>NW_017728951.1:14949873-14977293 GCF_001723895.1 Crocodylus porosus
ATGGGACCCCCCACAGCTATCATGTTGAAAGTAAAAGACTGAAAAAAAGTGATGATCTTAATATGATTAGAGCACATAAGACCACTGCCAACCAAACCAGAAATGTGACAGTCTTGCGACAAAGTATACTAGAACCAAATTATGAATAACATTGTACTTTACCAAGTTGCCACTTTCTTGAACACATGGTCTCCATCATCCAGATGGGCAGTGCCGGTTCCAGCATAGCAATGGCCATGTTTGCAAAGCAGATTGAGCCTTAAAGAAGGAAAAACACAGAAATTATTTCACTTGAATGCTGAGCAAAAGCCAAATAGAGGCAGCCAGCGTTTACAAAAATGTGCTCTTTGTCATAGACCAAATATTGATTGCTATGAAATGGCAGGGAGTGCAAAACCACTTACAACTGATTTCCTATTTATTTCAATCCTCTAAGAAATTGTACAATAAAGGTTAAGCTATTTTCATAATGGGAGAAAAACAAAGATGCCAGCGAACTCGGTGACATTTAGAAAGTGCAGTAGTTCTGACTTCTATAAAGGATAAGCTTAACGATACTACTTTGGTCTTTACAGCTGTTCTCTGGGGGCAAAATTGTAACCCTGTGGCACATGACTCTGACCCCACTCTCTAAGCATCTGAAGATGACTAAGAGGGGACACGGAGATCCAGTTCCTTAAAAATACGTAGGTAAAGAAGTCCTCTGTTTCAGTACCACTGACATTTGCAAAGCTTCTGCTCAGCTGCCACCTATTCCTGCAGGCAACTAAGTACCCTTAATGCCCAAGTTTCTGCCTGTTGGCCTTCACAGAGCAGCCTCACTTTTGAAACCATCTTACTGCTAACAGCCTGCTCTGGGCTCTAGTCAAGCCAGAGGCTCTGAAACAAGGTTACAGGGGAACGCTCCTCTCACCAGCAATCTCAAAGCATGCCCAGACCCTGGTAGCTGCTAGCCCCTGGTCTGGGAGACCTGGAGGCAGGCCACAGAGAAGTGAAGGGGCAGCAGAGCATTTGTGCAAAAAGCAGCCAGAAGTATAGGGTGAATTTGGGGGAGCATACTTCTGCTTGTAAGCACACAACTCCAAGCAACGAGTAAGGGGAAAGCACCAGCCTCTGGCCCAGCAGTGCTCTGGGGCAGTTTGACCACTTTGGAATCTAATCCCCTTCTCTCCCCGCCACTCTCCTGATTTCTTTCCAGTTTGCTTAGGCAGCTCCCTTGCTCAGCTACCCATGTGCTGAAAATTACTCACTTGCATGCCGTAACCCTCTCCATGTATTGTGTGGGCTGTCTGGCCCCTTTGCTGGGGGCTGAGAATTGCACCAGGCAGCAGGCTGACTAGTTTAGTTGGCACAGTGCTGTGCAGAGAGATGCCTTTTGAAGACCTGGGGCTAAGTGTCCTTACTGCCATGCCAGTTCACTGGGACGTGACAGGTTCCCACAGTTAGCTGGCAGCCAGAAGACAACTGTAACCCTTTCAGTAGGAGGGACCTGTTCCTCTGCCAGAAGGAAGGAACCTGAGGGCAAAGATTGCCCTGCTCCAGCAGACTAAGGAGGACCCATATTTAGCAGTCCTGCCAGAAAAGAGAGTCTATGTATTTTTTCTTAATATAAACCCTAGGGGCCTATCTTGGTCTAATCAGCCCCTTGCAGCAGCAAGCTTCACCAGCCCAGCAAGAGAAGGAGAAGGTCCCAGATCTATGGAGGATTTCTGAAGGAAGCGGGGAATTGGTTGTTATGAATTCCCCGCACCTCTGGATATTTCTAGCCTGGTGATGATGTTCCCCTCCAGCCCAAACAAATGTTTCTAGCCTGAGGCAGAATCGTTATGTCTACCTGAGGCACTAATGGCCACGTTGGGCATTTATACATGTGCTCTTGGAGTTGTGGGGTGGAGGGGGCGCTTTAAATAGAGTGGCTCTGAGAGCTGCTTTAATTGAAGTGCCTGGAGTGTCTCGTGTATCAGCATCCTTGTGCTTAAAAATGGTGGTAAGGTCACTGTAACTAAAGCTCATTTGATGAGCTTTAGTTAAAGCCCATCTCCCCACTCCCACCACCATCATGTTAAGTGTGGGGGCGCTGATGCACGAGACCCTGGAGTCTGCTGGAGCACAGTAATTACCACGCTCCAGTAGACTCAATTAATCCAGCCTGCTCTAACACAGCGTGTCGGAGCAGCCTTGCTGCTCATATATAGGCACCGAGTACTCCTAAACCAGGAAAAAAAAAACCCATGTATTCATCTAACTGTTTCAAAAGGACTGAACTTTCAGCCTTGGGGAGTTGGATATTTAGGCTCCAAACTCATTAGAAATCTATGGGAATCAGGCACTTAAAGACTTTAAGGATTTGGGCCTTAAATCCTCCAAGCCCCTGGGGCATTCAACACATGGGGTTGTGGTACAAGGTTTCCCATACTGTGCTATAATGTGTCTCAGTTATGGACATATCGCAAATTTTACAGTCTATCAATTAACTTCTCTTTCTCAGTTCTAGTAGCCAGAAAAATAAGGAGTCTTTCCTACTAAACCTTCCTCTGTAAATTTTATCTGCATCATTACCACATTTCTTGTGATGTGTTTTGGGTTTAAAACTAGGATTAGTACATTGTTGAAGAGAGATGGTATTACTACTGATTCTCTGAGTCGATGAGCCTGTTCCAGTCTTCCAGAGAACTTGGAGAAGGCAGGGCAGAAGGGCATAATCCAGTATAAAATGAACTCCCAGAAAGTCTGGAAACCATCAGTGTAACCAACACCCTGAGCCACGCAGGCCTCACTCCTTTTCTTTCTAGTACTTCTAGTGCCGTCTTGGACTAACATTAAAGAACAGTAACATGTTTCTCTATAACTGTTTACCAGGGAGTTTATTACTTTTTAATATTCAAGTCCAACTTGTCTTAGAACAGAAATGTATTTCTTCTGGAATAAGTTTTCCATGTTGCAGTTCAGCACTGTATGAGCACCATTGTCACTCTTCATTTAAAAACGCCAAGATGTATTAGACTATGCCTCTAAGATCCCCTAAAACCAACTTGAAGACCCACTCCCTACCTATTCCTGGGGCAAGAAGCAACAGCTCATCAATGCTCTGCAAATAAAGATGAACTGTTAACCTTTCCAATATAGTCTGTGCTACTGCAGCAGTTCCAATTAAATACCTCAGAGGTGCCCTGCCCCAAACCAGAAACCAGCTGAGCTTGAAAGAACTCATCGATGCAGGAAAACCATTTCATGCCAGATAAAGTCCAGCTCTAGGAAGAAGTGCTATTTTTACTTAATGATGGGCTCAGACAGCAAAACTTTCATGCAGCTCATACCAAACTTTGTTAGAAAGACACATGCACGTGGATTGCATCAATTTCCTGTGAGCACAGGATTCAAAATGTCACCAGAATTTGCCACAATGCAGCGACTGCAACAACCTTGTAATTGTTCCTTGGTAATGCTGCCTCTCAGCCCTCATCTCAGCCCAAGCATCTAGGATATATTCCAAAGGGATAATAGAAGAATGAGAGTTTCTGCCTTTGCTAGACCTGGTATTTACTTGTATGCCACCTACCACACTATCCCCAGGAGGCAGATAACTAGGTTTTGTCATGTCTGTCTGGCAAAATCTTTTGTGAAAAGAAATCCATATTTCTAGCAAATAAATGCCTCATAATTATAGCAACAATTAGACTTGCAAAGGCTCTAAAATGATGTGAAGATTTCAGGCTGCTCCTTCCAGCTGAGTCATGGGGGCAGAATGATTGAAGCATTTAATTGTGGTTCAGGCTGTTAAGCTGATCCCTGCTTTAGGCTTATGCGAGAAGCTTCCCTGAATTGATCCAGCTGTAAGTGGGTACTTATGCAGGCTTGGTAGTCACAAGTGGCTGGAGATGATGCTGGCCACATTGTTCTCTTGAGGCATGTGAAGACAAAACAGGGACCTTAAATTGAAGCGGTGGATTTTTAAGAAGATCAGGTTTGCTGCTTTTCTTGGGTAGAGCCTGCCTTTCCGGGCTGCTGCCAGGCTGCCTGTAGGGCTTCCTGCAGAGCTGTGGAGCTGCACACAGCCCAGTGCTTTGCTCTGCACCTGTAGGGGCAGCAAACTAAAATTCCGTGGATGAATTTTAGTTTGCTGTGCCCCAAGTCATGTAAGGCACATTACGCCACCGAATTTCCTACAGCAGCTGGAATTAATGTGCAATACATCACCAAGGTGTGCAAACACCGACACCATTAAAGCAGTGCCAAAGCATTTGGCCTGCTTTAACGTGTCATGCACACACCTCTCTGTGCCACTGGCTACAGAAATGGTGTGCAATAATCCTACTAGCTTCATGGGCCTTGGGAGGACCTTTGACTTTGAACCTCTAATTGCACTTTGGCTCCTCAAGGACAAGAAAATCAAACAGAGAGGAACTGGGTACATAGCTATGAAACTAGTATCTCCAAATGCAATACGGACAACTTCTAAAAAAAAAAATGCTGGTTCATTTATAATATTCATTTATAATACTTGTAGTTAACAAGTCATTCCAGGGGAGTGAAATATTTATCAAGAAAGTTAACTCTGCATTGCAAACATTTCAGATTCTGTAATGTGAGCCTCATTTTTGTTGCTGTTACTTTGTCCTATGGCTTCCATCACCATAATGTTTAGGCACCTCACATTTTTAGTGAATTTGTCATCATATGAGAAATGGAAATGCTATACTTTCCATTTCACAGTGGATTATGGAAGCATAAAAAGGCTAAGTGACTTGCCCAATACCATGCTGGAAATTGGTGGTGGAGCACAGACCTGAGTCTAAATCTCCTAAGTCATCACCTAGTGTCCTAACCATTAAGCCATCTTTCCCCATTAGGCTCATCACAACAGTGAGGTCTGCAGCCCACTAGAACATCTTGCTAGAGAGAGAGAATGGGAAAATTCAAACGCACTTAAGTGTAAGAAGCCATGTTCAAAAGGAAGTGGAAGCAATGCCACTCAAAGAGTGTGTTTGATGTGGTAGGAAAGCCTGCAGATGGGCTGATGTGCATTGGTAGGAAAGACAAGAGGCTAAACTTCTTACTGTTCTACATCTGCCGTACTGGAGTTTTAAGAGAGGGGAGAATGGATGCAAAAGCTGAATTGCATAATAATGTGACACAAAATGGAGACCAAAAGATTCAATCTCTGCTCCTGTGTGAAGAGATAAGAAATAGCAGCTCCTCAGCCCCAACTTTGCAGTGACAGACTTTTTAGACTCAAGGCATCCCTCAGAAAATGCCAGCTCTTGACTTGCTTTATTAGCTTCTGTAGTCCAAAACTGAATGCAGGACTCAGAAAGATACAGCAGGTCAAAACATTCTTGACACTGTGGTTTCCTATTTGAAAGCTCTGGGTTTATCTTGTGACTTGTGTAGGTGTTTGCACATGTAACAGTGCTAATATTTTGCAGTACCCTGCAGCACCATTAAAAGGATCTTGTGGCACATTGGCTGAGAAGGACCACACTGCTCTCAGGTCTAATCATACACCTTTGCAAAATCCCATTTAAACCCATGTCTCCGGCTCAAATATTCTGAGAATATCTCCCTCGCAGTTACTCAGCTACACTTTCAATCTTGCTTTAACTAATGGTCCCACGGTCCATGTACCAATGAGAAGCAGCCGGCTGCATGCCTCACTAGTGCAGAACCTGTCAATCCCTTCCCACTGGGATCAATAAATGTTTACAAACCAGCACTTCCAAACCTGCTATTCAGTTACAACAAGGGTGGGCAAAATACAGCCCACAGCCCTGCCCAGCCCAGGCACAGAGGGCAGCCCAGACCGTGGCACATGCAGCCACACTCCATTTCCTGGCAGAGGTGGTTCCCTCTGGCTGCCACTGCCAGGTTCAGCCCCGCTGTCCGTGCATCCGAGCCCATCTGCCCTGGAACCGCCTCCAGAGACGGGACCTGTGCAGGCCAGCAGAGAGTGCCGCCCAGGAGTGAGATTGGTAGGCAGAGCTGAGGAGATCCCAGGATGCTGGGACAGTGACAGCGCAGGGCTGATCTGCTCTCTTGCACTCCCCTGCCAGCAGAACCTATGCCCGTCGCAGGGGCCTGCAGGCAGCGGATCACAGTTCAGCCCCAGCCCAAGCCCCGTGCTGTCACTGCCCTGTGATCCCAGCCCCAGCCATGGATGCAGCTCCTCACCCAGCCACATGCCCTGCCCATGCAGCATCTATCTGGTCTCCATGGAGACTGGTCCCTGACCCCTGGACACAGCTCCCAGGCTCCAGACGCAGCACACAGCTGGTCAGGGAACTGTGTCCAGGGCCAAGACCAGGATCTTGGGGCAGTGACAGAACTGGGCTGAGGCAGAGCTGCAATCTGCTCCCCACCTGTCCCTGTTCCCTGTTGCAGGGGTGTGTGGGGAGCGAATCGTGGCTTTTCCCTGGCCCTGTGCTGTCTCCACTCCAGATTGCCACTCAGCTGCATCCCACTCATCCTCCACAGAGACTGGCTGGGAGCCTCATGGGGAGCTGTGCCCATGCCCGGGGTCAGGATTGTGGGGAGATGACAGCATGGGGCTAGGACAGAGCCACAATCTGCTCCCTGCACACCCCTGCCTGCAAAACCTGCACCCATCGCAGGGGCGTGTAGGCTGCTGATCAGAGCTCGGCCCCAGCTCATGCAGTCACCACCCCATGACCTTGCCCTGTGATCCCAGCCTCTCCTGCTTGTCCCATTCCTGAACATCACTCCCTGCATCCCACACAGGAAATTTTGGTGAGCTGTTGCATGGAGAGGAGGGGACAGGGAGGGGGTGCTTACCTTGCCCACAACAGCTCAACAATACTTCCTATCTGGCTCACAGGCCCAAATAATTGCCCATGCCTGAGTTACACTATGCTTCTCTTGATGTTGGACATGTTAAACTGGCAAGAAGTGTGTATTTCCATGAGCCTAATTACTCTAGGTGGTTTTTGTTTTTTTTCCTGTGATTTTTTTTCCCCCGGATAAGTAATGCACGCTTCATACTGTCCTTTATCGGTGAACATAAACCAAAAAATCTTAACTCTTTGGGAAGTCTCCCGTCAGGTCTGAATCCTAATTTCTCATCTCAAGTCCATCTCTGCTTAAGTGAATGATTTGTTCATTTGAAATCTGTTTTTAAGGGAACACTGTAAATTATTGAGATCCATGGTAAGAGAGTTGTCTGCTGGCCTGAGAACAGTTGGAATGAGGCAGGCTGGGATTCCAGGCACATCAGAAAGGAGCAGTCAGAATAAAATGGTAAAATATATAGTACCTGCTGCAATAATGATATATGGATCCTTCAAGAGGGTCAGTAGCGGTGTTCCTTTCTGACTCTGTTGAAACAGATTAAAAAGATAAGGATTAGTAAAAGCAAATTACCACCTATTTCATAAAGTGTCTTATGATAGTACTTACTTCTGGTTCTGCTCTGGATGGCTGTAGAACAAATAACTGAATAGCTGTAAAACAAAAATCAATACTGTAGCTTTGGGTCAAGCTAGCTGGTGTACTATTGCAATATAAAATGGGATCAGCATTAGGATTTACTAACCTCCATCTAACACAGCTAATGCTGCCAACACAAGAAAAGGTGCGCTCCTTCCCACAAACTCATACATCACACTCCCAAAAGGTGGACCCACTACAGGAGAAAAAGCAAAACGTTCATAATGTCACTTTCTAGGTTTCAAACAACTTTTGAGGGGCCTGACCCAGCTACCATGGACAGCCCAAGGCAAAACTCCTATCAGTCTTATTGGTCACAAGTTCAAAGAATGCAAGTTTACTGCAATTTGAGTAAATATTTTGGGGAGGGGGGCTCCAGGAGTGGGAGGGAGCGTATTGTTATTACCTGGCCTCCCAACCCTTACTCAGATAGAGACACAATAAGCATGGGCCAAATCCTGCCACCTTAACTTACACAATCAGGGCCTTCAGTGTCATTCACATTGCTTGCCAAAAGTTAGGAAAGCAGGATATCTGCCCTATACAAGCAAGTTGGCAATCTGACAAAGGATGGATGTAGTGCTCATGAGGATGGATATACCATGGATATTACTAAGTTAAAGCTTCCTCACAGCCACTGACTTAAATTGGAAAGGGTTGGGGCCAAACCTTTAGGAAGCCTATTTTCATTTCTCGGATTTAAAAATGTTGTGGGTGAGAACATAGCCTCTAGTGCTTGTAAAATCCTTTGAAGTTAGAAATACTACCTTGTACCACCAAATACCAGTTATGAAACTGCAAAAGAACAATTATATTGCTGAATGTTAATCGATAGACTTCACCACACAGTTAGGAAGAGGAAAATATTGGTGCCAGAGGTTTGAAATGAGTCTGAAAATCAGAAGGTTTGCCTGCTGTTAGCTAAATGTATAAGTGTAAAAAATATATTTTAACTTTGTTAAGACAATTTTAGTGTGCCCTGTTATTCTATTCTGGAGACAGGATGACAAAACTTAGTTGGACAGAAGGGAGCTCTAATATGAAATCTTCTGCAGCTTACAAACCCCATAAAAGTGCATTTTGAGTCCATGAATATTACGTTTTGCTTACCTAAAACTCCCATAGCAAGGCCTCCCAGTGCAATCCCCATTGCATTGCCTCTCTCTTCATCATCTGTATAAACACTGGCCAGCATGCCCATGCCTTAAATTAAACAAATGTCCAAAAAAATAGGCAGTTATAATACAAGCCATTTTTACCCAAATCCAAGACGACTTTGAATCTAAGATGACCCTTTCCCCAAAATTAGATTCTAGACATGGAGAATTATAAATTTGTTGTAATTGTCCATGACCAGAATTTAATTATTGGAGGGTCATCTTAAGTTTACGGCAGGCAAGTTGTAGCAGGGGGGCAAGCAGTGGGGAAATGAGAGTTGGGGGCAGGCAAAGGACAGGCAGATGGGAAAGCTGAGGCAGGGGTGGGAGTAGGCAGGAGGAAAGAAAGTGTGGGAAGGAAGGCAAAGGGAAAGTAGGCAGCCTGTCTCCCACTGCTTGCCTCCCTGGTGCCTGCCTCCCCAAAACTTCCCCACCCCTTGCCTCCCTGCCTTTCTCCCCCTTTCTCTGCTTTCCTCCACTGATCTGGGCACAGGGGGAGCCCCAGGGCCGCTCACGCCCCACCCTGCAAGGAGCAGCTATGCAGGGCAGGATTGGCTCTGGAGCTCCCCTGTGCCTGCTGTACTGAGTCAGACCGACCCAGCTAGGAGCTGTGAGGAGCTGCTTCCCAAGGAGCCCAGCTGACTGGAGACCACAGCAGCAGTGTGCAGATTCCTCCTGCCCTGCCTGGCTCCCTGCAAGCAACAGGAGGGGACAGGGCAGGTGGAACAGACAGGGACAGGAGTAGGGAGCAGATGCTGGAAACAGGAATCTTCATGCTATTGATTTTGTCCCTGGCCTAGCTGGGCTCTCTGCACGGGTGCTTCTCCCAGCTCCCAGGTGTGATGCTTGATGCTAAGACAAGGCTTTGCTTTCTCCATGATGAAGCGAGGGGGGCACACCTCATCTTGGAATTGAGTAAATACAGTAATTTATTTTCATCATACTTCAACCCTACTGAATATTAGAGAATCATGACATATGGCTATGGGTATCCCTTCCTGAGCCATCCTCCCTAGTTTCCTAGTCCCGTCTCTTCTCCACCTCTGGCTCTTCATCCCAATCAATATTCTTCCCCACCCAGCTATCCTCTCCACTGTTAGGGTTCCTCATTCTTATCTCAGTCCCCTTGCTCAGACCTCCTGGTTTCCCACTGATCTCTCCCATGTGCTCTCTCTGATGCACAAACAATCCTTTTGCTCTGAATTCACATGCATGGACCTGGGCTCTGAAAATCCCCATTCACTCAGATCTACAGTCCCAGGGGAAGTTCTATTGAACATACATGACATGAGATTTTTTTTTCTTCTTCTCAAAGGCTTACAAGTTGGCAAAATGTGGCGTGTGAAAAGATTTCCATGGAGTTGGCAAAAGGTGCATCCCTGGCACAAAGGCTACCCTCTTCCCTGTTTCATACCCTTCCCCTAGCTCCGAGCCTTTTTATGGAAAAGGTTCACAGATTTTTTTTTACATGGGAAAAACAATGGGCTTTGTTTGTTTTTATCCCTTCCTTATTTACAGCCATGACTGAACAGTGCGGGCTCTAATTTCTTTTTGCTACTGTCCCCTTCTGTCCCCTTCTCCCTCCACCCCTCAAAAAAAAGGATAAAGAGAGAAGGCCTGAGACAAACACCCAGAATGAAGACATTCTGGCCAAAATATAGGCGAAGTTACAAGCAACTGAAAGCAGTAATGGTAAATACCGGGCAGCTTCAGTAATAGTCAGGGCTGTCAGCCCCACCTATAATGTAAGTGCAGACATCAGTTCTTGATGACCTTTTAAAACTGGTGAAAATTAATATAAAAGACTAACAACACTTGTGCACAAGTCCCAGGGAGAGAGTAGTTCTTAATATTTTCTGCATAAGCACAAGGCAAATAGTGAGGAATGGTGAAGTGAAATTTGCTTTTCAGATACTTAAATGAAAGAAGCCAGCTGAAAGTAAAATGAATTTAATTGAATTATTCTACATTAATTATTCAAGCTGCGGACAAAATAGGAAAATCGAGGCAATTACTGTTGTTAAAAGGGACAAGATACAATGCAGGCCACTGAGTCCATCATACATATTTTCATACTTACCAGCCACAGAAGAACAAGAGGATCCCACTCCTTGGAGAGATCTTGCTATGAACAGTAATGTGTAGCTTCCTGAGAAGGCAAACACTGCACAAAAGGCAGAGGTGGATTTTTTTTAATTAAGTTAAATCTAACTGGGTTACAACGTTAGCTATTTTAACTATTGCAAAAACTCCATTCAATTTAGCCAGGCATTTACTGCAACTCTTGTGTCACTTTCAATGCTAACAGCATTATTTTCTTTTATTGCATTTAGATTTGTCAGTGCTGAATTGTTTCTCTGTGTCTAAGCCTCCTGGTAACACAGGGTACCAAAAAAGCCATCTTTACTCATTCCTAAGAGTTAGATTATATCCTGGTCTAATGCAGCTTCACAGTGAAGGTTTAACAAGGTTCCTGCCTTTTCCCTGTCCTTCTGAACTGCTGCATTAGTGCTGCCTAGTTCACAGCTCCTGGCACTTGGGGATAAGCAGGGGCTGCACATCACATGCACCCTTCCCTCCCACAGGCAATGGCTCCAGTCAGCTTCCCGTGCAAAACAGGTCAGTGGAGTCAAATCCACAACGGACTGGAAAAGGAAAGGGAGGAGGGTTTCTCAGAAGGAAAGGAAGGTGAGCATCCTTCAATCTCCCTGATGCCCCACCACCCAAAACCACCCTTGCACCCATCGTCAACCCATAACAGGCACCCTGAATATAAGATCCTCATCCTGCTGGGGTATCTGAACATTATTTGAACCTAACCACACCAAAAACAAACACTTACTAATGGTTGACACAAACATGATGCAAAAGCCAGCAAACATTGGGATCTGGTAACCTATTCTGGAAAACAAAATGAACACACAGATTTTTAGGAGCAGAACTTACTTTGCCCTGTACAGGATAAATCAGTTTTAGTCAGAAACATTCCTTCCTCAAGGCAAGGGGCGGTTGCCTTTTTAAAAACAAATTAAGAAATCAGCAGAAAACTAGGTTGCTTTTGGGGTTTTGGACCCTGAATAAATTGTTGCCTAAGATCCAAATCTTCCCACTCAGTAGAATAGATTCTGTGTCAGAAATCCCAAGGGAGTTCTTCATTTCAGGGTTTGGTTAATCAAATTCTGCCATAGTTGCACCCTCTACAGTGTACTTGGGCTTTAGTGGGGTTGGATGGGACAGAGCTATCACAACTTGTTTGAGGATACTGAACTATGAAATATTCTTCCAATGCCTGTATGACTGGTCCGGGTCAGCTCTTTCTATTCCTATGTACACAGTGAAATTAGATGGCAGGGGCCACCACAGAACAGTCCCATTAAGAACAGCGAGATATGGTCAAGCCAGTCAAAAGCATGGTTTGCTAATCCTTACCCAGGAAAAAGTGCCATTGATTTCATTAGATATCCTGCCTAACTTGGAAAGGGCTCAAATAGTCTGGGGAATAACACTGTTCCTGAGATATTTACTGTTCTTGGAATAAGAAGTGAGTTGATCACATCTTTCCATTTGAAACATTTTCTTGGAAAAATGTTTTTTCACCAAAATAGTCCTTTCCAATGGAAATAACTATTTGATTATTATTTTCAGGGTTTTGTTTAAAAAGAAAAGAAACTTTAGCTGAAAACCAAGCACATTTTGTTTTTTGGCAAGCAAAATGAATTTTTGACAAAAACCCTAACACATTTCATCTCAACTTTTGTTTCCGTCAAAACTATTCACAGGAACAAAACCAGCCAACTCCAAATAGGAGCTTTTCTACTCTATTTAATTAGTAAATGTAATGTGGAGTGTTTTATGTAAGAATCTGTCTTAAATGCATTTGTAAAGAAAACCCTTGAAGACCTAAACTTTTGAACCTTACGCTTCCAGGCATTGATTGTTAAGAAGTGTCCAGCAACCTTGGCTATTGGTGACTTGCAAAGATCAGGCCCTTATATTGGTAGTTCATGTGTTGCACTTCTAAGCACTAGCATGCTACTGAGTTACGCCATGGTCCTGAATTGAACAACACTCTAGTAGTTGTTAATGGGGATTTTTGTTTAATTATGGACCACAGTAAATGCAAATATCTTAGCAACATGGAACTCTATGGAGTACTTTGTGCTCATTCCATGTGCAGAACTCCCGCTAGTATATGTGGGAGCTGTCTTATACGGAAGAAACATGAAATATTAAACAGAAATCTTCAATCAGGATCATGAAGGGAAGTTCTGCCCTAAATATTGCCTCTTTATTAAAAGCAATACTGTAGAAATCACATATAGACATTCTTAGAGTTAGAAAATGTAAATGGGTATTAAAAATGACAGTTAAAGCAAATCATCTTGTGGTTACACAATGAGATTGGGAGTTGGAAGATCTGAGTCCAGTTTCTGGAGCTGCCTTGGGTATCTCACTTACTCTCTCTGTATTCCCTGCTCAAATCTCAGCTTAGGCCTCTATGTAGATGACAAGGTGCAAATGTGCAACAATATATCTAGCAGCTTTTTGTGTTTGAAAATAAAGCATGTCAGGAAACCTGAATATGGGACTTTACTATAGGCGGCTAGTGACTTGCTTAACAATTTCCAAGATTATACTGTTAAAACAAGAGGTCAGCAATCTCCCATTGTGAAGTAAGGTATTGACTGTGCTTGTCAGTGGCACCACAGGTACAGCCATGACAAGCAATCGGCCTGTGCAACGCAGTTAGTATTTGCTTCAGATTCAGATTCGGACGATTGGGGGACAGTGATTCAATTTGGTGATTTGAATCACCGTTCCAAATCAATTCAGCTGAATCTGATTCGGAGATTCGGCCACTGCCAAATCGCCTGAATCTCCAAATCAAGCAGGCCCCATCCCCTGCCCGCTCTCCCAGCCCCATCAATGCAGCAGCCGTTGAGTGAGGGCTTTTTTCTTTCCTTTTAAGTGCAGGACACTGGGGCAGGCAGGGCAGTCACGGTGGGGCCTGGGAGAACAGGCAGGGGTCAAGGTGCTCAGTGGGGCTGGGGGAGCAGGCAGGGGATGGAGCCTGACAGGGGACCCCCCACGGTCCCCTCCTCCACCCCCGTCCCCTACTTACAAGCACAGAGTCAAGTCCAGCTCCCTGCAGTGGTGAGTGGGGACTACCCGAATCTCTAAAGCTCTTCAAATCTTTTCCAACTTGATTTGGAGATCTTCGAATCGATTCAGACCTTTTCGTTGGTCTCCCAATTTGATTCGATTAGGATTCAGAGATTCTGTCCCCGAATAAGGCCGAATCTCCTCCAAATTGAATCAGCACCTGAAGCTTTGCACAGCCCTAATGGGCAATTATTGGCATGGTAGGAGGAAAGATCAGGTTCAACCCTGTGAGTAGAGAAACCCCAACCATCTGTAGCATTCCTGTTATGATGAAGCAGCTTGTTACTCGCACATGGGCACTGATTTCAAATTCTGACACTTGCAGACAGACACATGCTAGCACAGGGGTGGCTCCTACATTCAGGCTCAACTTCTTTTCTGGACCACTCTAGCTTTACTGCTGTGTGAAGTTGTTTGTACAGGAGGAAGTTGTAAATATTAAAGCTTCTGTTTCTTTGCAATGCCTCTTCACCCCACGTTAACATCTCTACTTTGTGTTGCTCTACCATGGACAGAAACATATACGCCTGTAAATGTCTTCTGTCCCTAACCTCTCTCCAACTTCTCCTTTGCCTTCCCCTTTAAATCCACTAAAAGAGAATTGCTTCCTCAGTAGTAAATCTGAGACAGCTGCAAAATCCCACATGTTTGAAAAGGGCTCTCTGCACTCAGGAAAGCTTTTGCAAGTATTCTGACTTCAGGAAAAGTGCCTATCATTAGTCTGAGGGGGAAACAGCAGCTACAGATGGAAACAGTACAAATTGCTAAGATTCAGTGACAAGATGGATCCATGATTACAGGATTGTCTAGTGGTGAGTATACTTATTAACACAGATTACCCTATGATGAGAGAAACCATTGATGGGTTTTGTGTTGCAGTGAAACAAAACAATGCTTGCAGTGACTGTGTGTCAGGATCTTATTTGACTCTTCTGTTGGCTTCAATACTGTTACAACACAGTTTTAGTAGTAGGCTGAGCCAGATTTTACTCAAAGTTTGAACACTGATGGCTTTAATTTTTTTGATTGGGTTACTGTCTTGTAGATCTAGTCTCTCTGCATAGGGAAGTAGGTCTGACTCTTCCACATCCTTTTCCTTTGGTAGGTAAACATCTGCAAACTAGGCATAAAATGCTGCCATCTTAACTCAGTGTTTTGAATTCACTTTGTTTTCATGGAAACAATTATACAAGGCAGTAGAAAACTCAGCCTGAAAATTATTAGGGTTCGTAACACTTCCAGTAAGTCATCGCTCTCCATATATGAGTTGCAGCTAGCTCCTTCTGTGAAGTTTGTTTTTATTGCTTTTCTAACTTTGTTTCAGAAAATTTAGCCAGAAATTGCTAGAGATACTAAATGCATACGAGATTGCTTCTTTAAAGTCTGAAGGAAATCTGTCAGGTGGTTGAGTTAATATATTTAATTACAAATGTACCTGGGTTTGAGAAGCTATGGCTTTGTTTTATTTTCTAGCTTAATCCCAAACTTGCCTTGTTACTATCCTTTCCTACTTTTCACATTGTTTATTTACCTTTACAGATTCACGCACTGGTTATATTAGAAGAACATACATTAAAATTAAGCAAAGCTGTTAATGTGTGGGGAGTTATCATCCTTGTAGAAAGTTTTGAGAACCCTCTCTCATTTTGTGAAAAATGTTTATATAAAGGTCAGTGTAATTATGGCGGGAACTTAATGAGCTACGATGGCCAAAATTTTCCCAAGTGACCATTGATATTGGGTGGCCAGTTAAATTGGGCATACAGGGTGTGTCTACATGGGCACCTTAATGCACGTTATCTTATTGTAACGTGCATTAAAGCATCACAAAAAGTGCACTTTTACTAAATGCACATTAAAATAGGTTAATGCACCTTTCTCTATTACCTCAAAATCGAGGTACCAAATTTAACGCACATTAGGAAAAACGCATTAATGAATGTGTAGATGTGCCCACAGAGACTGAATCATTGAAAGACCAATGCCTTTCTGAAAATGTTCTAAGTATATGTGTGCGTGTGTTAGAGAGAGAGAGCGAGAGCACACATGTTGCTCTTTAAGGCCGCTTGCATAATAAAGACATAAAAACACTGATACAGGAGAAAGCAAACAGCTTTCCTTTTGTTCAAGGGTTACTAAGCTGCTTTTGGTGTTGAAGGGCAACAGTATCAGTCTCTATGCTTGTATGTGGCGGGGGGGGGTTGGTTTTTTAATCGGAACGCATGTTTTCCCCAGTGGAGGCTGCCGCTCCCACTGAGCAGAGAGGTAGTTAGCCGTCTTAGCCTGAAATCAGGCAGAAAACAGAGTAGATGTATACTTTATGGGCTAACTAAATCAGAGATGCATGGTATCTGTAAGCAGTAGGCTTACGAAAGCTTATGCTATGCATTTCTGATTTAGTTAGCCTATAAAGTGCAAATCTACCCTACCTTCTACTGCTACCACTGCCATGCTAATTTTGGCAAGACAGAGCAATTAAAATAATAGATTTTCAATAAGTTTTTAATAATTTATTTTTAAAATCACTTGATGCTTTGTAAAATTAATTTGATACACTGTTATTGCACATTATAAATCTACAATTTTAAATTGCACTGTTTTATAAAGTCTGAGTTTTGAAAAAAGTATACTAGTGTTATCTCACTTAAATTTTACAGGTATGTAATTGTATTTCAGTGAATAAGTCCACTCAGTTAAAAGGGACTGCTCCAAGTTATGAATCGGGACCTTTTAAAAAGTATTTCCCCTGGTGTCATAAAATCTGTCACTTCAAAACATAAGGACTTCAAAGTTAACAGTGACATTATTTAGTTTTCAATAAATTAGATTACTGTAATTTGCTATCAATGAAGCTGGGGGAGGAAATGAAGTCAAGTTGGATGCTCAGGAGAGGATCTTGTAAATGATGGCTCCCGTTGCTGTATTCTCTATCAAAATGCTCCCTGTCCTAAGTGGAATATGTGCTGGTCCCTTTTCCCATTGGGATAATTGACAGATTTAGGAAGCCTGCCAAAAATTCCATCTGAACTGGGGACAGAACCATGATCTTGGAAATGGTAGCCCCAGTCCTCAGCTTTTATGCCACAGTTCCTCTTGCACAAATTGTTTCCAATCTCTCTATTTACCCAGGCTGTTTCCCTTTGTGAAGGGCTTTCAGATCAACAAATGAATAAAGGTGAGGTTAACTGCAAAATACTATTCTTGACGTTATATTTTTCCAGCTAGGGTGATTATGGCAGAGAGGAACAGTATATGTGGGACATTTAGGGCTAATCTTAATTCTAATACTTAGTAGAGAGTAAAGAGAGCTTTATATCTGTCTCTGCCTGTGTGGACAAAAAACAACTACATTAAGGGCTGAGTTAGTGCAGATTACTTCTTTCCAGTCTTGCTATAGGTGAAGGTGGAAAAGCAAGGACATTATTGCAGCTCTGTGCTTTAAAACTGTCCTAGGTCTGCCTCTGAAGCAGGGGTGCCATGTGCCATGTGTAGCTTGGGGCTTGTGTTCAATCCACTTCTTAATTCACAATAACTCTGCTACCATTTAGACTGAAAGCAGAATATGCTAACCCTGCATGTGTAGCAAACCTCTCTCTTGGGCGTGTGTGTGTTTTGTCAGGTATTCTTTGAAAGATGCTCTATGAGCATGCATACCTCTCATTCCTTAAGTTGACCAATGAGGTCATTTTTATCCACTAAATTTCTTTACAATTTAAAAAACCCTGTCTCCAAACTACACAAAGCGGGGGGAACCCAGAAAAACAACTCTGAAAAATTCCCAAAACAACAGAAAGGACCACTAATAGTTATAGAATAAGATTACTTAACAGCCTGCCATATCCTATACAACATCAAGTACTTAAAAACTAGCGTACAGCTCTGCAAAAAAACCCCATGAACAACAACACAGCATCATTCTTTCACCAGGAAGGCAAATACATAAGCACAATTATTTTGAGGAGATTGCCTAACAAATTTCCCTTGTGCAATATGGCTCTTCGGATTTATTTGGGTTTCCTTCCTAATCTCAGCTGAACTCTTTTGATGAAACTTTTCAAAAGAGACTTCAGCCTGACCAGTAAAAATCTGACAAATCTGTAAGCAGCTGAAAGCTGTGCCCTTCTAATGATAAATTAAGGACAACCTTAACTTCAGCAGATACTGCTGGGTCCACCTGTAATAGCTCACGCTTAACCTACATATATATTTTAAAGAAACAGTAGTTATAAGTACTTCACCTAAAACATCCATTGTTAGTGGCTAAATATATGAAACTATATTTTCTATTAAACTTGCCTCATAAAAGTATCTTCCCCTAAGACAAAGATAAAAATGTTTCAAAGCCCACAACAATCCATGAGTCAAACTCAGAGGTACTGTGCTATGACGACATCCATTTCTTTCAAGAAAAGATATTCTTTGTTATATCGGCCACAAAATATACATTGTCATTCACTATTTATTTCCTGCTTTTTAAGGGTCTGGGTCCTGTTTTTAAAAAGGTGTGTCGGGGGGTGGAAATTGTAGTGCTCCATATACTCTCAAATTAAAAAAAAAAAAACAGACAAAGAGTTTCTGGAGAAAATCTCAGCAAAGATCATTTGACAAACATCATCCTGTCGGTAGAAGAAGCATGCGGACAAAGCTGATGATGGGTCGGAGGGAGGGCCATTTCCAAACCTAGCTGATCCTTGCATGTCTACAGGAGAGTCCGGACCCACAGATCCAGCCACACCTACAAGCCAATCTTTATAGCATGATTTACAAGGAGTGACGCCATCCAGTCTACCTCAGTTTCACTAGGGCTCGGGTCATACAAATGCACAAACAGATCTTTGCACGTGCCCCCTTGGTTCCAAAAGCTTCCATTGTACATTTTTTGGAGAAACTAACAGAAATGGTAAACAAAATGTGACATAATCACACTATTGATAAATCCTACATGATTTCATATAAAGCATGTTGTTTCGCTTTCCCTAACATTTGCAGTTTGTACAAACGACGATGCCAACGTAAGAATTCAGAGAAAAGTAGAATGGGTTGCTAACCTAATCAGATCAATAAGAAAAATCAACAGTGTACTGATAGCTGACACAATGAAAAGATGTGGTTTTTAAATCAGTGTTTCTGTGCATGCGGGATCTATTCTTGCAAAAGTTTAATAAAAACCTAGCTGCAACATCTATTTGCTATGCTAACCCTTTCTATCATGACAACAAATCTTGATACATAAATTGGAACAGCTTGCTCATCAGAAGAATGGAGTTGCCTGTGTGTTTACATAAAATTAATTTTAAACGGTGTGTGTACATGCAGCGCTCACGCTTGCAGACTGAGTGTTTTTTAAAGGCTAGTTTCAAAGCAC
Source organism: Crocodylus porosus (assembly GCF_001723895.1). Taxonomy (NCBI): domain Eukaryota; kingdom Metazoa; phylum Chordata; order Crocodylia; family Crocodylidae; genus Crocodylus; species Crocodylus porosus. The sequence continues at coordinate 14,968,999 of NW_017728951.1, forward strand.
CATAGATTAAAGTTTTGATTAATGTAGTTAAACCACCACAAATAGGAAGGTTCCTAGTTTAGTTTCCCTGCTCCAACATCTGCATATAGGCAAGCTCTAGGATTCAAGAATACCACCAGGTTTTGATTTCAGAAATGGAAATAGCCAATATTTTAAACGATCTGGTTGTCTGCATAACTGGTATGCATGACAAGTGTTGCACACTCCAACAAATAGAAAATCATCTGATAAAAAAATAATAAAATGGAGAGCTCTACAAAAAATGCTTAGCCCCGAGACAGATTTTTTTTAAAAGAACAGCTCACATTCCAAACATAATTCTTAATTGGATGTTACCCCTTATATGTTTTATATTCATATTTGGGTAACACTGGTTCAGTGGAGACACACGCACACAAGTTGTTATTAATAAAACCAAATGTTATAACGATGTTAATTTTAACTATAAAAAATGTAATAACCCCAATCGTTTAAGGATTCATTTACATGGCACTCCTGATTAGGTACTCATCATGTCCCTTATTAGGATAACATCTTCATCATTCATGTAGAGCACTTGAGTTGTTTATCAATACGACTATCTGAACAGTTCTGTGTACATTGTATGTTAAAAACCTGTTTATAATAGTTTAGCTCCAAATAAACACCTTTAGTGCTTTTTTAATTTCCTTTTTGAATCACGTGGATGTTAAGTACTATAGCCCTCATTGTGATTCCAGTCAAAGCAGCTTTCAAAAATGTACCATTTCAACACACTTCCTTTCAATTTTTCCATGCATCTGAGATCGAAAGAAAACACTTTGTCTGAGGACATTAAACGAAAATACCAAATGGTGTAAACTGGGGTAACTCTAGTGATTTGTTATGCGAACCTAACTAAAACAGCTGGGGATCGGGCCACCCATAACATGACTCAGAGCAGCAAAGCATTAATTACGCATGAAGCAGACTTGCTCCCTTTCCCACTGAAGTCAATAGCAGTTTTACCTTCTATTCTTATCCCCAAATCCTGGCCCATGATTCAGATCCTAGATTCTCAAACTGCCCTAAAAACAATGTGCCTCCAATGCAAGTACAAAGAAAAAAAATCTGAACTTTGCCAACAACCTCAGCACGGCCTTTTCCTATTAAAAATATGGACGGTCTTAGAACCTGCCATCTCTTTCCAATAGTTTGACCATTACAATTGCTGTATCATATTGTCATTCAGGCCAACATAATGCAGTTTTTACATGACCAGTTCTCAAAGAGCTTTATCTACCCTTTAAATAAAAGCCTCTATAAGGGACAGCAGACCTAAGAGTGGGGAAGAAAGTGAATAATACTTAAATTAGCAAATGGCCACTGTAAGCTACACCAGTTGATTTCTATTTTTTAAAAATCTTTGATACATTGAAGATGTGCTAGTCAGACATATTCCACTAAAATCTGGCTATGACATGAGAAGTCCAGTGAGTCAGGGCCACTAAAGGAAATAATGCTGAAATACCGATGAATAGTAAAATTTCAGTAGAAAATCATAATAGCATGAGAGAGAGAACATACCTGTTTGTCATTGGCCCTATGAAAGGGTTAGTGATTAGCTGCACAGTTGCTTTAGAAGCAAACAATAAACCAACTTGAACATTTTCATTTAGAAGGTCCTTGTCTTCCTTAGGGCAATCTGAGGGTGTATCAGTCACATTTAAAACCATTTGTTCTGTCTGAGCAAGATACCACTCTTTCGGTCTTGTCCTATCAGACTGATTTCCAGTAACCATTGTAGAGTTGTCATAATAGGAGAAGATACTCTGAAAACTGTCCAATGTTGATGAAACTATCTTGGGCCTAATAGTGTGGGTTTCAGTCGCATTTTTGTGGTGTTTGATGCTGTAGAGGTAACTGGGAATTATTGGCACTGGAAAAAACAAACGGAGTACGTTGGTTACTCTACAGTTGTCATTGCAAATGACATCACTTCATTAGCCTGCATGCTTTATCACTGATAACGAAATGATAATAGAACAAGTAAAAAAAATAGGGCTTATCTTGCTGGAACATTATTAAGAGCTCTGATGTTAATTTTTATCTACAGCACAGGATTATATTAATAAAAGTTGTACCAGGAATATGTATGCTGGCTGTATCAATGATAACTAGGAAGTGCAGTTATAACCTGCTTCTGTAAGCTTTTTTCCATAGATCTTCAGATTTTGTTGGTTTGCGTGAGTGTAGCAAAGTCTTCCACAGGTATTATTTAACAAGCAAAGTATGAGGAGAACCCAATTGCTTGTGCAGCCTTATCTGATGCATATCTTTTTAAAGAGCACTAATTGAGGTGTAAAACCACAGAATCCAAGAAAATGGTCTAGTAACATGTATTTTTATCCCATGCAATTACTTTTGCTGCATGGCGTAAAAGTATTACGGGAAAAGATTTTGTGTCATCTTTATAATAACAGAGAGAGTTATAACATTCATGTTCATTCTCTCTTCATCACTGGATTTTTGTTAAATTCATGTAACAGAAAAATCAAAAGTGAAATTCTTAATATGATTTTCTTTTCTTAGTATAATTTTCCTGAAAATACTCATATATAATAAAAATACATTCTTCAAAATTATTGAAAGTGGATGCCACGATATATTTTGCAAAGGAATAATAGTGATACAAGCACCAGTTGCTTACTTGTATCACCTCTTGCAACATCTGAATATTCATCAGACCTGAAAAGATCTTCTAACATTAGGTTACTGAATAAGAAATGAGGCGCTAATACATTTACGAGAAAATGATTTTCTTAAAAAAAATATATATAAAAAAAAATTAAAATATATACACAGCTTTTTCTGAAGTCCTATCATGGCACCAGGCTTTTTAAACTGCACTTTCCACTGAAATCAATGAGTGCAGTTTAAAAACTGATGCCACAGTGCAACTCAAGGAGTCAACCCTGTAGCATCTATGTCTGAGGGTTACATGAACAAGTATTTTCCTCTTGTTTTCACTTGTTTAAAAACTGCATCCTTATATCAAAGTTTAAACTAAGAGAAGACCTTTTAAAACTATTAGTTTGTGTTCAAGCAACTTAAAATGTTCATGTTAAATGCATTTATAGCCATGCCTGTATATGCTCCTGACTCTGTGAAGTCTTGCTGTTGTCTTAAACCATACAGGATCATCTTTGTTCTGGTCAAAGCTGACTGGGTTTTTTTACTCCACCTAATTCTGCTTTATTTCAAACTGAAGTAGATGTCTTCATCTAGTTGTCACTGCTGTGCTACAAAAGTTATTATAACAATAATGATGGGGGGGAATCCTATCAAAGGGAAACATGTGCCTTGTGTTATCTGGCCCTCCCTTCAGTTCTTATGACCGCAGAGAGAAGGAAGGAAGGCATCATTACAGAGACTTCAAAAACTGAGACAAGTGTTGGGTTGGGTTTTTTTTTTCCTACTAGAAATATTTTTCTGCAGAAGCCCTCAACCAGGACTGATGGGGCCAGCTGGGAGGACAGGGTGGGGGGACCTCGGGTGCAGACAGCCGCATCTCTGATGGTGAAAAAAGCGCTGCAGGGAACTTTCCTGAAATAATGTTCCTGAAAATGCATATAATAAAGAAAAGACCAACACGGCTACCAGATACATCCCTGAAACACAGAGTTTAGCCCGTTTTGAATTTAAGCTTCACTGCTGAACAGCAAGACAGAGTTGCACGCCTCCCTGCCTGTCCGCCCAAGAAACCCTGCCTGCTCTGCACAGCAAAGAGCAACTCGCCCAGCCCCGGCGGGGCCCACGGCCACCCTCGGCTCCCTCCGTGCGAGTTGACAGGAACTTTTTCCCACCTTTAATGTTCCCCAAGCTCCAGGAAAGCTTGCAGAACCGGGTTTGTTGCTGCTGCTGTGGAGATTTCTTAGTTGGTCTACTAAGAAACCATCCCTGGGCTACTGAGGCATCGTCCCCGAGCCCAGAGGGGCGGGGAAGGGGCGCGGGCCGGCCGGCACCTACCCACGACGGTGAGCAGCATGTTGTCCAGCAGCAGCGCGATGAACACGATGAGCAGGATGAGCCTCCGCGACTGGCGGCTGTCTCGGAGCCAGCGGAGCACGGCCGGCTCCCTCCACGCCATGGCTCGGCCGGCACCTCACGCCCCCGCCCCGGCCCGGCCCGGCCCGGCCTGTCCCGAGCCCCCGCCTCTGGCAGCGCCACTTACAGCCTCCCCTGACGTCACCCCGTGGGCAGCGCCCCGCCCGCCCGCCAAGCGGGGCTTGCCCGCCCCCGCCCGCGGGGAGAGCTGCCGGGCAACTTCCGACGGGGGGGAGGGGGAGGCATGGCCGGCTGGCTCCTCCTGCCCCCTCCCCGCCCGGCTTCAAGCTGAAGAGAATCGCAGCGTGACAGAAAACGAGGCACGGCCCCTCAGCTAGATCACCCCGGCCAGAGCGCCGTCCGACGGGGGCTTCGAAACCGCCCAGGATGGAGGCCGCGTCACGCGCCCGCGTGCCCCTGCAGAAAGGGGCCGCCGACACTGCTGGTGGCGCTCGCAGGTGGCTGCCCCTTGTCCCTCCCCTCACCGCCACCGCCACCGGTGGCGCCTGCAGGCAGTCCCCGAGGGCCGGTGCTCGCGGACCACCACGCAGTGCTCGCTACGCCCTCCGTCCCACGGCTGACAGCGCCGTGGCCGCCTGCGGGTGCTCCCCGCCTGCCACCGCCACGCTCCTGCCACCAGCAGAGCAGCGTTCGTGCCACCACCTCTTATACCCTCCCAGTGAGAAGGTTCCTCTAGCATCTAACCCAGCGGGTCCCAAACTCTGAGAGATGGCGCACCACCAGCTGAAAGCGATATAACCTTCAGTACCACCAGCAAATGTTTCAGTTCGACCTTAAGTACTACCAGAAAGTTTTTGTCATATGAAGTAATTATAATAGATCTGTTAAGCTTACCACTGACAGGTGGTTTGGTGGTAGGTGTACCACTGATTGGGAACCGCCGGTCTAACCTAAACTTCCCTTGCTGCAAAGTGAGGCCATTGCTCCTTCTTCTGTCACCACTGAGAACAGTCTGGATCCATCCTCTCTGACCTCCCCTTGGGGTAGTTAAAGGCTGCTGTTAAATCCCCCCTCAGTCTTCTCTTCTCCAGACTAAATAAGCCCAGTTCCCTCCACCTCTCCTCGTAAGTCATGTACCTCAGCCCCCAAACCATTTTTGTTGCCCTCCACTGGACTCTCCCCAATTTGTCCACATCTTTTCTGTAGTGGGGGACCCAAAACTGAACACAGTGCTCCAGATGCGGTGTCACCAGTGCTGAATCGAGGGGAATAATCACTTCCCTTGCCTTGCTGGTAACACTCCTGCCAATGCAGCCCAGGATGCCGTTAGCCTTCTTGGCAACAAGGCCACGCTGCTGGCTCATATTCAGCTTATTGTCCAATGAAACCCCCAGGGCCTCTTCTGAAGAGTTGCTTCTTTCAGTCCCTGGCCTGTCTCAGTGCATGGGGTTGTTCCATCCTAAGTGCAGGTTTTTTCACTGGTCCTTATTGACGCCATGAGATTTCCGTTGGTGCAATCCTCCAATCTGTCGAGGTCTCTCTGAATCCTAGCCCTACCCTTCAGCATCTCTACTACTCCCCCTCTCCCCATCTCCTAAGTTTGGTGTCATCTGCAAACTTACTGAGGGTGCACTCCATCTCATTTTCCAGGTCGCTGATAAAGATACTGGGAAAAAAACAGCCCTAGGACCACTTGATACTGGCTGTCAATTAGACACTGAGTCTTCGATTACTACCCGTGGAGCCCAGTGATCCAGTCAGTTTTTTACCCATCTTACAGTCCATTCATCCAACTCGGACTTCCTCAGTTTGCTTGCAAGAATGTTGTGGAAGACCGTATCAAAAGCCTTGCTAAAGTCAAGGTATGTCTTGTCCGCTGGTCTCCCCACATCCACACAGCCAGTCATCTCATCATAGAAGGCAATCAGGTTGGTCAGGCATGACTTGCCCCTGGTGAATCCATGCTGACTTTTCCTAATCGCCTTCTCCTCCAAGTGCTTAGAAATGAATTCCTTGGAGATCTGCTCCGTGATTTTTCCAGGGATGGAGGTGTAGCTGACTGGTCTGTAGTTCTCCAGATCCTCCGTCTTCCCTTTCTCAGGGAGACCCAGCTTCTTTAAAGTCTCCTCATGTGGAAGCCCCTCCATACTGCTAATCATCCTTGTTGCCCTTCTCTGAACCTCTTCTAGTTCTTCTGTATCTTTTTTGAGGTGTGGAGATCAGAACTGAGCACAGTGTTCGAGGTATGGACCTACCACAGACATATAAAGGGGTATAATGATCCTCTTCTTTTTGTTTTAATAATCCCTAACATTTTGTTTGCCCTTTGGTGGCTCCTGAGCACTGAAGTAATGTTTTTAAAAAACTGTCCACAGTGACTCCCATATCTTTTCCCTTGTGCCTTACAGACCAGTGATTTTTCAGCAGAGTAATTGTGTCAGGACACCCAGGGTACTGCCACATCCTTTGAAAGATGTGGCAAGAGATGTGAGTAGATAAGTGGGGTGTTCGGAGATAAGCAGATAAGCCAAACAGGTAAAAGTAGCTCAGGCTATCCCTGTCCAGACAATTTCCTGCTCCTACTGTCCTTTGTAAGGAAGTTAGAGCTGTAACGTATAAATAGGTTTTGAAACCGGAGGCCACTCAATTCACAAAAGTTATAGAGGGGTGCCTCCTGTCCAAAAAGGTTGAGAACCACTGCTACAGGCTCACCAGATTAGACAGATACAGCACAAGCTTTTCTGGGCTGAAGCTCGGCATCATCAGAGGCTGGAGAAGCAGGCTAGTCTGAGCACCACTGAAGAGGATACAGCAGACTAATTTTGTCTGTCCTAAGCTATCATGACAGATAAAGAGCATACTGCAGGACATGATTCAAGTTATACCGTAGTCTAATATGTACAGGTTCCCCAGCAATTCCAAAAAGTGGTAGTGAAATACCTGTAATAAGCTTCATAGGGTTATGCAGATGATTTTTTACCCCTCTAATCCTTTCCAGTCACCTGAATTCTAGCCTCACTTCCAATCGTGGCATACTTTGGAAGGCTATGTCAAATTAGAAGTGAGCTGCATAAGGTCACCACATATGTCTTTCAGGAAATGAGTCTTTTAATGAGCAAAATCAGTATTTTTACTATTCTTTTCTCACTGACTCTCGTACCACTAATTGGTCCATTTCATTGTCACATCTGCATGGAATCCCATGCATTCTGCTCAAACTGTTATATTTCTTTGTGATCATTATGCACATTTGTGACATTGTCACATGGTGGAGCCTACCCTGGCAGCAGGCAGCTCCTGGGGCAGGGAACAATCTCCTGCTCCCTGCTGCCCGGCTGACTGGGAGCACGTTTGCTCCCAATCGGCCATTTACATGTGCTGTACTGTGCAGTAATTACTCCTGAGTAAATTTGCTTTTTGTATTTACAGGTAGCTAATTTACTCGCAAGTAGAACAAATTACTGTGCAGTAAGCATCTGCACATGTAGACTGTAATGCTTACTGCCCTGTCATTTGCTCTGATCCTAAGTAAAGTATCTTGTGTAAATGCTCCCACTGAATCCAAAGGGTCAGGTCCCAGTAGAACAGACTTAACTTGTGACATTACTGAAAAAAAACCAGTTTATTTTTCTGACCGAATTGCATGCTTTAGCTGTTCATTTTTATAAAGTTAGGTAACCAGGATGTGCTACGTTCTGACTTAAGAAAGCCTTAAAAATGGTGCAGATTTCTCTGCAAATTTTGTTGAGGAAAACCTGTTAGTCTGTACCTTTTGCCAGTGCCTCTGGATCAGAGACTTATTAGCAAAACAGTTTTACACTCTGGCAAATGACTGTTCCATCATAGAATTTGCTTAGAGATGTAACACAGGAGAGAAGAATGGATAGACAATAACAGGCTCTCTAGTTTTTGTTGAAACCAGTGAAAAGACTTTCTATTAGGCCTTGTTTGCCGTACTAAAATTTTCATAAAATATGCTATTTACTGTGCATTCATAGTTTCTTATAATAATAATAATGCCAGATTTGTTGAACAGAATATCCATTACTTATTTCTGTTCCCACATTGGTAAATTTTGATTTTTCATTGATATGTTCTTCTGGTACCTCCTACAAACCTTCTTTGATATGCAGTCATCGGTTCCATCAGCTTAATGTCAATACGCTTTGCTAAGATTGTATGAGTGGGATTGTCACTTTTGCATGGTTTTCCTAACCAATATCTCCAGTGCTATACTCCCAAGTCACCAACAAGGGAGAATGACATTCC
>NW_017728951.1:14977393-15006158 GCF_001723895.1 Crocodylus porosus
GTGCTGTACTGTGCAGTAATTACTCCTGAGTAAATTTGCTTTTTGTATTTACAGGTAGCTAATTTACTCGCAAGTAGAACAAATTACTGTGCAGTAAGCATCTGCACATGTAGACTGTAATGCTTACTGCCCTGTCATTTGCTCTGATCCTAAGTAAAGTATCTTGTGTAAATGCTCCCACTGAATCCAAAGGGTCAGGTCCCAGTAGAACAGACTTAACTTGTGACATTACTGAAAAAAAACCAGTTTATTTTTCTGACCGAATTGCATGCTTTAGCTGTTCATTTTTATAAAGTTAGGTAACCAGGATGTGCTACGTTCTGACTTAAGAAAGCCTTAAAAATGGTGCAGATTTCTCTGCAAATTTTGTTGAGGAAAACCTGTTAGTCTGTACCTTTTGCCAGTGCCTCTGGATCAGAGACTTATTAGCAAAACAGTTTTACACTCTGGCAAATGACTGTTCCATCATAGAATTTGCTTAGAGATGTAACACAGGAGAGAAGAATGGATAGACAATAACAGGCTCTCTAGTTTTTGTTGAAACCAGTGAAAAGACTTTCTATTAGGCCTTGTTTGCCGTACTAAAATTTTCATAAAATATGCTATTTACTGTGCATTCATAGTTTCTTATAATAATAATAATGCCAGATTTGTTGAACAGAATATCCATTACTTATTTCTGTTCCCACATTGGTAAATTTTGATTTTTCATTGATATGTTCTTCTGGTACCTCCTACAAACCTTCTTTGATATGCAGTCATCGGTTCCATCAGCTTAATGTCAATACGCTTTGCTAAGATTGTATGAGTGGGATTGTCACTTTTGCATGGTTTTCCTAACCAATATCTCCAGTGCTATACTCCCAAGTCACCAACAAGGGAGAATGACATTCCCTTCTTCCCTCAGAACATTTACGCTATTTTTACTGAAGAGAAATCAGGTGCCCCGTTCTGCAAACATGCATACAAGTAACTTTGCTCACATAGGAAAAAAAATGTATGTCCAGATGTTGTGACTAGCAGAGCACAACATATATAAAGGATGCATTTTAATAAAACATCAATAGAAACATGACAACAAGAAAAAAAAAAGGAGTTGGACCTTCTTGTATTCACAGAACTTCAAAAGAGAATTAGCTCGTAGCTGCCCTACAACCTCGGCCGGTAAGTCTATTTCCTATGGAATGTCATGTGCTGTACGGAGGATAGGAAAGCAAAGATGCTTTGATAAGCACGTTAAAATCTCTAAGCAAAAGATTTTTCTTCCACTTCCATTTCCCCTATTGCCTACTACCTCTGCAATACTTCCATTGGTACTGACAGCTGCTGACCACTCTGTTTGGTTAGCATTTAAAAGATTAGCTTTTTCACTCTCCGAGTCTCTGCCTGTGCCCCCGCAATGAACACTGATTACCAGACACACAATGATCAAATATATACAGGTAGGTACACTAGCACTTTTGCTATGAGTACCTATGCTTGAACACTCATGTTTACATGTGAGTGTATGTGCCAGAAAGTTTGCACGGAACTTTTTTCCAACTGTTTAATTGATCCATCACATCTACCCAAAGAACCTTGCCTATGTCCTTAGACCAACACGGTTACACAACCAACAACCCTGCAATATTATCTATGACACCCCTCCCCATAAATATGTTACAATATTATCATTATGATTGCTATTAACCAATTATATTGTAATTGTGCCTAGAAACTAAGCAGGTGGGGGCTCGGTTAGTTAGATCCTATTCAAACACAGCTGTATTTAAACAAAAATTGTTCCTCCACAAATATTTGTATAAATTTAAACCAGCTGCATTCATATTTACTAAAGATGGAATCGAAAAAGGATGTGATGACAGACAAACTGAACTGCTAGTTCAGTGAATGTGTTTCTGAATTGGTTTCTTTATTAAGATTTTGGTTATTATGCAACTACTTAGTCAACAAACTGGGGAGAAGAGAGAAACTTTATTATTTTTCTCCCAACTACTGTTGGACATTTCAACAAAACATTGGTAGATAAAAAATATCCATCAGCTCTACTCTTTTCTGTTATAAATACTAGTTTAATACCTTTACAATTTTTTATCAAACTTTAAATAAATATGTTTATCTGATCCAGATCGAATAACACTGCTATCAGATGAACCACAAACAATGTTTAGAGATTTCAGGAGTATCTAAGTGGCATTGGAGCCTAAATTCTAAGTCTCCTTCTAAGTTCTTGGCATTGTTGGCACTCTTTCCTTTATTTGGAAGTAACATATTGATAGTAAAGAGATTAATTGTTGAGTTACTAGTTAAAAGTGATTGTAGTATTATGTACATCTCATAAACCCCCAGAGTATGGATAATGGTAGGTTGGTCATCACAAAGGCTAAACATCAAGAAGTCTAGCCTTTTACGTCTCAATTGTGTCTTACACCTGGGCTTTGGCAGACGGACTAGTCTGTTTAATTGAATTGGTTCCTACAGTGCCATAGGGCCAGGATGACCAAGCAGGATGCAAAACCGAAAGACAGCACTGGTATTGCAGTTCAAATCTGGACTGTGAAAAAGTAAGTGAAGATTTCTCTGCAGCAAAATATCATCATTGCCCTAAGCAATGGGCAAGCTGCTACTACTTTCAGTGGAGAGAAGTGTCATTTTGCAGACTTATTTCCTATGGCTAGTCTATCTAAAAAAGGAAAGAACCTGTAGCTGACGTTTGTCCTCAATCCCCAGAGATGGCCCAGGTTCAAGCTGCCTAAATGGTTAACTTTGCATAACCATCAAGTCTTACTTCAGTGCTGTGCATTCCTTTACTTAATTTCCTATAAGCATTGCTGACATACCTGTTTTATGCATTCGGTAAGTGTGTATCACACCTGGAATCTGAAATCAGCTCATTTTCTCAAAGACCTTTGGTTATGAATTAAACAAATGTGGTGAATATTATCCTATCTAAGGCCATTTTCTTCCAGGAGACTGATTTCTATATCAGAAGGAAGGAAATTCTGCATTAATTAAAGCAAGAAGATCACTACAGTCCTTTTGAAACTAGTGTTTTTGATTGTAATCAAGTTTTAATCAAAGAGACTTGAATCCATTTTTAAGATGCTATTGTTCATACACTAAGACCATTGCATGTTCCAGGGCAATCATCATTTTGATCACCAACAAGTAGAGGACTAGTTTTTTTTTATTTTTTCTAGACAATAAACCATAACACTCAGGCCTGTTCCAGGTGTAAGCTCTGAGCCTGCAACACTTAAATGAGTAATTTGGTGATTAAGTGTTCCAGGACTGTGTTCTCATAAAATGATTATGAATAAAGTCTCTTCTTTGCCCTGCTTCCTTGTTCTTTGCTGCATTTCATAGACTTCATAGACATTTGGGTTGGAAGGGACCCCAGAGGGTCATCAAGTCCAGCTCCCTGCCCCAACCCCCTGCTTTTTTGCACCCAAACCAAAATGAGCACTTGAATGCATACTTCGGATCCTAAGTTTATAGCCTGATCTTCAAAACTTCTGAGCATCCTATGGGTCCCAGTAACTCCTATGTGTGTAGCAAGACATTCAAAACTTCTGAAAAAATTATGTCTGCTTGTTTAGATGCTAAAATATGTTAAAAAAACTGTCTTTAAAGTTTGGTTTTGAGAACATGGGCCACACAGGGCTAAGTATAGACAGTCAAAAATCCAGAGACTGAATCAATTCAGTCTTCGCAAGTTAGTCTAAACTGGGTAGATAGAACCAATAAGCAAGTGAACAGGCATTCATTTTTGATTCCTGAAATGCAGCCACATGCCTGCAATGTCTCAGGCCAGAAGCTGGGGCACTAGTGCACGCCTCCCTGCTTGGCTGGAGCAGACAGTTTGGGCCAAGACTAGCCCACCTACCCTGCAAGGGGAGTCTTGCGGGGGAGGTGCAAAGCATCCTGGGCTGCTGGGGGACTGAGAGGTATCTTGAATCTAGAGGGGATCTGGGACAGAAGTTCAATAAACCGATTTAACCTAAATCAGTTAAGTCTGATACTCCATGCAGGTCTATCATAAACCAGTCTTGGACATTTTGAAAGTAGTTTATGTGCACTGAACTTCTGTTGTATGACAGATCTGAACCAGTTTCCAGTCACTAATGTCAGTTTGTGTCCCTAGCCACAGAGTATAACCTCAAGTAAAATCCTCATGCTTTTGCCTTAGTGAGTTGCCTGTAAGCACTCACTATCTTCTTCATTCTCAAGATAACCCAGCCCTTTTTAAAGCTTTCCCTCCTCACAATTTTACATTTGTGTCTATACCACACAGTTCTCTTTGTGGCAACTGTCAGTCCTCCTAGATCATGGTATATGCCTGAGGGCCACCCAGACCATCAATGTCTATGCCTAGTCAGGAATTTTTTGGAGGAGTAGAGATTGCCCAGACCTCCCATCAGGCCACTGAGACAGAATCCAAGGACCAGACTGAGTCCAAATGTCTGGTGCGTCCATGGCTGTAGTTGTATAAGTGTCTGGGAATCAAGCCCAGGTTTCCTGTGTGGTAGAGAAGGATGCTACCACTGAACCACAGGGGACTCCTGACAGGCCTTTTTGTTATACCTCACAATTATCTGAGCCTTTTAGATAAATTAATCTTTTACAGTTATTTTTCATCTTCCCTCGCTTGTCCCGTCTAAATGGGGTCACTGTTGCAGATCCTGGCTTCCCACTGGCTTTGATCATACATATCTTCTTCGTCCAACTCCTTCTCTCTCATGCCGCTATATCTCTCCATCTTATCTTTGGTCTTCCTCTTCTTCTTCTCCCTGGCAGTGACATTCTGGTAACTTTTTTTCCAGTGTATTCTTCTGAACTCCTCTGAACAGGCCCATACTATTCCAGCCTTTTCCCTGGTAGTGAAAAGGGGAGTTGGATCTTCCTCTAGTTTTTTGTAGCAAGTGGTGTCAGAGTTGTCTGTTGGCTTCTTTTATGCAGTCTTCATGGTTAAGGATAACAATAGCTCCTCCTTTATCTGCTGGATTTATTAGTATATGGTGCTTGGATCTATGGCCCTTCTCTCTGGTAGGGAGAGGTTGCTATGGTGGTGTTTGTTGTTGATTTATTTTTCATTTTTCGTTCTTTCCCCAAAGCAGTCAATATAGTGGTCAAAGTTTGAATTTGGTCCACTCTGAGGTTTCCAATCTCATGGGTTGCTTTGTTTTTGGGGGTGTTAATCTTTTCCTTGATGTTGTCAAAGGATGAAGTGTTGGCAGTGTTTCTGAGATAAAAAGAATCTAATTGTTTGGAATCTAACCGCGGCAAGAGCCAGCTAATAAAACTGATGTCTTTGAACTAACCTCTTCAGGCTAACATCTTTTAAGTCTGTGAGTCAGTGAGTGTTTGAAGTGAGTGAGTCAAAGGTATGAGTCTTATGCGGTAATTGTTCAGTACTGAGTGAGTAGGAGGGAGAAAGCCCTGGTGCTTTGAGCTGGGAAGGAGCAAGTGCAGATCTAGCTAGCGTCTGAGTCAGCCTTCAAAGTGCAGGAGGGAAAAGCAGTGTACATACCAGCCAGCTGGTACTCATGTGGACATTGGATTCTGTGGGGTGGCTCAGTTAGTTAAGTAAAATAAACTGATGCACAAAAATATTTGGCTTCTGATTTAAAGGTTAAAACTAGGTCAGTTTAGTGCCCAGTCACGGATAGAAACCTTGAGGATGGAGGTTGAAGTTCAGCAATCGATGAGTGCACGTGGGGACTGCCAAGTTCACTTCACCAAGTATGCAATCTGTGTGTGCATAGGCACATCTTCCAAGCAGATGATGGTCTTCACAATACACGTCCAGAGCCTGGGAGCCAAAGCTGCTGAATTAGCAGGCAGAACATGTAGAGAGTCCGATTCCTAGTTGCCTCCATCTTCCAGCTTATGAAGCCATTGTCATAAAAAGACCTATTTGGAGTGGCTCAGTCATTTCTTAAGCATGGAGAAGGTCACTGCAGAAGGATGAGACCATAGCTGAGAGATGCAGGAAAACTTTATGAAAGTGGGACAAAAAACAAGAGACAGATATGCGGTGCCTTGCCCATGGGAGGCAAACTTCTGGACAACCCTCTAATGCGTTTTAAAGAGAAGCCTGTGGTCAAGGTACCAACTTGTTCACAAGAGATGTCTTAAGGCTAAACTCCAAACATCTCTATTATTAATCAACCAAAATAATACGTCTGTTGTCATTCGCCCCCTTTAGTTATTTCACTGGGTGAAGAGTCTCTCATTTCACTGTGTGCTGTATTCAAAATAACTCAGTGGTAAAAAAGTCAACTTGTTGTTTTGAAGTAAGTATATCAATGCACAGCCTTGAACAAAAATAACTAAAGATATGAATCATAGCCAGTTTTGCCTTCTAGTTATATTTACCGCGTAGAAAAAAAACCTTTCAGGTGATTAAGTAAAAGGTTCACAGCCAGGGATCAGAATTCTTTGAGTCTGTCAGAAATAGTAGGCTTTAACTCAACAATATAATGATAACAATTTACAATTCACATTTTAAACTATTTTGCTGCTGCTTATTTTAGCAGGAACACCCAGCTACTCTGGGATTTTAAATAGGACTTGAATAGAAAACCACCATTTTCTCTGCTCCCTCCACAATCTATAATCTGTGAAGAAAAGACATGATCCATAGCATTTAGCCTAACACTTTGCTCTGTGTAAATAATATTTTGCTACCTAACTGAATAGCAATGGAAGTAATGACAGCATAAATGACAATTCACTTGTATAATGTTTAGCTGACTCTCATTGAAATTAAGACAAACACAGAAGTGCAGTCTTAATAATTAGATCACTCAATTAACTTGTTTTATATGGGAATATCCAAGGAATAAGGGAACATTGGTTTCAAGAGTTTGCTGCTTTAAAGCACAATTTACCCTGCTGAGAACATGTCACTTAGAATGGCTTTTAAAAAAAAGAGCACCAGTCATCCCAAATTCTAGCTGATTAGCCATTGCACTCAGTTGACCAATCTTGATCTATATTAGAGCTTTAAACTCTAATCTGTCCAACACATGAACATAAGCTTTCTCAAGCAAATGGTTATGGCTCATCTGGGCTTGGAACCATTTCATTTTGGAAAGCTGGTTGAACCCAGTTCTTTGTTTATCATGCCATTTTTTCAACTCAGGGATTTTTTTAGTCCTGTTTTCATGCTACTGAAGCTTTATGACACCGTAATACTTTCATGCTGAGATACAGGAACAGAAAAAAACTTATCTTTGAGACCTGAGAACTAACAAAGATTATATTATTATAGAAAATGAGGGTTGGAAAGGACCTCAAGAGGTAATTTAGTCCAATACCCTGCTCAAAGCAGGACCATTCCCAACTAGATCATCCCAGCCAAAGCTTTGTCTAGCCAGGTCTTCAAAACCTCCAGGGATGGAGCTTCCACCACCTCCCTGGGTAGCCTGTTCCAGTGTTTTACTGCCCTCCTAATGAGATAGTTTATCCTAATATCTAACCTAAACTTCCCTTGCTGCAACTTGAAACCTTTGCTCCTTCTTCTGTCATCTGCCCCCACTGAGGACAGCCCAGCTCCATCCCCTTTGGAACTGCCCTGCAGGGAGCTGAAGGCTGCTATTCAATCCCCCGTCAGTCTTCTCTTCTCTAGACTAAATAAGACCAGTTCCCTCATCCTGTCTTTTGAAGTCATGTGCCCCAACCCCTAAACCATTTTTGTTGCCCCCTGCTGGACTCTACCCAATGTGTCCGCATCCTTTCTGTAGTGGGAGTCCCAAAACTGGACACAGGACTCCAGATGTGGCCTCACCAGTGCTGAATAGAAGGGAAGAATCACTTCCCTTGTCCTACTGGCAACACTCCTATCAATGCAGCCCAGGATACCATTAGCCTTCTTGGCAACAAGGGCACACTGCTGGCTCATATTCAGTTTAGACAAGGTGGGTCCATGATTTCCCGAAGTGGGGTACAGGAGCAACAACTTGCACTGCAGGAGTAGCTGCATCCCAGCCTCCTCTGCCCCCAGAAATGCAGGCAGACCACCCTCAGGAGTCTTTTTAAAGCCACTTAAACTGGCGAAAAGCCCGACCCACGTGCAGCCTGAACAGGAGAGCAGATGGGAACAGGAACAGCTCTGGTGTTTCCTCTGCCCTTGGGACAATGGGGAAAGCAGAAGCAGCAGCCTGGGAGGGGAGGATGAGGTGTTTCATCTCTTTTGGATGTGCTTGAATTATGGAATTTAACTCAATCAGGAAAGCCATTAGAACGCAAGATGTATTGATAGTACTTTTAGTTGCAGAGAGATACTCTGATACTGCCTACTAGAGTTTGAGTAAAGTAAGGACTCATTTTGGCATATTTCATTGAAGAGGGTCTTAGAAAAAAAGATGCATCGGGCACAAGAAAAACTGAAAGTAATCAGGCTAAATAACACCTTGTTTTCTCTGTCCTTTCTAAGCTAGTCTTCTATTTGCAGTTGACATTGCCCAGAGGGCAGCCTAATGTTAACGCCACGATCACTGGAAAGACACGCTGGCTGCAGCGTTACAAACCTAATTATTTTCTCCAGAAATCCATCTGTAACAAAAAGGCATCTGACAAATAATCTTTCCCATCCCTGGAGCTTAGAGTAATCCAGTCATTACATGCAAACCGTGTTTATATTGACAGTTTGTATGTCTGCTGAACCTATTGTCTTTTTAGTGGCTTTGACATCCCCCACCTCCGACCTCCACCCTTAAGACAAATACATTTCTGTTCAGTGGAGATGACAAGGTGAAATGGGACCAGTGGACCAACCGCTACAGGGATTCACTGTCCAGTTCAGCCTGTGGGAGTGGTGAGGTGAGAGAGTGGCATGTGTAGTACAGAAGCTGAATCAGCTCCGAACTTAAACTAACATCTAGAGAGCAAGTGGCACCCAGGTGAAAATGCACAGACTCCAGAGGTGACCCACAGGTATCATGTGGGGTGCATGGGATGGTTCCACATGCTGCATCAGGTACCTGTTCCAGCTTGATTCCTGGAAGGGTAGAGCAGCCACCATGACCAGCACAACTTGAGTGACTGCATCATGCTCTGGGGCCTTGCAACACATAGCAGTGGCTCTGGGGCTCCAGGGCCATGCTGCAAACTCCATGGTGGCAGTGGCTCTGGATCCAGAGTGTGGGACTGGTCAGTAGGGTTAGTGCAGGCCACCCACTGGCTTCACGCCACACATCCCACCCATGGCATAGACAGAAATATCAAAATCAAGGTAGATACATGGAAAGATCTCTCTGCCATTCCCTGAACCCAATTAGTATACTATCAGCCTACATGCTTATATATCATCCATGCATGGTTATAACCTACCTATGTTAAACTTGGTGTATGAATATCTATTGATAACAGAGTGTGGTTGGTTCCATGAACTATGAGACTCTGGATACATCAATACTAGAAGACTAGTAGTTCAGTGACTGCAGAGGAGCACAGACATACCCAAACTGAATTTAAATTAACAAGTTTGAGTACTGCTGGCATTTAAGTTGCAGAACCATGGACTCAATATGGGATACAAAACCCAACTGAGAAACTAAGTGATTATTTGGACCATTAGCTTGCACTGAGCTATGTGCATGTGCAGATAGACATTAATACATTGAATTTAACATTGTTGGGTTACAAGTGTGCATGAGTTTAATTTAAGAACTCATGGGTTTATAGTGTAGCAAATAGACTCAGGATTAGCAGAGGTATTTTTCTGCCTGTGTGTGACTGCAGTATTAGCATATCTCCTGTCTCTCTCTTTTTATTTAAATATTTTTTAAACTTGCTGTAAGTGTAGTATCAGAATTGGTCCAGTTAAGACTCAGCCTTCAGTAAAATGCCTCTCAAAGTCTATAGAAAGACTCCAGCTGATGCAGCAGTGAAAGAGTCATGTGACAAAGGGGGTGGAAGGGTATAAACACATCTACTTAGAATTGCTCTCTCTCCAACCTGATAAAAAAGGAAGGCCTGTGCTGAAGGAGTAACATGTAGAAGAGGACACCTTGGACCCTGGAGTAACCCTGACCAAATCCCATGGGACGTTAGAAAGTGATAGGTGAAGAGTTTATGCAAGGATTGTACGATGTGGTTGCCTGTGATGGCAGGAAACTGTATCCATTTCAGGACTATGTTTGCATTAAACTGAAGCAGGTTTCTTATTCTGTAAGGAACTGCATACCTCCTATAATGTCTAAAAGTAAGAGCGACTGTGTAGAAATCCTTCTGAAAATCTTGTGTTGTATCATGTCCATCTATCACGTGCCCCCAGAGAGATTATTATCAAACAAGAGTGCAGTGAAGACCTGAGGAGGGCAAGCTTAAAGAGAGAACTCATCCTGGGGAGGGAACCTGGCGGTCAAAGGAAGAGACAACACCCACAGTCTGCTCTGTAGTGGTAGAATCTATCATTTTTAAAGGTACTCAGTAACCAGAGACTGAGGAGATTAGGAATTAGGAGATGGTCCCTCGATTTGAGAGCAGCTAGCTAGTGAGTTACGGGAAGACAAAGGGTCTCCAGAGGTTGCCTACTGCTCCACAATAAAATGAATTCTTGGGAGTTCTTCTCATTCATGGTATGCCTATATTTATTGAACTCGGTGATCCTCAAGCCCAGGAGAGAGAACCTCAAAGGTGTGAGCCTAAACACAATAGTTTGGTGGAGGGTCTAGCAAGGGAAGTTCAACCAGGGCTATGCCAGTCTCCGTTTGTGTTCATAGCATCTTTTAGTCTTGCCTGTTATTGTAAGTGTTGGATTCAGGGCTTTAAGACATTGCGGTTTTTAACAGTGGTGTAGCAAGATCTTTCAGCACCTGGGCCAGAGGTGTGTGGAGGAAATTACGCTGACCACTGGAGAGTGGGAGAGGGCAGGGGAGGAGAGGTTTTGATGTCTCCAAGAACCTGTTAGCTCCTGCTGCAATATGGTTTGAATAAACACTCAACACAGCTATTCAGTGAACATAAACTTAGTGTAGCATTTATCGGTGCTAACAGCCAAGTGATCAGACTGGTTGTCAGCAGGGTTGAACATAATTCCAAAGTGTATTTGAAGCATTGATATCAAGGCTGCATTATTTCCTACACCTGATCCATCACATTTGGTGCCATGCACCTTGCAATTTGCTGATTAATGAACTTATTTAATTACAACATTCTTACAGATCTTCCCAGGTGTGTACCACTTTTCTTATCTACTGCAGGAGGTTGTACTGACTCTTACATCCCAGGATGTTCTTGATGAGATTCCAAATGTTCCCGATGCACCAAACTTTAAACTTGCGTATTTTAACTCTTTGTGCTTTTAGCCTGTCTGATGGTTTTCAAGAGGGAAAGGGAGAGGGAATGGAGTCTTACTTGCCCCTGCTCTCCTCACCCAGGCAGCTGCCGCTACTTCTGGAGCTGCTGCTGCTGTGGAACAGGCAACCATGCAGGCTCCCTGTGGGCTTCTCCTGCTGTCCCGCTCACCCCTCCCTGGGTGCATCTCCCATAGCAAAGTCTCTGCCGGGGTGGGGAGGAGGGTTAGGGTTAGGGTGGCGGGGAGGTTGTCATTCCACCCCTCTTCTCCGAATATACAGCCGGATGTGGGGCTGCACCTACTTGGCACCTATGGCACAGGGCTGTGCCTGCCATGGCAAAGACTTCTTGGGGAAGGGAGCTATCCAGGTGCCTCCTCTAAGTTAGCGCTCAGGGCTGGTACCCCACTCATCCCCTTTCCCCCAGTTGCACTGTGGGCTTTTAAGCTTCCCCTTTTTGTTTGGCCATCTGCTACTTGCGTTGTAAAGTTGTGTTGCAGGAACTTGTTTGTACACCATCAAATGAAAAATTATTCCTAGCCATTATTAAAACACACATGGAGGAAAGGAGAAACCTTTACAATTTAAAAGATCAAGTAAATCTCACTTTTGATATAATTTTCCTCTGGCCTTCTCTCCCTCTGTTTGTAGAGAGTCTTTCAAAGGATAAAAACACATTGCTTGACATTTCTCAGATGGTATCTCTCGTCCTCACTGGGAAAGAAGAGAAAGTCAGTTTTATTTGGTAGATCTCATTTCCTGACAGACTTTTGTTAAAGTCTAATCCTGTCTCTTCCTAAGATAAAGCAAGACAAATGAATACAAGGAGGGAAGAAGAGAAGAACTGAAAGAAAATATGAGAAAGGAAGCACCTTCTGTCTGCACTGAAGTTCAGTCACCGGATAATCACAGGCACAACATATGGTACAAGACCGTATTAACCACTTTGGGCCCATAATAACCACATTGGTTTGGGAAAATATTTGGCTTCATAGCTGTTATTTTCTTCTGCCCAGTTGGTGGGAAGCAAGGCCAAGATCCATTTATGGCTGCCCACACTGGCCATCGCAAAGTGCTGTAAGGTTAGATGTATAATGGTTCCTCTGCTAGTATACAGAATCGGAAAGAGAATGGGAAGTAGAGAAAACACACCGGGAGAAGAACTGGAGGCCCCTGCTTCCTTTCTATCTCAGGAATCGGTGACAGAGCCTGGTTCTTCCCGGTCAGAATATCCTTCAATATTGGAGAAAAGATCAGCAGTTTCAGATATATCCATGTGTCCTCGCAGCTGGTGTTGGTAGCAGCCAGGAGGGTAATACTAAGGTTGGTGTTGTGCATGGTCCAGTCTTTCTGCCCAGCTAAACTACCAAGTGTTCCCAGCAAAAAGAAACCATCCAAAAAAGGCCGAAAACTTGCTCCATCAGAGATACCCAATTAAAGTCACGCTGCTGGTGATCCACTTTTGTTTCTTTTCTAATGTTATATCTGCAACCACATCAGAAGACTCCTGTTTACAATGTTTTTACTCTGGTTTGTGTTCTAATATTCAATTTTAAAATGAACCAGTTGTCAGTCGGGTCACAGCCATGTCTTTGCAAACAACAGGTATAACACCGTTAGAATAATGTATGCTCCCTTTTACCACGCGTTATAACACAGTGGGAGGGCTACCAAGTTGCAGCACAATTCCCCACATAGACCCAACAAGCCAGAAAGCCAGCCTATAGCTTTGTTTTTTAAATACAAATCCCCATCCATTGTGGTCAGTGAATCCATACTAAAACCCTGTAATCAACTCCTAGGGCAAAACCTAAATGTATTATCCTGGATTAAATCCCACATAAAATTAATGGAGAAAAACAAGAGAACCACACAGAGCAAGCATGATCTGCAGGCTCTTGAACACGGTGATTGTTCCCCATGTATTACAATTAGACCAACACCTGTGCTGAATACTATTGTGCTGATCCAGTAACCTTTATGGGTACTAATGTAATAATTATGGTATAAGAGCACAGAGAAGCATTCAGAGCATGAGAGAAATCAAACAACTGTAATGTGAGAACAAAGGTATTAGATGAGCTCTGAGATGAAAAGCTTCTGTGGGTCCTTGTTTATAATAGGAGCATAAATAAAATTTCCTTCTATGTAATGCATCAAATGTAAATACAAACACAAAGAAACATGCACTGCTAGGCTAAGAAACACAGTTACATGCTTGCAAAAGTGAAAAACCTGAAAAAAGGTCTTAGTTAAGTATCTTTTTATAATGAATCCTAGTGCACTTATTTAAAAAGCATGATACACTTAATTATAGATAGGAGACATGATACGCAAAAGAATGGAAGTGCTTTCTGTCCAGTTTCTGTGCAGAATTAAGACAGAATATGGGAAAACACACATCTAATATACTAGTGCCAAATGGGTTAACTCTATCCTCATCCCCTTTCTTTTTAAGCAGATCTTCCCATCTTCAATGGGAAGTTTGCAAATGCAAGAAAAAAAGAGTTTAAAGATTCATCCTTACATTACAGGTTTTCTTTTCAGCATCTGTGCACATCATTGCTAGTCACCAGCCCGCTTTCAGCAGTGCTGCTTATGTTGATATCAAGTAAGTGGAGTTTGTTCTTATTTCTGCCATTGATTCATTACATGACTGTGGACAAGTTACATACTCTGTTTTTCAAGCTATAAAATGGGCATAATGTTTTCTTACCTTCCAATGGTCTTACGAGCTACATTGAGTTAATGTTTGTAAAGTACATATGAAATCTCTGGCAGAAGGATGCTGTTGGAATGCAAATAATTATGCTATTAAAAGCAAGATTGGACTGCAGGCAGATGAATGAAAGGTTTTATATGAGCAGCAGAAAAAGACTAGAGAATATTAAATTCTGGACGTGGTAACCATAAGGTTCCTCAACACACGCCTGCAAAATCAGGGGCTCTGCTTTTATAAAAGGAGAAAAATGGAGTGGGAAAAAAAAGGAAAAAAAAAACTTTCTGGTAGAAAGTTATATTGAAAAAGCAACTGGCAACCTTTTACAAGGAGAGACAACAGGAAATATATATTCAGGATCACTTCCAGGGGGTATCTAAAAATAAAAATAGAGATCCTCTGATCTGGACTTCCCCTGAACTTTAGGGAAATTTAGTTCCAATTTGTTCTTTATCCCTGGAATACGGAATCTCACAAACATCTGATCATGAAGTCTTGTTTTATTTATGAAGACCCTGATGTCAATGAGTGAGAAGAAGGAGGTGAACATGATGATGAACAAAGAGCAACGTTGTCTGCTAGCTACATGGTCCAAGCTGAATGGAGTACAGAAAGTGAATGGAACTAAGCAAAAGGAGCCAAGGCAAATATATTTTAAAATGATTTCAGTATAAGGGACTGGACCCATGGGTTGAGCTAAGCCACACTCATTGCAGAACATGGAAGACCCTTGCCCTGTTAGGTTTAAGGATTGTTCTATGTTGTATTGGTTTGTCTAGTCCCTTAGGAAGAGCTCTTCCAAAAGGAATAGCTGAAATGTGGCATTTAACTCCACTGTCAGCTGTGTGCAATCGGTCTAGCAATACCTTGTGTGACTGGAGCGGAGATTGTATGGCACAGACCTGGTTTTACACTGATCAAGGTTTTATTTCTATTTGCTCCATTAGGACGTAGAGCAGGGACCATGATCTGGCCTTAATATTCTGATGGCTGAAACCTTTTATTCATGATCCCCTTGATTTCAGTAAATGAGTTTGAATGGCTGGGTCCTGAAACATTGATAGCAATAATGGTAAGGGCTTTAAAAAAAATTCACGTTATCAAAATTAAATCCTTTAGCATGTCCTCATATCATTTACAACGACGTTTCTCTAGAATATCCCTTCTAAGGTACAGCAAATAAATATAAACAAAACAGAGAGCAGGTTCAGCTAAAATTCATAACTCACAGAAACGAGATTTAGGTCCTCAGAGGATTGGGAAATATCCTATTTAATCAAATGTTACTATAATCTCTGAGTTAAGTACATCCAGTACTTATAGTTGAACATTAGAGTCAAGAAGTGTTTAACCAATGTATTTTTGGTGTATACTCACATTCTTCTATTAACACTGTTTCTATTTTTGCCTCTTGGCTTCAGTACAGGATTTTTTTTTGCCCCTTTCCAAATTTTGAAATCTTCATGTGAGTTCTAAATACAATTTTAGGAATGGAAAGCTCTGCTGAGGCATATAAATTGCACTGCTGGGCTTAGTCACAAATGGATAAATGCAATGAGATTTTACAATAAACTGGAAATGTCTGTGTTTTGTTGTGTTAATCAATGTTCCAGCGATGCTCTTAAAGACAATAAATTACTGGTAATGGAACACTATCCTCAGCACGTAGAAGTCATTTTCGACTTCCAGACATTCTCAGATTAGGTTTAAATTGCTAATAGAAAATCCCAAGATTGTTTATTTGAAGAAAATCTTTTTAATGCCTAGAAGTAATCCAACAGTGGTTGTTCAGGGCACAGTTAACAGGACTATTTCTGGGGAGCATAGTTTACAGAATATGAAGGGAGCTCAGCTCTATACTATCTTAGCAAAGGGGATGGCACAGTGAGATTTCACATCCTATAATTTTTTACAGCTGGTTGGCTGTTTTGCTCAGCTGAAGAGGAAATGTACTGTCAGCCTGAATAGGAAAGAGATTCAGGAGCCTGAATTCATAGCACAGATATAAGACCTGTTCTTGAAACAGTGCCTGTTAGCTCCAGTATCTCACAGTAAGGGCTATCTTAAGAAGGGCACTTTTGCCTTTAAAGGGCTTGAAGTAAGATGAAGCAATGGCAACCAAAGATGGAAGAAAGGAAATCCTGAAATGAAAGCTGAGGGAAACAATGGGAACTAAGGCTCTGTACACATATGTTTAACATCTAACACATGTAAGTAGTCCCACCAATCCCACTGGCCGCATCCACACATGGTATGGATGTTTGGCTCCCCAGGGACAACCTTGTGCTGCTACTTGTCCCTAGGGAATGCCCCGGCCACATGTGGTTTGGTGCTGAGTAAGCTACTCCAGGGGCAGTAGTGGAGGTGGGGGCCAGCACCAGGGTGGCCCCAGCAGCCTTACTTGGGGTCCTGGGAGCCTCCCAGGGCTGCAGCAGTGGTGATTCTGCTGTGGGGAGCCTGGCTGGCAGCTGCAGTGTGGCTCCGAGCAGCCCAGCTCTGCTTTTGAGTGGTGTGTGTTGCCCCCGCATGCACTGCTCCACTTTTTTTTCTGTTGATAGCCAGGGGTAAAAAAAATCTCTGTGCTGCTCCATTGTAGCAGCAGATCACATCTGGATGTGAGGTGGCACCACAGACATACTACATACTGCTCATCTGGACGCGGCCAGTGAGTTTACCTAGGTATTTCATATTAAGAAGATGCACATGGGTTTTATAGGAATGAGGCCTGTAACAAAGATGTATCCAATTCTCCAGATGCTTTTTAGCGGAGATGAAGCTTACTCCTAGGAGTAGGTATGCCAGTTCCATGAATAAACTCAAACAAGTCAATGGGATTTGTCATTCACGATGATAACCCCTGTGCCTAAAGCGTTTGCAGAATTGTGTCCACCAATAGCATTTTGGGACCAAGTTTTTTAATCCTTGCTTATTTTTCCTCGCTCAAGAACCCTTCTCATTCAAATCAGCAATTAAAAAGGGTAAGGAATTCAGGATCTGGTCCTGCACGTGTTTGTGGAAATAATGTTTTACAAATTATCCAGATTCCCTTAGGCTATGGTGCATTTTCTTTCAGTAGATTTTATCAGTGTCTGATTTTGAAAATTAAAAATGGATTGGGGAGTTTAAGCAAATGGGATTGCTTGTATTGGAGATGTGAGGCTAATGGGAATGAAGCCATGAATAAACTATGTAGGGAGTGCTCGGGGAAGAAATCATTTATTTTGTCTTTTATGGGAGTAATACTGACCTGCCTGAAAGTGTGCCATGCTTTAAACAAGTTGATGTAGATGGGACCTGCCCCTACACAAAGTTCAGTGAAAGACTGGGGCCTCATAGAGTGAGTCAAATTAAACGTGGTGTAAGTAAGTGCAACTTAACTGCGGTAGGATCTACCTGCTTATAACAAGTTTGGCTTTTCCTGCTAATGCAAGGGAGATAGAAGTTAAAATTTTATGTCAAAGTGTAAATTTGTCCTATTACCTTCTGTAGTTTATCAGTCTATTGTGCTTTTACAGTGGTAGCTGACGTGCACTTTCCTTCTTATACCTGATGTGCTATGTAATCTTTCATGTTGTGGGCAGTAGCCTCCAGACCTATAAAATCAGTGACCAGAAATAATAGCAACTCTGTGCTCCACTGTCCCTAATACAACAAAAACAAAGTTGCCTTAGCTTTGGATAAGCAAGTTAATTATTACCGTACAGTTACCTGTAGCTTCTTAGAGGAATTCTAGTGACCCAGCAATTACCAACAAACAGCAACTAATTCCCTGGGCTATTTAATGGAAGAGTTAGCTACTGAGTAACTGAGCTCAATTTTTTTAGAAATGTTCTGCATTGGTAATTGAAGGAAGAATAGTGGCAATCTTCACACGCTCATTTTACACAGCTACACAATTTCCCTTACCACACATCTACCTCTACCCCACTAGCCACTAGGGCTGTGCGAAATTTCACTGGCCGTTTCATTTCGACACTGTTTCGACTCATTTTGAGGTTAAAACAGCAAAAGCAAACTGAAACAAAGGGCGTTGAAACAGCCTCGAAACAAACAAAGCTAGTTGAAACATTTCAAAAGTCGAAACATTTCAGCCATAGAGCTGGGGATGGGAAGTCAGTCCAGCTGGGCTAACTTCCCACCCCCGGTGCTAAATCGGTCTGGGGTCAGCTCGGCTGACTCCCCACCCCCAGTCCAGTCTAGTGCCAGGGATGGGCTGACTCCCCCAGCCTGATCTAGCAAAATGTCGAAACAGCCTCACTGTTTTGACGAAGCAAAACAGAACAGCTGTTTCAAATCGAAATGAAATTCGAAACGGAACACTGTTCCGTGGAAACCTCGAAACTCAAGGCGAAACAGAACGGTGCAGTTTTGCAGAGCCCTACTAGCCTCAGCACCATCCCTGAATCTTAATAGGCAAGCTCATGTGACCTGCCACCCCGTGGCTATGGTAGAAAGTGAGACCCAGATTTTTAAGGATGCCTAAAGATGCAACTAAGACAGGCTCAGCAACATTTTGGGGCAGAGTGCCAAAAGCACTCACAACCTTGACTTGTAAGATGTCATGTCATGCCAGGGCCAGATGGCAGGGGAGCCACGAGGGTCCCAATCCTTGTTGTGGCACCGCAGCCCCAGCCCCTTCCCCACCATCCGCTCTGAGGCACCCATACCAAGCAGAATGCCTCCGCTGCCATACTCTGCCACCCATGCCAGGGCCCTGCCCCTGAACTAGGAGCTCCATGGAATTGTTAAAAGTGCTTGTGTGCCAGGGAGATCATGCACACAGCTAGGTGTAAACTTGTTTGTAGATGCATGAAGGAAAAAGGCACATTGTTCATAGTTGGACGGAGAGTTGTAGGAGGGTAGTAGGTGGCATTGGCCAGGGAGGCGTGGGCCTGAGAAAACCCTACAGTAAGGACTCTTCAGCATAACCCTGTTGTTATTTTAAAAAGTACTAATGACTGCCAAGAGGAGAATCTTTGGTTGGAAACATGCTGATGGTTGGTGATCAGGGCTTCGGGCATGGTCAATTGGCAGGTTCAGGTTCAAAGAATACGTGGTACCACACCAAACAATCAGTAGTACAGACATGTCCAGATATGCAGTCTTGTTAAAGTCAGCGTGTGTGTCAAGCACTCTGGCAGACTCAGGGAAAGGAAAATTTAGCATCTATGTTGCAAGGAGAGCTACAGACAATGAAGCAACTCCCCAGAGCATATACTGGGTCAGAGCTTAGCTGCGTCAGCTGAAGTATTTTTCTTATTGAAAACATTGATTTTGCAGCCTACATGTTTAGAGAAGGGAGTCTGGAGAAGCAACTGTGCACGACACAGATTCTTGGGTAATCAGGACTCGCAGTAGAGATGATATCTTTTATTAGACCAACAAGATTTTTGCAAAAACATTCTTTATTCACAAAATGTCTTTATTCAAAAGAGGTTCTTGGACACATTTGGACCTCTCTAACCCAGGCGTCTGTCAGCTGTTTGATTCTGTTGTGTTCTGGGAAACAGGATTTTGCAGGGGAAGTGGGGGTAGTAAATAAATAAGATTATACCCAAGAATTTAATTTATTCACATAATCATTTTCTCATGCTAAATTAGAAATAACCCCAAAAGGCCCCAAATACTAGTTAACCATGTAGCCCCCATGAGCTATATTACTTCGCACAGATGCCTATATAAAGGCTGTCCTAAATCCAACTTGTTAAATATTTTTTCTGCCCCAATCTTTAAAACATCTTAGTTTAGGAATGAGACTTTTTAGCATAACAAAATGCAACATGATTGATAGAACTATAGAAACCTTTCAACTGAAAAAAAATGTGACCTGCTGAGCCTCGTATTTAAAAAAAGTCCTGCAAGTTATTCACACTTTATTAAGTCATTAAGAATATCCTGAATCCCTGTCAAAAGCCTCAGGTCAGATATTCTGTCATTAAAACTTTTGTGATTTAAACTAGATTAAGTAACCCACAAGGACACACTCTTTCATGCTGCTACTGGACTAAACCCATATATAGATAGTGTTTCTAGGGTGTGTCTACATGAGATGTTATATTGCACAGTAGACTAATCTACTGCACAGTAAAGCATCACTGTCTATACATGCACACATTTAATAAGCAGTAAATTAGTTTACTGAGCAGTTAGCTACTATCTGTAAATCCAGGTAGTAAACTAATTTACTACATGTAGACACTTATCAGGAGCAAATTTGCTCCTGGTCAGCCCCAAGACTGGCCACAGGGGATGGGGAACTCCCTTGGTCCTATCGCTACTCAGCTCCCACCTCCCCACCCAGGAGCTGGGAGCCTAGCAGCACTGGGACAGGATAGCTCTCTGTCAATCCCTTCCTGCCCCCTCCATCCCACCCCAGTGCTGCTCAGCTCCTGGCTCCCCACAGGTGCTGGAAGCTGAGCAGTGACAGGACTCGGGAGCTCTCTGCTTCCCCATCCAGCCTGGGGCTGGTTAGGAATAGGAGCTGTCCCACTTCTGGGGCAAGTCCTAGCCAGCTCCAGGCTATGTGAGGATTTCCCTAAGCAGCCCAGGACTGGCCAGGACCTGTTCTTTCTGGGGCACATCCCAGTCAGCTCCAGGCTGGGCAAGAAAATCCCCATGCAGCCCAGAGCTGACTGGGATCTACCCCAAAAGGGACAGTTCCCAGTCAGCCCCGAGCTGCTTGGGGTAGCCCCGCTGGACATGGGCCTTATCCCCATGTACAGGGGGCCAGGAGAGCTTTGTAGCAGCAGCTACAATCGGGACCTCTCCTGATGTGCACAGGGCCAGGAAACAGCTGCCGTTGCAGCCAACAGAGCTCTCCTGGCCCTGTGTGCACGGGGACTGGCCCCATGTTCCCTGCCAGCTCCCTGGGATAGCACCAGGAGGCCAGAGCAGGGTTGGAGACGTGATCTCCAGAAAGGCTTACTGTGAAGTAGGTTAGTGCACAGTAAGCCATTATAGCATTAATTGCACATGTTGACGCGCCCTTAGAAAGGCAGAAAAAGGAGTCTTGTGGAATCAAGGGCATTAAACCAGTATTGTGTCTTTTTTACACCCTTCCTAAGAGAAAAACAGATGTTTTCTAGGCCACATAATCCTGGTTTTACACAATTTCTAAAAAAAACAAGAATTGCCTTTCGGTTTTCCTGAGCTAACAAAATCAAACCAGTATGAAATATTTGGGGCTGGATCCTCAGCTGGTATAGAGCAATATAACTATTGGTCAGGTAGTGTAACAGCAGCTACTGCAGGCATCCACCTAGGAAGAACTACTAATTTGTCCCCACCTTACTAAGCAGTAAGTACATTTAATATGGAGTAAAATCCAGGGTACAGCACATTGTTGTATATCTGCACCCTCAGGCATAGATGGCTTCTGCTTTTCTTTGGATCCTAGTGTAATCATTTGGTCATTTAGTTACCTATTCTGTACATGCATTCACGTCTCCCAACTGCCATGTGTTTCCTGAAGGAAGAATTGGTCACTGTCAATATTTATAAAGCACTAGGAAGTCATTCAATAATGGACTGAAAAAGTAAAAAGTAGTCCATCCTTATGGATGGAATACAGACCTTCAGTAACATTTGTTTAAATCATATTAGCCATAATTGCATTTAAGAGCAGCACATTGAGGTCCTAATGAGGTATTGTAATTATTCTTCATCTGATTTCCCTGTCTTCATTTCACAAGGGTTTGTTTGCTTCACTCGGTAAAGCAAATTATGTGAAAACCATTTCCATAATCTCCAGTTTGCCACCACCAGATCTTTCACTTGGCTTGTTGGTCCCAGCCCTGCAAATATTTGCACACGTGTTTATGACAGCATAAATTCAAAGACTTAAAATGGAAGCACACAGAGAAACACCTGCGGGATCAGGGACTGTATGTAAGAGGTTTTGTTAAAGGAAAATGATTACATAAAGAAAATGAGTTAGTGCTTTTGCCAATGGCCATTCTCGGTAGGGGTAAAAAGTTCCACCGTGGCAGACAGTTCCCAAAACACTTAATTAAGTTTAAGTTATACTTAAGCCCCAACCTGAGGTCTTGTATACATAAATAAGCCAGCGCTGGCCCTCTACACAAGAATGAATTGATGGCATACAAACATCTCATAGATGAATCTGGTCGAGTCTAGTATTTATTTACACCTCTCTGGGGGAGATGCATTGGCTTCTGGTTCTAACAAACTTAAATAACTTTCTTCCTTCTTTCCTTCTTTTTCTGTGCATTTTTCCATATGAATCATGCAGCCTGGATGTGTCCACTGAAAGCAGGCAAATTATAACTCACTATATTTTTAATTATAACTATCTAGATCACCTACACAAAAGAAGGTGAGGAACTGATGAAGGAACTAATTGGCTGAGTAATGTTTTTCCATTAGCTCTTCCTAATAGTTTCATTAACAAGAATCCTTGTGAAATGAAGGATGTTATTTAAAAAGTATATTTTGAACAACTGCACACAGAAGAACTGCATGATCAACAATACAAACCTCCAATGCCTCCAAAACGCTAACGGAGGAGAGTTATAAAAGGAATACAAACTTAGTTTGTGTCTCAGACTAACGAGTCCATAATTAGTCACCACATTTGAAAATATATGTACCCTCTTTCTTTAATTTTTCAAACTTCATCCAGGTATTTATCATCCAAACAAAACTGTCCTGTGGATTCTCCGTTGGTAACCCAGTCACCAGATAATTCTCAGACTTGCTGTTTCTCTTTCTGTGCAGTCTTCCCCAATGGTGAGAGCAAGCTGAAGTTCCTGGCCCAGCACTCCCCGCATGCTTTCCTTCACGGTTATCCTATTCAGGGTGATGTGTTGCAAAGCCTATTTAAAATAGGGAAATAGATAATAAAGTTTAATGTAGGGGAAAAGTACCGTAATGATATTCCTAAATACACTTTCCATTGTTTCACTGGGCAGTGGATCAGGTCATAGATAAATAGTCAGATTATTTTTCTTCCCCACCAAATCTGGTATTACAGGAAAGTTCATATTTTTCTATGGCATTTAGCATTAAATGCTGAAGAAGGTGCCCCCAGGCGTCCGGTTGTAGTGAAATGATGCTGTTTTGCTGGTACTACTTGCAGTCCGTCATTCGCCTTCGGCTTTGTTGTGCACCTGAGAGCTGTGGTTGTATCAGGATGGCAGCAGACAGTGTTATCTGTTAACCCTGATAAGTACATTTCTGCTATTCCAGGGGTTTCCTTCTCTTTTTCTCTCCTTTCAGATTGTGATGTATATCTTCAACGGTGTCCCATGTCATTTCAGTTTTTGGCGCCCAAACCCAAATTCCCAGAATCAATTCTCCATTAACTTGGAGGGTATTTGAAATCCAAAGTTAGCCCTTATTTTCTGCGGTGGTCTGAACATCTCTGGCATTTTGGACTCTCTAGAATTGGACTTGGCATTTACATGTTGTGGTTTGAATATATCTCTGACTTCAACTGCAATTTATCAATATTCTGTTAGTGCACAGTTTCATTTGCGTAAGGCAGATCTATTCCACATCTCTTCTCTATGATGAAATAAAGTCATTTTAAATAATCCAATCTCTCCCTTCCATAAAAATGGCATGTAATTTAGCTCTGCTGGAGCCCCATCTATATGAAAGGAACCTTCAATAGACTCACTTCATTGCTTATATTTTTAACTCGCACTATGCCCATAGAGGAGGACTAAATGAAAGAGACAATGAAAAGCAGTAAGGGGGAAATTAGGGATAAAAGAAATAATTTGCAGCTACAGTTAAGTTAAAGGATCATGCTACATCTTTGATCTCCAGGTAGCCAAAGTCAACTTCAAAGTTAGAATCTAAACAGAGGCTCACATTGATATCCATAGCAACATATTGCATCTTGCACAGCTGCTGAAACTGTACCTGAACACCAGAGTAAACTACATTTGTACCTATAAACATGGGACCTGGCTCCACTTTTACTACAGTACACCATTAAAATGTGAATGCCTGCCTCCATTCTGCAAGGAATGCCAGCTTTCATCATCCACTTTCATGAGACAGGATCAGGTGCAATCAGTCTGGGATGGTCCCCCATTTTACACAATCATTTCTGGTTATTTATGAGAAAGGAAGCAAAGCTACTTCTCCTTTGGATATATACTGTTGTTTATGAGCACTCTTTCTCTCTCTGAATTTATGTACAATCAGATTTGCATTTCATGTACCAAGACAAGCACATGCATTTTTCTCTGTCAGTTTGATATGTAAGAAGCCAAATCTGTGAGCCAAATATTCAAAGTGGTCTCTGCCTTGGCTGGATGAGTCTGTGGGGATTTTTTTTTTTAATTGTCCATATTCCAAGCCAAATCAGCCAAATCAATTCCAAATCCATGGGTCAGTCCAGAACCATAAGTGGTCCTGCTACCAGCAAACTTCCTCCACCCCCATCTGGGGCTTCAGATGTTTCCAAATCCTTTGGCGGGCATCCTACTTGCAGGCCCAAGCTTGGGGCTCAGATCCCCCCGAGTTTTGCTTGCCCTCAGCTGTCTGACCAAGCTAGGGAGGAGTCTCCTCTTTCCACAAAGTGGGCATAAAGCCAAGACCTTCCCACTTGAGTAGCTAAGAGGGAGATTTACTATACATTACCTTGACAGGTACTACCTCGGTGCCAGGAGCTCGGTGGAGAATTCAGTCAAAGGGGGAGAAGAAGCAAGTCCAGCGTTTTTACCCTTCCATCCTTCCTTGGGGTTACTTGGGCTCTCCTATGTTTTGTAGTATCATGGTTAGCTCAGAGGTCCTGCTGCCCTGGTTCCTCTCCTCTAATTCACACTTGCTCAGCACCCCCTGCCTCTCTGAAATTAATATTGGTCCTAGGTGGTAGAAAGCCGGAGCTAATGGGGCTTAGTCCCCTGAAACGTGGCTCTGCTGTTCCAGCGCCACCACCATGCCCCGCTGCTGCAGTGCCACACTCAGCACCCCTGCCATGTGCCAGCCCTGCAATGGCCCTGTGGAAGGGAGGGGCAGCCCCACACCGCCCTGCACTGCACCCCGTCCTGCACTGCCCCCCGCACCCCCAAATAATATTTTCTCCCACCACCGCTGATGCTGGTCTAAGCAGTATTAATTGTTGCCAGGATTTCTGTCTCAAATGATGTGAGTTTTGCCTGTGGGCCTGCTGTCTGATGTGTTTGCTCTTCGGTTCTCTACCTCTACCGTTGGTCAAGCCCCGCCACCGAAAACTTTCCAAAGCTTCAAACAGGCTGTGTTTACAGGGAAAGGGGTGAACAAGTATGCTTTCTGGCTTCTCCTCTCCCGAGACATTTGAATGGTATTGTGGCCATTTTCCTACCACTGTTCCCAGGAAGGCATTGGAAGCCCCATATTTCCAAGCTGTGGCCTGTGAATGATGAAGAGTTTAAAAATGCCTCTCTGCTGGCAGTTGTTTCCTTTTATGATCTGGGTATCAGGAGAATCATCCAGAATGTGTTTCTCACATGTACAAGTAGTCAATGTGCGCGCATCTTCTTGAGTATTCAGGGCAGGAAGAGTTCAGTGGCTTCACTAGTATTTAAAGGGGTGGTACAGTCGTTAGTCAGCAATTAGACTCTTGTGCAAGAGCTGACATTTCATGTAGTTACATCTGAAATGCTTGGTGCATTTAGAATCAGCAATGCTACGAGGGCCATGAACTGGGGTGACTCAAGCCCCCTTGCATCTTTAAATTTATGAAAAAGATTAAAGAAAACGGAAGACATTTGAGCAGAGGTTTGGTCTCTGCCTAAGAGGCTGAGAGAGAGTAAGTAAAAATTTACCCGGCCCCTGAACCATCCAGCCCCTGCCATTTCAAATATTGACCAGCTACATGATAAGAGGTCTCAGAGAATCAGTGCTTGCTGTAAGATGGTAACACTGCAGTTTCAGTTCAGAGATAGCCCCTTGAGCATAAACACCGGGGTTATTATAGCATTAGGAATCTTCCAAATACATGGAATATATGTCCAGCCAAGTAGTAGTCTCAAGGTATCTATGCTGGGAAGTCCCATGGAAGAATAGGCACAGGTGCATTTCATCACTGTGAGACTACTTGAGATAATGCCAAAGTGAAGAGTGTAGTTAATAAAGTTAATTCTGAATCGAGTTGAAAAAATACCTGTGTTTTATTTGCAGTAGAATTGTACACTGAGGACGTGTCTACACATGCATTAAGGTGTTTTTTCTAATGTGCCTTAAATTTAGTACTTCCAAGGTGAGGTACTAAAGAAATGCATATTAGGCTGCCTTAATGCACGGGAATGAATGCACATGGTTTTTAAGTGATGCTTACTGTGTGGTAGCCTTTTTTACTGTGCATAATAGCACAGTTTTTTATGCGATGCTTTAATACACAGTAAAATAGGCTACTGTGCATTAAAGTGCATGTGTAGACGTGCCCTGAGAGAGTTATCTTGAGATAAAAACACCTAATTTTGCACTGCTGGAACATTCAGTGAAACCACTGCATCACTAGAGAAGTTCTAACATATTTAAATCCAAGAGGAAATGAAAAATTGAGGATCTGATTTTTCATCCTTATCACCTAGAGTAGTGACAATAGGAATGCAGGGGGAATGCAGGAACATGATAAAAAATAGTACTTTCACCCCTAGTTTACCTATTTAAATGTAGGAGCTGACTTGTTTAGAAATATATATACTGTATTTATCCAAACCCAAGGCAATTCTGAACTGAAGACAACCCCCCAGTAATTAGGCTCAAGGCATGGAACATGTATTGTTATACTTTTCCATGTTTATAATCTAATTTTTGAAGGGTCACCTGAAATTTTCATTCCCCCCCTGCTGCAGTGGAGCAGGCAGCAGCAGAAGGGCAGGAGGTGATGAGCCAGGCTGCAGGGAAGTCAAGTGGCCTGACCCCTGCCTTTTGCTACCTGTGCCTCTCACTACTTCCTCCCTGGCTGCTTGTTGCCCCCAGGGCCTGCATGTCCCACACCTGTTCCCATGGTGCCTGTACTGCCCATTTACAGCCCTCCTACCTGCCCCCCTGGCTTGACACCTCTGCCACGTGTTCCCACTCCTGCTTGTCCCCTCATTCTGGTGCCCCCTGACACCTGCCTCTCCCTGTGCTACTTGCACCCTAGGCACCTGTGTCCTCCCTCCCATGCACCCCCATTGCGCTGACCCCCCATCGCTGCCCTTGCAGCTTCAGCTCCTCCTGGGGCCCTGGTTTTGGGCAGGGGCAAGAAGAATAGAGTGCATGCGCCTCTGGCCCTAACCCAGCCATGCAGCAGCTGTTGCAGCAGTGCTTTGAAGCCAGGGCCTTAGCTGCCACTGCCCCTGCTGGAGCAGGGCCCCAGCAAGAGACAGCTACACGGGGAAGGTAAGCAGTGGCAGGGAGAAACGGTGGTGGAGCCGGGTGCAGAAGATGTCGGGGATGGAAGTGGCTATGACTCAAAATCTGACCTCACGGTCAGGGCTGGGGTCAGAGCTGCAGCTGCTGCCCTCCTCTGCCCCCTCCCCATATTTGTGCTTGAATCTAATTGAATGGGGGGAGCGGATCTCATCTTAGATTCAAGTAAATATGGTAAATGTAATGGACCCTGTCAGGAGCCCACTACATTTTGAGGTATTTGTGGAATGCTGTGCTTGTTTCCCTGAAACAAGTTTACTGATAATAGTGTATGGTGTTCATAAGCAGCAAAAGATAACTTACGTCTAATTTTGTATTCTGTATGTTTGCATGAGTTATGAGCAGGGACTCTGGTTTTCTCTGTTTAAAAATTGCAAATTCTCTGATTTTAAAAACCCCCAAATCCACATTTTGCCACGATTAAAACGAAACGTCGCTATATACACAGTTATCAGTTGAACACAAGGTTTTATTGATATAGTTACAATTTTAAAGCAGCTTGGAAGCCTACCAGTGCCTCAATCACTGTAATAAAATAAATTCTAAATACCTATAACTGTTGGCATTTGATTTTGGGTGTTTTATCATGGAAAATCAGAGTTCCCCCTCCCCCTGTTGCTCATCAGGATGTGGGTCCAGCTGCTGTTGTGCCCCCCACACTGCTTTGTGGCACTTTGATATGCTGGTGCTCTGCCCAAGCCATTGCTCCTCACTCCCTACCCACACCCCCCTGGGCCCTACTGGTGCCCCTCACTCTGCGCGTGCAGCCCCCCACCTCCCAGCCCTGCTGGAGGGGGTCCCAGTGGCCAGGGCTCCTGGGCCAGTCCCCTTCTCCCTGCAGCAGTGCCCAAGACCTGGCTGCCGCTCGCGGAGGGCAGCAGCTGCCGCAGCCAAGCAGAGCGCAGAGCCCAGCTCCCCCTCCCCCATGGGCAGCACGGCCAGAGTGGAGCCCATGGAGGGGGTGCAGGCTGCCCGCTGCAGGTTCGGGGTCCTTGCCCTGCTGCCCTCTCCCCAGGGCCTCTGCAGCAAGACCCAATGCAATAGGGCAGAGCAGGGCTGGGCACTGCCACTGCAAGCCCCACGCTGCCATGGCGAGGTGCCTTCCACGCCACCACTCCTGCTGCTTCCTGGCAGGCAGCGGGTGCCTCTCCATGGTGGGGTGGGGGGGTCCCTGCAATGACAGCATGGAGCTGCTTTGCCCTGCCGTGGCCTGCCCTGCCGTGCCAGGTCCTGCCCACTGGGCTGCGGAGGCCCTGGGGGCAGGGCAGCAGGGGAGGGAGCCCCAAGCCCACAGCAGGCAGCCACCTGGCCTCGCGCACAAGTCTGGGGTGCACTGGCCCTCTATGCCCCTTCCCCCGAGAGTGCGTAC
>NW_017728951.1:15006258-15020207 GCF_001723895.1 Crocodylus porosus
CAGCAGCCCCAGCCCTGCCCAGCTCCCTCCCTCCCTCGCTGTGGGGTCCTTAATCTCCCCCCTGACAGACTTACCTGCTGGAGATGCTCTCCAGGCACATGGTGCCCTCTGCCAGACCACCCTCCTCCCATTTCCCCCAGCCCCTTGCAAGCTGGAACTCTGCCAGCCTGCAAAGGGAAACCCACTGTTTCCCACGTTTTTCTTCTTTAAAGGAGAAGATCCAGGTTTTTCTCCTTTAAAATGAGAAAATCCACATTTTACCATGGCACATGGAAAACCAGGACCCCTGGTTATGATGTTTTATATAGTTGTAGTTCTACACCCTTGTAGGATAGACAGTTGAAGAGGACAGATGAGATTTCAGGAAGGACAAAGGCTATTCACACCTATAAGATCAGAGCCCAGGTAAGTGGGAGAAGTAAACCTTGAGGATTTATATTAGGATAGCTATGCATATTGGGTGACGATGTGAGGTGCCAAGGCATAACCCACACAGGAGAATTGCTTTTTAAGGCAAATAATCTTCCACCCAAACAGTATTTAATTAACACGGGAAGACTAGACTAGTTATCTTTATCTCTAAAAGGATGTAAATATTCTTCCAGTCATAAACAGCTCAGTAAAGATGCCTGATGGGTCAAATGCATATACATAATATACATATAATATTTGATCTCCAAGAGTTTGATAGAAGAATGGATTTGGCCAGATAAGGACAAGTACTTAAACCTTGTCAGGACAGCAAGGGTTGGTTTAACATTTTCCTGGGCATGAGATAGTTCAGTCTCCCGGTAGCTTAGCTGAGTAAGGCAAGATAACAGTCTGGGAGAGGGCTGTGGTTTGGAGAGGATGAAAGCTGTATTCTTAGACCTTAGGGCTAAGATGCAGGAATAAGGTAAAAATATTGTTGTCATATTTTCTTTTGACTGTATCTCAAAACAGGGCTGCTGATTTTCTTATGTTTGCTCATTTTTATAACAACTCTTTTTGTTATCTTTCATAACACACTTGCTGTCCGTGACAACTATGTTTTAGGAGTATTTTGACGCTACAGGCAGGCCTCTTCCAAGGAAGTGGGGGATCTTTCATTTCTGAACGTGTGACTGGACACGGGTGTGAGGCTTCTAGCTTGCAAATCCCCTCTGCTAAGAGCTGACAAACCTGGGTGAGACAGGAAAGGCTGAGGCACCACAGGCCACGGAGCCAGCACATCTCAGCTTGTTCTATATGATCGAATGACAGATAGCAGAGGGGAGTTTGGGGCTGAAGGGCATCCCTGAAAATGAAAGACTTGGGACCATGTCTCAAAAACATGCCTAGAATCAGACCGTCAAGCTCCTTGCTCACCAAACCTGGATAACAGTGGGATCTTATTACTCAGCCCTCATCCTTCCTCAGCTCTCTACTGTCGGTTACCCCCTCTTGCCTTGCTCTGTCTAAACTTAGATTGGAAGGGACTGCATGATGTCTCGTGATTTACTTTGGATTATACCTAACTGCTTTTTTAGCTGTACCTCGAAAATGCTAAAATAATTGAGGAGCAGCATTCTGTTGCTATCGGTGCCATAGTTTGCCATGTACAAATGCAATTTCTTTGCTGCTGATTTTACTGTCTGTCCCTACCGTGCGTTAGTAAGAGGCAATTAAATGGCAGCGAGCTGGGATTTTTTTAGTGGCAGGCTCTTCTCCCTTGCCGTCCACGGTCTTGCAAGCTTTGCCAGGTTGCTTTCGGTTTCTCTACGTTCTTTCAAGAAGCTTCATCGTGTGGAAAAGGCTTCATGTCAGCATGTTGTAACATTTGAGAGTGCTAACATGCAAAGAGTAAAATTCCAACACAATCCTTGTCCCTTGTTCTTCTCAGCCGATAAAAGCACCACACACCCAGCTGCAGTGTGAGCATCCCAGAACAGCGGGCGAGGTGACACACTGCATCTTCAGCTGTAGAAGGCAATGTTTCCATGACACCCAGAACTCAATACTGTCCTGCCCTTCATAGGCTGTGATTCAACCGCAGCATTATTTTAATGTGACAGAGGGTGTTTTAATTGCAATAATTTTTATGTTCTTTGGATTTGGCGTGGAGAAACTTTTGGCATTTTGAGACAAAAGCACCAGTACAGTTTTCCCTCTGTGTGGTATTTGATATGTTCATTTAATAAACCTGGAGCTATTCAATACAAATCAATTCCAGAACTTTTCCCTCCTCAAAATATAAATGAAATGCGTTACAAATGCTCTACCAGCAAAATGTAAAGCCTCACTACAGGCCTCAGAAGTATCGTTACCCCCATTTGACAGATGGGGCAAATGAAGCACAAGGATGTTGCAATTTTTTCTAAGTTCCTAATGCCAGTTCCTATTGCAAATCCAAAAATAGATCATGAAAACTTATGCACTTTAGCTTCTAGTCTTGGCTTCTTCCTAGTAGCCTCTATTCCTAGGTTCGTAGCAATAGGGCCAGCTGTGGTGTCATAACATATACTGAGTGTTGTCAGACGGTGCTGCAATGCCTTGACTGGTCTTTTTTCAGATCAATAAGGCATCATTATTGTTTCTTGTCTGCATTAGGATAGCTCTTACAGGCACCTGCTGAGATTGGGACTTTATCATAATGAATATTTTACAAATAGGTGGGAGGAGACAGTTGCTGCCCTAAAGAATTTAAAATCAAAGGAGAAAAAATTCAGAAAAAAGGAAGACTCTTCCTCCCTCCCCTGCTTTAGAGACAGGTGGTGGTAAGACAGCTGCCCCTGCAGCTGGCACAGCTCTCCCAGCCACATGGGGATCTGGACCTGTCCTGCTCCCCAGGTAGTGGGGCAACAGCTTCCCCTGCAGCTGGCACAGGTCCCCTCACATTGGGGCTTAGCCAGGCAGCAGTGGTCCCCTGATGTCTAGGCTGACCAGGAGCAAATTGTTCCCGGAGCATTAACTAATGCACCATTTGTCATAGAATCATAGAAAATTAGGGTTGAAAGGGACCTCAGGAGGTAATCTAGTCCAACCCCTGCTCAAAACAGGACCAGCCCCAATTAGACCATCCCAGCCAAAGCTTTGTCTGGTTGGGTTTTGAGAACCTCCAAGGATGGGGCTTCCACCACCTCTGGGTAACCTGTTCCAGTGTTTTACTACCCTCTGAGTGAGAATATTCTTCCTAATCTCTAACCTAAACTTCTCTTGCAGCAACTTGAGACCATTGCTTCTTGTTCTGTCATCTGCCACCACTGAGAACGGTCCAGCTCCATCCTCTTTTGAGCCCTGCTTTAGGTAGGTGAAGGTTGCTATTAAATCCCCCCTCTGTCTTCTCTTCTCTAGACTAAATAAGTCCACGTCCCCCAGCCTCTTTTCATAAGTCGCGTCCCCCAGCCACCTAACCATTTTTGTTGCCCTCCACTAGACTCTCTCCAATTTGTCCACATCCTTTCTGTAGTGAGGGACCCAAAACTGAACACAGGACTCCAGATGTGGCCTCACCAGTGCTGAATAGAGGGGAAGAACCACTTCCCTTGCCCTGCTGGCAACACTCCTACCAATGCAGCCCAGGATGCCATTTAGCCTTCTTGGCTTCAAAGGCACACTGCTGGCTCATATTCAGCTTATTGTCCACTGTAACCCCCAGGGCCTTCTCTGCAGAGCTGCTGCCCAGCCAGTCAGTCCCCAGCCTGTACCGGTGCATGGGGTTATGGGTTGTTCCATCCCAAGTGCAGGACTTGGCACTTGTCCTTGTTGAACTTCCTGAGATTTCTTTTGGCCCAGTTCTCCAATTCTCCAGTTCTCCAATTTGTCCAGGTCACTCTGAATCTTAGCTCTACCTCCAGTGTGTCTACTCCTCCACGCAGCTTGGTGTCATCTGCAAGCTTGCTGTGGGTGCACTCTATGCCATCTTCCAGGTCATTGATGAAGATATTGAACAAAACCACTCCCAGGACTGACCCCTGGGACCCTCCACTTGATACTGGTTGCCAACTAGACATGGAGCCATTGATTGCTACTCTCTGATCCCAAGGCTCCAGCCAGGTTTCTATCCCCCTTACCCTCCATTCATCCAGCCTGTACTTCCTTAGCTTGTGTGCAAGAAAGTTGTGGGAGACCATATCAAAAGCTTTGCTAAAATCAAGGTATATCACATCCACTGGTCTGCCCACATCCACAGAGTCAGTCATCTCATCATAGAAGGCAATCAGGTTGGTCAGGCATGACTTGCC
The DNA here is from genome assembly GCF_001723895.1 of Crocodylus porosus. Classification (NCBI taxonomy): domain Eukaryota; kingdom Metazoa; phylum Chordata; order Crocodylia; family Crocodylidae; genus Crocodylus; species Crocodylus porosus. Next base: position 15,010,461 of record NW_017728951.1, read on the forward strand.
CCTGGTAAATCCATGCTGACTGTTTCTAATCACCTTCTTCTCCTCCAAGTGCTTAGAAATGGATTCCTTGAGGATCTGCCCCATGATTTTTTCCAGGGACTGAGATGAGGTTGACAGATTTGTAGTTCCCTGAATCCTCCTTCGTCCCTTTCTTAAATATGGGCACTATGTTTGCCTTTTTCCAACCATCCCAGACCTCTCCTGATCACCATGAGTTTTCAAAAGATGATGGCTAATGGCTCTGAAATCTCATCAGCCAACTCCCTCAGCACCCTTGGGTACATCCCATCCAGCCCCATGGACTTGTACATGTCCAGCTTTTCTAAGTCCAGCTGTTCTTTCACCACTGCTGGCTGCTCACCTCCTCCCCAAACTGTGCTGCTGGTGCAGTAGTCTGGGAGCTGGCCTTGCCTGTGAAGACTGAGGCATAAAAGGCATTGAGCACTTCAGCCTTTTCTGCATCCTCTGTCACTAGGTTGTCTCCCCCAATCAGTAAGGGACCCACACTTTCCCTGATTCTCCTCTTGCTGCCAACATACTTGCTGCCTTTTTGCTCCCCTTCACATCCCTTGCTAGCTGCAACTCCAGTTGCACTTTGGCCTTCCTGACTTTATCCCTACATGCCCAAGCAATACTCTTGTATTCTTCCCTAGTTATTTGTCCAAGTTTCCACTTCTTACAAGCTTTCTTTTTGTGATTTAGTTTACTGAAGAGTTCCCTGCTAAGCCAAGCTGGTCTTCTGCCATACTTGCTAGTCTTCCTGCACTCTCAGTAAGGCTTCTTTGAAGTACAGCCAGCAAACCTGGACTCCTCTCCCCCTCAGTCTGGCTTCCCAGAGGATCCTGCCCCTGGAGTGAAAAATCTGCTTTTCTGAAGTCCAGGCTCCTTACTCTGCTGCTCTCCATCCTCCTTTTCCTCAGGATCCTGAACACAACTGATACCTTTATGTGCTAGTACTAGCAAGCAGCTCATTAGACTAATTTAAAATGCAGTAAGTCCCATGCATGTGTAGATAGTTATGTTTTACCGCATGTTAGATTAGTCTAATCTGCAGAAAAGTGTCTCAAGCCTCCTACGTTTGTTTTAGGCAGGCCGTCTGGATAAGTATAATTGTCCCTTCCGCCCTTAAATCTATAACTTTACAATTGAAAGTTGCTGTGTAAGAGAAAAATAATATCCTTCACTTCCAATATATGCTCCACACACACCATTTACCTTCTCATACAAAAGCCTCTTCTAACTTTATATTACATTTATTAGATTTTCCCCCACTTACAAAAATGCACGCGAAATAACATTAGAGAAGTATAAATTGGTGGAGCTCCAACAGCAGAGCTTGGCAACTATGCATTAGTTTAAACGTAGAGATTTGAGTAGATTCATCATCCTACAACACTACAAGACTGTAGTCATGCCATCTGGTGGTAGCTGCTGCTTCGAAGTCATCAGGTCTAACTGCACCATCTAGTGGCATCACAATCATTTCAGATAAGGAACTCACCGTATGCAGCACATATGGCTGAGAAACTAACACTGAATAATTAAAAAAAGATAAATGTGCCAGAGATTATAGGCAATTGTGAACGAAGGCAGCAAAATACAAAAATACAAACTACTCCTGTTTCCTCATTTCCCAGAGCTTTTTGCCACCAATAAATAGACAGGCTATCACTTTATTTTAAAAAAAAATAAAAGTGGCATCCAAAAGTTTAAAGATAAATCTGAAGGAAAAAAACTCATCTATACAGATACAGAGAGGAGTTTTGTTCTGCATCCACAATCTCGCTACAGAAGACAGCATTTACCCTTAGGCACCCTGTTGCTACCTTCCTTTTCTTTCATTTTATGATGCTTGAGGGCAACTGTAAGTCCTTTCATAGGAGTCTTGCTGCCAGGGGCAGTGTCTGGGATGTGCTAAGCATCTCAGCCTCCGCCTCCCACTCTTCCTCCTCTGTTCACCTTTATTAGGCAGAGGCCAGCAGCCCATGTTGAAATACGTAGGATTTTGCTCCATTCATGTGGCTATGTTATCTCTGCTAATTACAGGGAATGCCAGGCACGTTCAGGTGGGATTCATTACTTGCAAATTGCATGTGTAAACATTGTAGTGTCAAGCTCTTAACTTCAGAGGTGCAGCCGTCCATCTCCTCCACCCATTATCTAGGTTACATGCTCAAGATACTCTCATCTCCTGGAAGCAGGATTCACAATAACCACTTTGTTCCAGCCAGCATTGTTTTTCATGTTTATAAACCAATTCGTACATCCATGAGTCCTCAAGAGGTTTTTGAAAGAAGGGGCCATCCTGGAAAGTCACCTTTCAAGGACACAGTCTAGAAAGGAAAGCTGTTTAGATTGCTCGTTTGGAACTTGGGAGACGTGGTTTCAATATGGGAGCTAGGCATTTAAATGCCATAATGATATAGCCCTTTGTCTCTTGTGGGTTTGTTTCCCACCTGCAAAGTGAAATTAAGAGCATTTCCCTGCTTCCCAGAGGTGCTGTAAGGATAAATACATTAAAAGAATGTAAAGTGCTCAGATACTATGGCAACAAGGAGCTACATAAGTACCTTAACTAGACATATGTTTGACACAGAAGCTATGAAAAGGTATGTATAGCTATCAGTTATATTCCTTATTCAATACATTTGCTAAGTTGCTCTAGTACAAAAGGTTACAAAAACACTGAGGTTAATGAAAGGCTTCCATTGACTTCAGTGGGCTTTGGATCAGGCTCACCCCATATTGATGAATCAGTATAAAAACACAGACAGCATCGATCTGGCTACATCCCCAAACCCACAGCTCTGCCATGCCATGCCCTTTATCTAGAGCTGTGTTTTGTGGCCACCGTGACCTGGAATAGTGGAGACTGTACTTTATACTGAAACACTTGCACTCCTAATGAACTTCCTACCACCTCATATGCATACATACAGATTGCAGACTGAATCTAAACCATTGTTAGTAAAGTGCTTTATGATTCTCTCATACTGGATGCTATTACTGCAAATCTGCATGCTTAATCCATTACTCTGTGGCTGTAACATCTGCATAGGACCAGTGCTGGGAGAACTACCCTCTTCTTTTAACTTCAGTTTTATTGGTATTTCCAATCCTGCCAATATGTGCTATCAAGAGAGACAAAAAATACAGTGATAAATATGACCACAAAACATTTAACTGGGGCCTGAGCCTACCACACCTGAATATGCTTGCCTCCTACTCCACAAAAAAAGGAAAATATGTCCTTTGCTGTGAGGAGAGAGAGATTGAGCTCATCTTAGGTTTCTAGGATGGATGTTTGGGGCCTCATTTTCAAAAGGGGTCAGCACCCACATGAGTTCTTGCGAACATTGGCCATTTGAGTAGGTTTTCAATGTGGCCTAACCAATTTCCATTGATTTTTTTTCAACGGGTGACTCACTTTCTTTGACCCCCTAAACGTGTCCAGTCTTACTCTCTAGTATCAGCTAGCATATATTGAATTTTTAAACATAACACCCAGTATAATCATGCCAGCATAAAGGATCCTGCAATACCACTTAGAAACCAAGTTTTAAGCCTGTTTCTCGGGCATGTTGCCATCTTTACCCCTTGTGGCAGGGGTAATGTGGCAGGCCCTGTATTCATCAAAGTTCATGTTTGAGGTGTACACAATTTGTGTAGGGGGGAGCTGTGAAAAGACCTGACCAAGAGGTTGATATTGTTAAAGGAATGAGACCTGGAAATTGCGAACAGACAAAACTAACATATGACCAGAGGTGGTTTCCAGCAGCCATAAATATCATGCTGTGTCTGGTACAAAATGATGAAAGGCGATCGATCCAGGGAAGAATGCTAATAAAAGGCCTTACGGAGGCAAAACTCCCAATGACTTGAGTGGAAGTATCGTCTGTGCGTGAACCTCAGGACTGAGCCTTCATTTAGGACTTTAAATACTGGGGTGAAATGACAGGACCTGTATCGCAGGGAAAGGGACCATTGAGGGATCCTCTGAAGAGAATGGGAGTTTTGCTATAGATGCTAGCGACTTCAGGCGTAGGCTTTTAACGGAAAGATGCAAAGCCTTACTAGAAACGGTGGCTCGTTTTCTTGCTTCAAACTAGAGTCTCAACCATGAATAAGTGAGGGCAAAAGGAAAACCCAGGGCGTTCTAGTACATAAAGAGTGCCATGAAAGAGGCACGGGGCTGCTGAACTCCAAGTCATATTTAATGGATGCCCATAGACAGTCGAAGTTAAAACTGATCACATCACCGAGTCAAAATAGTCCATAAAGAAACAAGAACTTCGGTCCATTAAGGAAACCACTTAAAGGTCGACAGGCTAAGTAGAAATTTTAAACATCCAAAGGACAGTCTTGCTTTCTGATGAAGAGCCAGATAAGGCTCAGTTCCAGGGAATTAGAGACGACTAAAGAGCATGATGCCAGCAGGCCGGGGCCCTCGATACATATTCTACAAAGGAGCGTGCCGGCTATGGGAGCCGACTGCCCAGAACCTCGAGGTTCAAGTGCCAGACCCCAAGAGAGGGTGGAGTGAGAAAGAGGAACCTCAGATTATTCCTTATAAACCATGAAAGTTAGAAGGGGAGCCATCAAATAAGCTCCCACCCTTTGTCCAAGTTACGTATTTGGATGGTAAAGAGTTTGGAGCAGTTATATATTTGGACAGTAAAGAGATTGCTGCTTCTTCGGTGTTTGTAAAATGTTCGTTGCACAGAGGCTCTCACCTCATTACTACGCTAAAATGAGAAATAAGCCGTCATTAACAGATGTTTGAGAGATTAATAATTATTAATAGCATAGATGAGCAAGAGAAGGTTAGTTAGTTAGTTTGGGGCGATTGCTGAATCATAAGAGGTTACAACGTTTGGCCTCATAAGCCCAAAACATAGGATAAAATCTGCATATCTAGCGAGAAGCTTCTCACCAGCTGTCAAGGTATCAGTGGGCTGTGATCGAAGAACAAAGTTCTGGAAACTCGTACTCGCTCCAGATCTTCACCTATGCAACTAGTTTCACTGGCTACTTGGGAAGAAAGACAGACTTGCTGTTCAAGCAGTGGACTTGATAGTCATATGATCTCGGTGCAGAGCCTAGAGTAGAGGTGTCAAAATTTCCCGAGCCCCACCCAGGCAGGATCCGGACTGTGGGGCTCCTCATGGGCCAAATCCTGACCCACCATCAGTGACCGGGCAGGCTATGGCAGCATGGGGGTTAATGCAGTCATCGCTTGCCACCTGCTACGGACACGTGTCTGCAAACAGGCACCATATCCCAGATTTCAGCAATGGGCCCCACTGACCCCAGGTTCCCAGCCTCTGCAGGAGCACCCCAGGCTTCGTAGGCCATCTGTCTGACACCTCTGCTCTGGAGCATGAATTAGCCAGAACATTACATTACTCTGTGCCTCAGTTTCCTATTCGTAAAATGAGAATGAAACTAATGAGGGTGTGTGTAGGTAGGCGCTTGAAAGAAGCTTGCATATGAAGTTGGATTAGTCGTGGAGGGTATGATTATTGGTATGGGAAATACATGAGATCTGGTAGCTACTGATGTCATACGTAAAGCACTGGGAAATGCACGTCAGCATCCTTACCTGTGTGGAGCGCATAGGAACGCCAGCTGTTTGCTAATCTGTCTCAGTTTGCAAATTTTACATATCAGGGAGCATACGAAAGGAGTGACAAGAATATCTGAAAAAAGGACTTGAAATCTTGGAAAGACTCTGAGTGACAGCAGTTAAATAAAAGACTGAATGTGGGGCAACCCCAAGAGGGATGGTTTATACTGTAATAAATGACATACTGTTAAACCTACCTTGTCTTACTGGCTCTTGTATATGCATGATCATAATTACACTGATGACAGGTGAAGCAAGAAGCAGCTATAGCTTATAATGAAGATGGGATAGGGGCAGGTTTAAACCTCAGCTGTGTGTCTCTGCCCCTAAACTGTGGCCTTTTGGGAAATGTAGTTTAGTAGCTGAGCAGCCATTTTTGTTGCACACATATTGCTTGTAATTAACCAAATTAAAGAGTATTTTGCAGGGGATTTTGTTGCAGTACAGGGTGAAGGAAACCTAACTACTCACTATGCTAATCCTTTGACTTAGATGGCTTTTTTTTTTAAATGGAGAGAAAGATTTTAATTTGGGGAAGTGGAGCATTGTGGGTAATCCTATGCATAAAAAGGGCTGAGCTAAATGGCCTAGATGGGGTTAGGAGTTTGGGTGTTTTTAGAGGATTTGGCTTGTCTGCACAAGCTGCTGCATACTGTTTATGTGATCTACTGTACTTAGACTATTTGGAAGCTTTTTCCTGGTCATGATGAGTAAAGGGAAATTATTATAGAGCACTTAAGTAGCTTTTTACTGAGCACTTAAGTAGCTTTTTATTGAGGCTTCTTATTGAGCCTCTCTCATGGCTACCCGAGGCTACAACAATAAATCAGATTTTCACAATTCAAACGCTAATAATGCTAATATTGAACACTGCCCCTGCAGTGCACTAAATCATCCCAGCTACAGAAAGCAATTTAAAATGAAGGCTTATTTTAGAGAAGGAAGAGTATTGTGGATGTTATGTAGGTCCAGAACTGCAGTTTAAAAGGGAGATGTATATAGACAGGGTACTATAGCAAAGTTTGTTGTGCTGCAGATTTAAAATGAAAGGGGTTATAGGTGTGGGAAGCATGTGGGTAGTCAAATGGGAACTATTTTGTATATTTAATTTATATATGGCATATAATAGTGCTGGGCTTGCTGCACAACCAGTATGGGAGGGAAACACTAGAGAGCTCTTCCCAGGAGATTAGGTGCCCACCCCACAATTTGCAGAGAGCATTTGAGACTGCAGAGAAATTGGGACCTATGCTAGCAGCTCATGCAAAGGAGAAACCTTGCCATGGTGTTGTGTAGAGCATAGGATTGGAAAGAGCCTCCAGGAGTCCTGTTATCATATAAACCTGGTCAGAAACTTTAAGCTCCGTCAAGTATGGGGGTGGTTTGGGCCGGCTGCTGTTATGAGGCCGTTCTGGAGCCTCGCTCCTCGGAGGGTTAGAAACCTGTTTTTAACTGCCAGCCTAATTCATTCAGGAACAGTTTTCACCCAGCCTAACTTATTCACGGACAGCTTTTACGCAGCATCATCATCTTTCCCCTGCTTGGTGTTTACCTCCCTCATGTATTTAGAGATCAATAGCATCCTTCTCAGGATCCATTTTGCTAAGTAAAACAAGCCAAGCGCTTTTCGTTTCCTCTTGTAAAATAAGCTTTCTATTCCCCTCGTCATCTTAGCATCTTTTTTTCTGCATCTATATCCTCCTCCTTGGTCCAGATAAAGTTAGAATTTATGGTACTAACACCTTCCTATCTCTACTGGAAATATGCGCCTGGCACACCCTGGGATCACACTTAACATTTTCACAACCATATCGCTGTGAAAGCTCCTAGGTCATCATGTATCTGACCATCATATCCAGGTCTTTCCCTTCTGCCTCTTCCAGTTTGCAGCAGGAATTCATGTTAGTCTCTAAGCTCATGGCTTTGTACTTTGTGCTATTAAATTTCATCCCATTTTTACTTTTCCAGCCCTCAAGGTCATTCAGTCCCTCCTGTATGATGTGCTTATCTGCACTGATGATGTCTCCCAGCTTTATAACATCCACAGATTTGATTAGCATACACCTACTTTTAGGGCCAAAAGTCATTAATGAAATGATAAAATAGCCCGCTCCTGGACTAAGACATCAGTAACTTCCTTTGAGCCCAGTAGTTCCCTTTCCAGCATGACTTGTCTTTGCCTTTAGCCAGTTTGTTCACCCGCCAACAGCTCTTGTACTAATCCCCATCTGTTCAAATTTAACCAGTAATTTCCCATAAAGCACTGTCAGGTGCCTTGCTGAAGTCCAGATAGATTAGGTCTTCTGCATGTCTCTTATCTCAAATGTCAGTTATCTTTTCCAAGGAGTATATCACATTGTGCCAGACTAATCTATCTTACATTACCCATGCTGCGGTAACACAGCTCCCTGAAGACTTGCACTGCAATATGATCCTACCCGTATGCCTGTGCAAAGGCCACTGGGGAAATCCGAGATTTAAATCTGCTTTTAACAATACCTGTTCATAAAACCTCAGGCCAGGAGTGTGCCATGGCTAGTCCTTATGGAAGCCTAAATAACACCATAGGCCAAAGGGGTCAAAAGGGCTATCTGTTTCCCTCCATAGGTTTAAGGTATTTTGTGCCTCAGTTCTCTCTTATTACACTCTGTGTGACTGGAAAGCAGATGGGGAGATCATGTGAAACATGCTTGTGTCTTGTCAGTGCTTGCATCTTTTTCACACGGTGTTTTAGCCGTGCAGAATAACACCGAGGTACCTTTAATATGTATTCCTGAAAGACAGAGAAAACTTGTCTTTCAGGGGCTAGATCCATGCACAAGAGTTTGTAGGTTCAGGTTCATTGTGATAATACTTGGTGCAGTTATGGGAGCCCTTTTTTTACAGGCATCCTTGGTGGGCAGATTTGGGAGTCCAGTCCTGAAAAATCTTCCTGTTAGAGTTTACATTTACACAAAGACATTATGGTTTTTCTCATTATTTTTGCCGTTGTAGTGAAGGGACATAGATTTCATTGAATCTTTACTTGACTTGTTTTTGTGTTCTGTTGAATTTCTGTCCTCTCCCATTCTGGGAGCCTGTTGCAGTCACCTGGCGGGGAACGACGAAAGTATCCAGATCATGCAAAGAGTAGCTCATTACCAATGCTTTTGCATTCTCTTCCCAGTACTAACTGAAGTGCTCCTAAAGGCTTGCACAGAGAGCGTAATATTGTTAAAATCACAGAATCATAGAAAATGAGGGTTGAAGGGACCTCAGGAGGTCATCTAGTCCAACCCCCTGCTCAAAGCAGGACCAACCCCAAGCCTTTGTCTAGCCAGGTCTTAAAATCTCTAAGGATGGAGAGTCCACAGCCTCTCTGGGTAGCCTTTTCCAGTGCTTTCCCACCCTCCTTGTGAGAGAGTTTTTCCTAATATCTAACCTAAACTTCCCTTGCTGCAACTTGAGACCATTGCTCCTTGTTCTGTCATCTGCTACCAATGGGAACAGTCCAGCTCCATCCTCTCTGGAACCACCTCTCAGGAGGTTGAAGGCTGCTATTAAATCCCCCTTGGTCTTCTCTTCTCCAGACTAAACCCAGTTCCTTCAGCCTCTCCTCAAAAGTCATGTGCTCCAGCCCCCTAAGCACATTCATTGTCCTTACTCTGCTGCTCTCTTTCCTTTCCTCAGGATCCTGAACTCAAATCACTCATGGTCGCTGCTACTCAAGTTGCCATCCACTACTACGTGCCCCACCAATTCTTCCATTTGTGAGCAGCAGGTCAAGAAGAGCATGGTCCCTAGTTGGCCTCTCCAACACTTGCACCAGGAAGTTGTCCCCAACACTCTCCTGGTCTGGTGGTTTATAACAGGCACCCACCATGACTACATTTGTTATCCTAACCCAGAGACTTTCAACAGGCCTATCTCCATCTTCATACTAGAGCTCCGAGCAAGCATTCAGCTCTTTTACATAAAATGCAACTCCTCCTCGTCTTCTGTCCTTCCTGAACAGCTTGTACCTATGACTATAAGCATACAGAAATGAATGCACTGATCCGACATTGCCATTAAGGTAAATGATGGTCAAGTGGCTATGCTTCAGAGTGTAATTTGTAGGATAAAGCCATGCAGCTGGAACA
>NW_017728951.1:15020672-15063456 GCF_001723895.1 Crocodylus porosus
TCATTGCGGTTTAGCCATGCGGTTTCCTGTTTTAACAATATAAGCTGCTTGCTTGCAATTTTTATCATTGTCCAAGGGTCAGAAGGTCAAAATTTTCATCTAAGGGTCAGAAGGAGATTACCAGAATGTCAGTCGCTGACCCCTCAACCTCCTTGAAGCATTCTGGGAGTTTTAGTGCATTGTTCTTAACGCTAGGCCTTGCTTAGCATAAGCACTCTCTCACACACATCTCTGATCATCTGCCAAGGCGTTATTCTTCCATAGGGCTGGCTTGGTCCCCAGTTGTATAATTCACATTGACAATGTTTAGACCTGCCAATTTAGAGGGTTCTCCAAAGGTTTTTGTAATTTATCTGAACCATCCTGAATTCCTATGGTGGGCTGCTAATTTTAGTGCAATAGACTTTCTTATGTATATATATTTTTTTAATATAACATTTTCCTTGTCTGTCTGGAAATACCCAGGGAGTGGGTATTTTCTTTTAACATCCTTCTTTCAGTAATAGGAAAGCCATAAGTGACCAAAGAAATGATAATTAAGCAAACGTACCTGATTTCAAAAAGGCATATTCGGTTCATGTTTGGCTCTTGGGTTCTGTGAAGCACACTCGCAAAATTAAGAACTGTGACACTTTTTTTAGGGATATTTGTGAGGGTTTTGAAATCCTCCAACAATAGGCGAAAGTATCAATTTTTTTAAATCCATGCTAGTTAACCTACTGATTACTTCTGACATAAGAAATATGTGAAATGTCCATGTGATATAGTCTTGCAGTGGAAGAGTGCTCTGAACAAGCCTATTATGGAACCCTGAATACGTGTAAAAATTCTCCTTGCTAAGAGAACGGCTCTGAGTCCCTCCTTCGTCCCCCTGCTTTTCTCCTTAAACACTGTTTATCCCACCTAATATTCCTCCCACGGGCGTACTTCTTCTGAGTACATGTGGAACAAATTCTCCTTAGAACAGTATGTCATGAACAAATATTTTGTCATTATTAAAAACAGATGGTTTAATTAATAAAAATCAAAATCCAGGATTTTCCTGCAAGCTTCAAAGGAATTTTTTAGACGCTATATTAGAAAAACGAAACAGGATTTTCCAAGGAAAACGTGGAATAGCGATCATTTTGCTGAAACTCAGTAGTTATCCCATGCAGACTTGGCTCTCCAGCCCTAATAACTACTTTTAAAGAACTAGGCAGCATATTAGATGCTTTTTGAATGCGCTTTTTCTCCCGGCTGCATTCATAATATTATATGATCTGATTTGTTCTGCATCAAGGTCAAGTATGCCCATGTGCAAATTAATTTCTGGCCCCAAAATATTCTCTTTGAATTCTTAATAAGGCATAATAACAATGGGATTCAAATGAGGAGCTCTGAACAAGATTTGAAGGGGCCATTAGGCCACGCAAGACTTAAGAAGCTCGGGAATGCTGTAATGCAGTGTTATTGGCACTTGGCATGGTTCAGGCTGATCTGCTCTTAGGCAGGTAAAACTCATGTTTCTTTCAATGGGAATTGTGCCTGCTTAGGGAGTCTGTAATCTGGCCTCAGTTATGAATAATTGCTCCTGGGTGACAAAAAAAAAAAAGAAGCACTTCCAAGAGGACAACAGGAGTAGAATAGGAGTAATTACAGACAGGCTCAAACCCTTTCCTTTGGCGTTTGTTTTCTTTTGCCTGGTTTGCTCGTGCAGATAAGCTTTCCCCCCACCCAGGAACTTGTCCGGCCTGTGGTTAGAAAGAAAACTTTCCTGGAGGTGGTAGCTTACAAGTAAGACGAGATCTCCTCCTAAAGTTTGAATTGAACAGATTACTCCCAGCGCACGCCCTGCCCTCCCTGTTTTCCAAACTGGTTCCATGGAAGCCACTGGGGCTTTGCTCCGCCAAAGGATCCAGATTCACCCCTCTGATACTTACGTAGCATTTGAAAGGTTTTCTTCACGGGGTGGGGGGGCGGAAAAAAGTAGGCATTCAGGCCCTTGATCTCGTTAAGCACAAAGTTTGTTTGTTTCATTGCCCGAGCAAATTGCTATAACAACTACTTGGCACTCGGTTTAACTATTCCGTGTTGGAGCCCGGGTTTGAAAAGAAGCTTTGTTAGCAGGAAGCACTGACCCAAGCATGTGCTTTTTATCTACAGACTAGCTAGTAAAGTACACTTTTGATTACGGCTGGTCATGTGCTGCCTTTAAACTCCAGTCCAAGTTCATGAGCCTGAACTCCTGTGCCAAGTGTTGCTATGCCTGAATCTAAATTCACACTTTTATGTTATTTTTCATAAGAAGTTCAACAATAATATCATCATAATAGTCCGTCAATATTTTCGAGAAGCTCAATAGTCTGGCTAAAGCCCTGGATTCATCACATAGGCAAAACTCCCAGTGACTTTATAAGGAATTTTGCCATGTATGTAGAGAAACCAGCTTTCTTCATTCCAATAATTGTTCTAGTGCTGCTAAGCCTTGTCTGCTAAAGACTGGACTGCTGATTTCATCAAACTACTAATTAGGTATCAAGTGTCACTACTAGACCCTAACAAATACTAAAAAGAAAACTGAAGAACAAGCATTAAAAAGCAGGAAGAATATGTTTAGCCTCTAATTGTGCAATAATAACCATTGCATTCAGGATGGATAATTCAGGTGACACCCTCCAGAAGTGAACCACTGGCAGTGAAGGGCTAGGCTCCATAGTTGAGTTATACCAGATTCATATCCTTTCTGCATGAGGCACAGAAGTGGGGGAAGTGTGGCACTGAGCGCTGAATTACACTGGTGCCCCTTTTTGTCTTGGTTTTCTGCACATATTTTAACTCCTATCACTAATACGCTTTGCCCTCTGGCTAATTGGAATCAGAGTCTCTGCCACAACCAGCCTGGTCCCAAAACCTTCATAGATCTTCCCTTCCCCAGCAGCTGGATCCTTTAAAGGACTAATTCCACCTTGCTGGTTACTCTGCTTCTAGCTCACCTTGTCCTCTTATTTTTGTGTCCTCTCTACTACAGCTACATTCACAATAATATCAAGAGCCCAGTTCTTCAATACATAAATATGCTAGCCTGCAATAAAGTCACATTTTGGGACTGTATACATATACCCTTGGTTGTATATACATATGCATCTGCATATACATATATATGCGTCTGCATATATACACCTGCATACATATGCATATGTATGTATATGTGTGTATGTGTATATATGTGTGTGTGTGTGTGTATATGTATGTATATGTGTGTATGTATGTATGTATATGCAGACGTATGCAGTTGTATATCTATATCTATAAATACAGCTACACACACCCTTGAGATTCTCATCCGGCACAATTTAGAAACTTTACTGACAAATCTACACACTCAACAAGTTACAGCAAGCCGAGGGATCAGTCTTCCCAGTCACAACTTTGAAACTACAAAGGGAAAGAAATGGGTTTTTTGTGCTCAAAACATAGCCATGGCTTCAGATTTGCCAATGCAATTCTCTGTGCAATGGCTAGGAACAGGACTTCTGCTACCATCACTTTAACACGGCTTCATTTTCTTGTATTCTTTGGTGATGTGTATTTTTTCCATCCTGGTACACTTTACGATGCATCTTTTCCCCTCCCCTACTATACATTGTATCTGTTTCATGCCATTTCATTTACTGCCTCATTTGAAGTTTATAATATTGATTATTATGAAAATGTATTTCCTTATTCCTGATTTGTCAGCTCTTTACTTCGGGTGTGTCTGAAAAGCTGCTTAGTAATTGTCAGCATGGCTGGATGCCTTGTGCTGGGTCTAATGCAGCCAGCACCATTGATCAATAATCTCCTCAGACACTTGGGGGCATTCATTCACCGCTGAGATGATGCATTGTTGTGCTGTACTCAAATAAAAGAAAATGTAAGAATGAATCTGAAGATTGAAGGGCTTCTACCTGAATACACACTGCAATGCTTTTAAATTCTGCTTTCAATCATAACTTAACTCCCTGTAAGAAAATAATAGGATGGTAGGCTTGTAGAATGAGTACCATATAGTCATGCAATAATAGTGCCAAATCCCAAACCTTGGTTTGTTTCTGGAGCCTCTACTTCACATGTGAAAAGAAACGGCGAATGTCAACACTTGCTTTGACAAACCAATGGGTTTCTCCTTCAGAGCACTCAACACAAAGCCTGTTGACAGCCTGCAGCATGCAGTAGATTAAGTACAACTCTTTTTACACTGAGACTCAAGTACATTGGCAATTTTATATGCTTACCCGCAGTATACTTTTTCTCAGTGTCTTGTTCTGGGAGCATTTTGTGGAAGCAAATAGTGTGAGGTGATGTCATTAGACTGACCTTTATTACCTGGATTTCTCATCAATAAATTGTTGACATAAAGCTGTTTAATTTTTCATTATGAAGTTGCCCTCCCTCTTTTTCTGGTCATTGAACCTTCTGTGTTTTGTTTCTGCACTTGCATTGGCTGGCATGACACCCCTTTTGTAAGACCGCAGCTATCTGTAATGTTGTTAGGTGGAATGAATTGGTCAGCAGGGCTTTGTGGACAAGTTCACCAAAGTCTTCTGCTCTACCCATGAATTACAGTTGTGTCAGCCTGAGTCAACTTGCGCTGACCTCAGACAATCTTGACTGTACCTAGTGAAACAGGGGGCTAAACTTCTCAAGAAAAGCCAAGTGAAAAATTGGATGCAGTTGCTTGCTGACATTTTAGTAGTGTCCCAAACAGTAGCATATGCAAATACCTACTTAATTGTTAGCAGGAATAATAACAAAATTGCATAACCATCCTTGTGTTCAGACTTCAGCTTTCTATTTTAAAAAATCCAATATATGAGTGATCTTTTGACTGCTTGCTGGCAGCTATCGCTGTGGTTGAGAGAACTGATTCCCAGTATTTCTCTCACCATCTGTGCTTATGTACTTGAACAAATGTGACTGGAACTTATCCTAGGCAATTTGATTTTCTGTCTCTCTATATGCAATGCAATGTATACAGTTTCTGATATCCCAGAGGCTTGGGGTTTTTTTTTTTCTTTTTAAACAATTGTATGTGTGTAGGATGGATATGGATAATAGAGAAAGGCAAACTTTAACCTAGCAACACACTCGGCACTTGCTTTACAATACAGGAATGTGTCCTGTAGCACTGTTTTATACAGCCTGTGGTGTTTTTCTCTATAGAAATGAATACTGGGTTTGTGAAAATCTTCAGCCCTGAACACAGCACACTTGTATTTTGTTCACAGAATATGTGTGTTACATGCTTCACTCCACCTCCTGACTAGCACAAGGATTGGAGTCAAAGTCATTCTGGGGATGTGGAAATGCTGAGATCCAAGGGGATCTCAGCCTCTGCTGAGGCTGCTATCAAGCCTCCTGTGTGTTTCTAATGTTGATGTGCCTCCATCCAGAGCTAAGTGGAAAACCACAAAGTCTATTGGGCATTATCAGCATTTTCTCTACTGAAGTCTGGCCTCCCCTGCCCTACAGATGAAAAGCTTCACATTCTTCTAGCACTTTTCGGACTGCTCTAATGAAGTGCAAATTGAAGGGATGCTTGGAATAGGCTGTGGCTGTTTAAATGTGGCTGGTTGAAGGAGAAGATATATTTTTGCTTTGGTAGTTTAATGGTTTTTCAGTCCTGGCCCTGGGACTTCCTTTTACAACTGTTTTATCCCTCAAGACTCTTTTGTGCAGACCCTTAGGCCAATGATGCCGCCATCTGAGATGCACATTAACATAGGCAACTGGTAGGGGGTGCGCATGCCCCCCTGATGGAGCTGGTGCCCCCCCCAATGGCCAACACTAATGCTGTCAGTAGGGCTGGTGCCCCCCCTGACAGGGCAGCTGCCATCAATGCCTTCTGCGGGTGCCCCCCCAGATCCAGGAGGCACCAGTCACTTATGCACATCCAGGTCTGACAACTGCTTTTTTTGCATTTCTTTCACCTAGGGCTTTGCTGCAAGAACTTCCTACAAGGCTGAGGGAAGAGAGGGGGCAGCCTTCATTGTATTCAGTTCTGTGCATCTGCTCGGTGCTTTCAAGCTCTGCAGAAACCCAGCCCCTGCCTATCTGTGCCTTTGATGTTTTTGCCTATCCTTGTTCAAGACTGCTTTCTACGTTCCATGTAAGAGCATATTTTTCTGCCTGGTGTATACCTATAAACTTGAAGACAACTAGCTTTCAAAAAAATAGATTCACTTAAACATTTTTATAAGCTTTATGACCCAGACACATTTGATTGTCATGTTTTTCTAACATCTGAACATGCTGTTGGAAGGCATGCTTTGCTTCAGTGTGGTCTTGTCTTTGTTCTACACAGAATATTTTGGTGCTCAGAACCTTTCTTCTGATCCTGATGCAGGGATTGAAAATGTGAAGCTCTGTCAAACGTCTGAATAAGGCCTAAAAGTGAACACCAAAACACAGGTGCATCACCTCATTGAGGAAACAACATGGACCCAAGCCTCTACCCATGGGGTCTCCCTAGTATCAGGATCATGGGTTAGGGACTTGGTCTGAGAAGAGGCTGTAGCACTGAGTACTAACTGAAGAAAAACTTTATGGAAAAACTGCAAGTCTTCAGGATGCAGACACAGGATGAGGAACGAAAAGAACTGTTTAAATGGAAGCTGGCATGCTGGAGCTGGCTTGTTTATTATTATACGGTACATTTTTGTACATCATCAGTCCATCTATTGTATACGTTATGTATTTTACATAGCACCGGTGCTTGCTTACTACTAATTAATATGGAGGACTGAATATGAATTGCCAACACCCATTAAGATTATTAGAAGCTATCATAACTCGTATCATGCCATTATACTATGCTTCAAAGACAAACATGCTAATAAAAATATAGTACTTAATATCATGATCAAATGCATGACATTATCCACTGTCTTCATTCATCTTCAGTTTTTATTCACATAATTTATGAGCCAAGACATAATTGAATTCGGTGGCTCCCTTTATAGAATGTTTGATAGACAAAAAGATGCATCGTTGTTAGCATGATGGGGATCTCTGCATAAACCTGTTCTGAATAATACTTATCACATAGTTCATGCTTTATATGTTCACAATATTCAGCAAGTATAAACTGTTTAATCTTCACAGTATCCTAAGGAGACAGGGGATGTTTTGTATATGGGGGAACATGACACAAAGCAGTAAAGTAATTTGTCCAAAACCACACATCAAGTCAGTGATAGAGCTACGATTAGAAGTTTGGGATTCCACGCTTCTCCGGTGGCAGCTTAGGCCACGCTGCCTCTCTAATACCAGGAGCTAAGGCTCATATGATGGGATGTATTTTGGGTTTTATAACATGCATTGCCACTGCTACTCATCTCATGAGCACCAACTTTGCTAAGTGGTTGAATACTATAGCTGAACGGTGAACATCATCATGAATGCATGCATACATATATTACATACATACATAATGCAGATTACAAAGACTTAAGAGGTAACTAGGCCTTCTCTAGCTACTCATTGACTGGCAGTTGTCCAGCTGCTTTGCACTGTCTGATACTGTAAAACAGCTGGATGGGGGAGGAACTGAAATTTTACCTATTTTTTTATTTTAAGTTCACACTGACCATTGTGGAGCATAAGTGTTTACATTGTATAAGGTTATGAGCAAACAGCAGTTGGGGAAGTATCTCCGTTTCTCAACTCTGTATGATAATTCCAATAACAATAACATGAAGATTCATGATGGATTGAGTATTATGACAAAAAGCAGGCAAGGGACTAGGCACTGGTTGGCTCTGGTGAATATGGATTTTGCCCCAGTTTTTCCTGTGCAGATGCTTAGGGGTTGGTTCACTTGGAGACCACGCCTGCGGGAAGTGAAAGCTCCATTGCCAAGGGTCATAAGACTGATGTGAACCCAAATGTGGAAGTATTCTATTCTTTTTCCTCGTGGTGTTTTGGTCCTTATTTCTAGTTATACACTTCATTTGTGCAGAATTCATGTACAGCACGTCCCCACTGTTTTTGGAGAAGGTGGGGCATGTGTTAAAGCAATGAGGAACATATGTCCGCTGTCAGCTTTCCATAAGGGAGGGGGAGGAAATGGAAATGACAATTTCACTTCAGTGCAATTGCCAGTGAATGTGTCAGGGGCTGCTGCAATACTTGTTTTGTAAATGGAGCCTGCTTATATCGGGGTGCCTTTTTCTGACCAAAGTATGAAATCAAATTTTTGTAAAAAGAGATCAATCGATCTTGGCCCAGTTTAAATGCAATGATGACCGTTTCCATGCCAATTACAATATAGAGGGAAAAAAACAAGAAAAAGTTGGGATGTTGCAGGTGAATGTCTCCAAACCCAATGGTTGTCAAGGTGATGAAGCAAAAATAAAATGCTTCCTCAAAATTCATTTTCTCCCAATTTGGAAGAATAGCTGCTGCACAGGAGATGTATGCAAAGACAATCAGTGCCATTAAAATGATGGGCACATCTAGCTTTTCCAGTTCTTTTCCTATTTTGTCAAAGTTGTCAATGACATGGCTCATCATCTTTCTCCTATCTAGTTCAGGACATGAACTCCATCTTTCAAGTTTTTTATTTACTGGTGGTGCAAGGTATTGATTTTCTCTGGCAATTAGCATTTCAAATATTTCGGCATTGCGGCATTGCTGTGACTTCTTTATGACAGAGGATTGACTTTTCAGCACTTCTGTGATACTCAGGGGTTCGTGGATCACTATTCTGTGTTTCATAAGTAGCGACATCCCATCTTTGGTGTCCCTGTTTTTCTTGCAGCACAGTTTGCAGGTTAGAATTTTTGACTGAAGTTTTCTGAATTCATTGTAAGACTTGGACAAGATAGTTGCCAGGATGTCTCCCATGTCAGTCAGAACCAAGAACATCAGAGGGATGCCAAAAAAAGCATATAACATACACAAGTATTTCCCAAGCTTTGTTATAGGGTAGGTATGGCCATAACCTAAAAGAAACCAAAAACAAAACCAGAAAACAGGACATTGTGATTTATTTTGCATTCAAATAACTGAACTTCTGGTGCTGTTCATGTTAAGGAGTTATTTTTAGTCAACCTTTTTGTAGTCAAAATTAACATCCGTTTCAAGCCTTTAAAATACACTTTAAAACATTTGAGACAGAAGAAACACTAGCACTTCTAACAGAGCAGTCTTGTTATATATGGGAAGCTAGTTAGTCTTGTTGAATGCTGGTATGTCTGTTGGACTGAAGGCGAAATGGCCCAGCAGTTGGGTCATTACTTCTGGGATCTTCAGCAGAGAAGCTTGAACCCATGAGGATGTGAATTCTTTTGTATAAGTTGGACTTGAGCTGTCATGGAAGGGCTCAGAGTATAAATGTGACATAGCCATGGGATTGCTGCCCAGCCCAAGCCACAGGAGCTCTGAGGAAGTGTGACAAGCAATTTCAGATTCAGATTTCAGATTTTCTTAAGTTCCTGACCACTCAGTCTGGTCCGTTTTACTGGACAGTGACAGAGCAAGTGCAGAGTGGTTTTCTTCATATTCTTTCTGAAAGTGTATATGCACAATCCATAGCGCTTGTGGTGACCCGAAAACAGTTTGGACTCCATTTTTACTTACGAATTACCATGTAAGAGTAGAACAGCAGCCCAAGACTCCTCGAGCTTTGAGAAAGTTCAGATCTGAATCTACAGCTAGTAACAGGCATTGCATTTGTTCCTGTATAAGTTGTGCAGGGGGTGGTATGCCAGGATTGGCATGTAAACACGATGACCTTCTAATCAGAGTTTAGTAAGCAGATGAATGCAATGCTGCTTTTCTGCCATTGATTCAATGATGCAATCCCAAGGTAACTGTACAGACATACTTTGCTGTATCCTGGGATAACCTGTTGCTACCTCTAACTTGGGAAACTATTTTAAGATTTATCCCAAGACAAACATGGATGTCTGTGGCTAAAAACAGGCATTGGATTTCTCCTGGGATAAAGCCTTTTATTCAGGGACTGTACAGACATGCAAGCCCATTGTCCCACTTTAAGTATCCATGAAGTATTCAAGATAACACTTCACCCCCAACCTCCAGACTGTGGGGGTGTAATTTAATTGCCATTCAAGCAGCTCATGTATATGACTGTCCCGCACCTGTTTTAATGCCAGTCAAAACCAGTGAGAGACAATTTGACCCAGGATAAACCTTACCTCGGTAGCCTGAATGATTGTCCTTTGTCCCAGGATTAATTGGGTTATCCCAGGATAAATGTGCCATCTATTTGTAGCCCAAATGTTGCACTTGGCACACTTCTGTGCAACAGGTTGGAACAAGGAATCATAATACCATGAAATTTGTGACTCAAGATCATTACTGAATGGCATTGCAAAGTACATGGTCTGTGACTGTCTACAGTTTGGTAGACCAAGCTTTGATGGCAAGTGTTGTATAGATATACAGACAGTGGTAGGGCTGGGCTTTCAGGAACACAGATTCAGGAATTGAGCATACATGAAAAAAAGAAGTAACTGGAAAATAATAATTTTATTCTCTACAGATCTGAAGTGCATAAATATCAACTGTAACAAATGCAGAATTATTGCCAGTCATTCTCTGTGATTTGAACATTATCAATAAAAAAAAAAAATGGTAGTAGAGAATATACTGCCATAAATTAAATTAGGACATAACACTCCTTTCCTGTCGCTATGCCATTGCTTTTTCGGTGTGAAGCTAAAACCCAAAGTTAATGCATTTCCATTAGAGGAAACTATCAGATAAATTGTATTAAAGTTTTAATGGCAGTGCTCCTCAGCCTCCACCAGTTTATAGGGTTGGGCACTTTTTTTTTTGGTTGGGGGGGGGCATCATTCATTTGCTTTTCAATGAATTCTGTCCTCTTCCTTTGTTAATATTTTATCTTTTGGGAAGATTTTAGGCCCATTTTTGTCATAATTAAACCAAATGCTTTCTCTTCCATTTCTTCCTTTTAATTCATACAGATGAAAATGCCTCTCCTACATTGCAGGTCTTCTAACAGTTACCAAAATTTCCAGTAAGAACAAATATACAGGAGCTGCTATAAAGTAGCAGCTAGTTAAAAAAAAATCTTTGCCTTCCAAAAGATCCAGAGAAACACATGTGCTTTGCAGTTTCCTGTAAAGGCTGACAGATATGGGCTATTTAGGAACAAGCATGTTGGGGGTTTAAGAAACTGTGGTTTCTTGGGCCTAAGGGCACAGACAGATGTGACAATGTTTGCCTGATCTGGCCACAAAGCAGTCTATTGCTGTGACCAAACAAAAGTACACGGCTGCAGACTGCTTTAAAAATGGCTAGTTGGGTGAAAATCTGAACCCTTCTTGCATGAGGGGTCAGATAAAGGTGTTTCAAAACAGAGCCTCTTCTGTAACTTGTGTCTGCATCGTCTCCCAGCCTCAAGCTGTTTTCAGAATGGGAAGGGGCAGAGGGAGTCCTAGGCGGCGGGAGGCCAGACTATCAGGGCTTAATCCCCACCAAACTGGGCAGGAACAGTGGCTCCAGTGTCATTGCCACCACAGCACCACACCCAGCACCCCTGTCGCTTGCTCCTCCACTGCTGTGCACACAGCACCAGCACACACCAGCCCCAGAACAGCCCAGCCTCCCCAAATAATATCTTCTAGAGCTGCTTATGGAAGGAGTTTGGTCTGGGGGGTTTTCAGCGCCTGGAGGGTGGGTAAGAATGTACTAATTTCAACCAATATTTTTTTCAAATCCAAGATGAAATGTCTGGACAGAAACAGAGAGGTAAAGAGAGCCCGCACTACCCTCCCCAAATAGCCATGAGACCCAGATAAGTCCTTGGTATGCCATTTTTTTCATCATAAGTGACTCTTAATGCTATTTAACTGGTTGGGGATGGATGTCTCACAGTCTCTCCTATTGCAGCTGTCTAGTTTATTTATATGAACATTGGAGCAGGGACGTGGGTCTCCTAACCACTATAATTACAGCATCCAATAATATTTAGTTGTGCATAGTAGAACAGCTCCAAGAAGTATTAACAGAGAGATCCCTTACGCACAAAATAGCCATCAGGCTGGTGATGGTCAGGTTGTTCCCAGACAGACTGAGGGTCCAAGCAATCACCTAAGATGAGAGAGATGTGAGATTCAGATCCTTCCTCTGAATCAAACAGAGCCGAGGCGTGGAACCTGGTCCCAACTTGATTTTCTGGGACAGAGCACACTCTAACTAGTGTTTTCTTTTCTTTTTTTTTTAACAAAGCTTTGAAGGATCTTAGGTTCACCCCAATGCCGAAGAAAATTGTTTTTGATACACTGAAAATTTTTGCAGGGCAGGAAAACCATTTCCCACCCAGCTCTAATTCTTCATGAATGGTTAGCTTTGTGGTGGGCTAGTCACGGCCTGTGCTGGTGAATATGTGAAAACTCTTATTAAGAAGAATAACAGTAGCATTAGGCACTGGCATGGAAAGTAGCTTTAAGTGCTGTTGAAAGAGCAGGAACGAGGCAAACATTTTTGTTCATATCCAACTCACCCATCTAAATCTGGAGCCAAATCAAAAAATTTCAGCAGTGCTTTGAGGAAACTTGATTAGCCATTATGCATCCACGTTCCCAAAGTAGAGATTGTTACCTTACATTTTACATAGATATAGAAGAACTTAAAAAAATCTCCTAAGCTGTGAACTAGCTGTGAACTTTAACATGACATATGTTATATGCATAACTTCCTCTATTTGGAAGGCAGCACCCAGCACAATTCACAGCAGCGGGAGGACAAGGAGACACTTTGGCCCAAGACAGCAACATACTCTTGTACTATAATACGAGTTTTATTAAATTGTTATACCTTGTATGCCCACAACTGAGTATTTAATTAGCAAATGCGATTGCTGTCACTCAGATGTGCGCCCAAGATGCATCAGAGAATGTTTGCAGAGTCCCCGCTGAACAAGTTAACCTGCATCTCTCAATCCCTGCCCTCCCTCCCCCTGCTTCAGTGAATTCACTGCATGAAGTACCTGAGATAAATGAAGGAAAAACAATGGATTCGGTAAGATGTACTTTACCTCAGAACTTACCCACTGTTGTGAATACAGTACAGCAGAAGAACAGAGACCCCAGGAAGGACCATTGTTCTTTTGGATTGGCAAACCATTCTGATCTAGCATCCTTGAGCAGAGGAACAGTTTTGTTCTTAAACAGCTCCTTAACTTCTGACCAGTTTTCTGCATACGCTATTAAAATGAGATGCGGTTATTGCTTAAAGTCTGTGGACCAGATCGTCAGACACTGCAGATCAGCATACTTCCATCAGTCAGACTACATCCACTGATGAGCTGGCTCCGTTATTTATTAAGGAAATATTCTCTTTCTCTCACACGTGCACGTGCATGCACGTACGTACACACACACACACTTTTCCATGCATTTAAGTTGGATCAGACCAATACCTTTCAGGAATAAACTTTAGAGAACAGACAGGTTTGGTCAAAGAAAAACAAACTGTAACATAACATTTAGGACAGAGAAACTAAGCGGGCTAGTTAGAAAAAAAGGGAGTAAAAGATTTACCAAAGAGAAAATAAAGACAAGGTTTGTTATTGTCTTCCAGGCTCTCCAGCTCTTTTCAGTTAGGCACCTGCTGGATGCTAAGTTTTACAACCGACTCCCAGCAAATTTAATCTTCTGACTGGGCAGCTGAACAGGAAAATGAAGAAGTGCAGCCAGCCAGCCAGATCTTTTACTCAAAACAGTTTCACAACTTATCAGAAAGTGAAGAGTAAAATCTCTTGCATGTTACTGCCTGAGCCCATGGCCGACCACTGGATCAATACCTTCCCCTGGCACTATCTCAAGCAGCCACTCCAATAGCCTGGCCAGAGCCCCCCAAGGAATGACAAGGTCAAACGGTTATAAACTTCTGCAGAATCGTTTCAGGCTGGACATAAGGAAGAACTTCTTTCCTGTCTGAGCTCCCAAGGTCTGGAATAGACTGCCGCTGGAGGTGGTTCAAGCATCTACTTCGAATGCCTTCAAGAGAAACCTGTATGTTTTTCTTGCCGGGGTCCTATGACCCCAGCTGACTTCCTGCCCCTGGGGCAGGCGGCTGGACTCAGTGATCTTCTGAGGTCCCTTCCAGCCCTAATGTCTATGAAATCTATGAAAACTATGACTGGCATCTTTTGATTGCGACTTATCCCTCTCACTCCTCCCCTAATAAAGGTCATTTCCAAAGTGGATTAACTTAAATCAAAAAAAGACCTCTTATTGTGGAATTGGAGAATCCCCCAGGTGCTTGCGCTGGGATAACTAAGCGTACACAAGTCTTTATGACCAGTCGTGCAAGCTCTCTTCTTGTTCTACTGTAGGCAATGGGTAGGTGTCGCCCACCCAGCCCCTGTCCAGCAAAACAACCTTCCCGCTTCACATTATATTCCCTATTGTGAGATGACTGTTCTTCACAGAGTGATTATGAGCCAGCTTTTATCTGAGTCTGAACTGCGTTTATATTTTGCTGTGTTGAGCTGTAGACAGACCTCCCATTCCTAGCTGACCTGTTGAGACTAAGAAAACCCTTTAAAATATCTAGGCACTCTCAGCTGTTCCATAGCTTTGGGGTAACGTTTACCCTTGATAATGATGGGAGCAGAAAGGGAAGAAGAAAGCAAGCACCACAAAAACCTCTGCAAATATTCACACACACAGGGACTGTGGAAGTCTTCAATCTGGAAATCATAATTAGAGAAGCTAAGCAAATAAACCCAATCCCTGTCTAAACATTTCAGGAAAGCTGCTTCCAGGCTTGACTTTCGTTAGCCTGTGCATAAATACTTCAAGCTAAGAGGTCTCATTTTGCAAGGGAATTAGTAAGATCCGGTACAGTTAAGTCCTTTATCTATGACAGCACTTACCTGATAAATTTTGTGAGATGTTCCACAGACTGTGCATAAAATCTTCGTATTCTTTACTCTCAGTGATCTTCCTGTTCCCCTCAATGTGAGAGAACATGACAGCCCCCAGCAAAGCATAGATCACTAGAGAAGAGAGGAAGCAGGCATGAGGAAACACTGCCCAAAACAATCTTGTGCATGACCTTTTATTTTGCCGGGGGGGAGATGTTCGTTCCATCCCTTAAGGCTCTTCTTGGAAAAAGCCAGCCACGGCTTTCAGGAACAAGAGCGCGGACAAGAGAGCTTTTGCTGCTGAGTGACGCCTCTCGGCTGTAGGGAGCAAGGATTTCTCTGCTTCAAGCCTTCAGATTCCAGGACTTTATACTTGAAGGCTTTGTTACAGTCCCAATGGTTCCTTAAAAAGAGCCCATGCCTAATCAAATCTGTAAGTATCTATCTGGTGATAATACATCACACTATAGCATTGCATTACTATTGATCACTTAGAGCTGTAATGTGCCGCTGTATGTTTCTACCGGAGTCGACTGATGTTTAAAGTTTCTTGTTCCGAGCTCCCACGTCAGCTTCCCACTGACACAGCAGAAAAGAAATGTCCCAGTAACAAACAAAGATACACAGTGTAGATAATGGATTTGGACAAAACAGTCCCCCAGGGAACCCATGGGGAAACTGATAATCTATCAGAGGAAAGATAGGGCTGGGACACAACCATTTTACTAATGGTCATTCCCTCGGGGCCTCGCAAGAATTTTGTCTGCCCTACAGATGTATTATATAGCTGCCTCTGTGCCACATTTTATTTTTTATTTTTTAATTTAATTGTAGAGGATTTTCTCAGCCAGGACTAAATGCATGAAGTCCTTGCCCAGTTCTCACTCAGCCTACATTTAAGCAAAACTCTCGGACTTTGATGAGTAAGATCTGAGTTAGGACTTCAGAATTTGGGCGCACGGAGCATCCAGTTGCAAAACTAACATGCTTTTAGTCATCACTTTACTTGAGGTAATAAGCAGTATCACTACCCTTGACTATTTTACTCCCTAACGGTACCTCCTGCTGCCCTTGCTGCACTGTCCTTTGGGAAGCTACTCCACCATCAGTAGATGTCACTGGCATTCATGCTAAGTGTCCTGTTTCTTATTTTCAACTCTTCTTTTCTCATGCCCACCCTCAATAATGTCTCTTTTTCCTTTTAGTGTTGCCACCAAAAAAACAGTTTTAACCATCCTCCCGTGCTGGTGTCAGTTAGCTTTGGGTGGAAGCCCCCAGGCATTGACTCTCGCAGTTCCCCTATTGCTGTGTTTCCTTCTGGTAGTGAGGGACACAGGACTGAGCACAGTTACATGAACTTTTCCAGACCAGGCCCATCCATTTCAAGGTAATAAATAATTTAAGAGATTTACCCTCCGAGGTGCTGCCCTTCAGATGGTTCTAAGTGATGGGAAAAGTTCCTAATTGCTGCTTAGCCATTCAGTAAACAACAGCTTAGGATGATTTGTGGAAGCATTCTTGCAAACCTCCACCCCCATCAGCGGAAGCTACACTGGCTTAATTAGGTCCAACCACAATTCCTTGGTGGAGACTCTGGCTCGGCATGTGTTCACAGCTGCACTGTGAAAATGCCTTCTGTGGACTGTCTGGATGGAGCAGCAGGTGGTGGATACAAACGCAGAGATCCCGCTGGTCAAAACAGGGCCAGGCCAGGGAACTAGATGCAATTTGCTTCTCCATCTAAAA
Source organism: Crocodylus porosus (assembly GCF_001723895.1). Classification (NCBI taxonomy): domain Eukaryota; kingdom Metazoa; phylum Chordata; order Crocodylia; family Crocodylidae; genus Crocodylus; species Crocodylus porosus. Next base: position 15,037,306 of record NW_017728951.1, read on the forward strand.
ATTACGGTTTAGCATTTTCAGATTATTCAACAAAGCCAAGAGCCTGTAACATGCTGTATTATGTGGGTACCCTAGCAGCGTCCACAGAAGCTGACATTCAAACCTGGGGAGGGGGCGTATCCATGGATGCATCTAAGATTTTGAATGGGGGGGTGCAGATGGTGTTGTGCATCATCGCATACAACATAACTTACATTTTTCTCCAGTTATATGAGAAACCTTGCTAAAATGCAAGTACTATATTATTCAATTTTTAAGATTAAAGCAAAAACAAATATAACCATTGGAATGTGCACTAATTTGCTAGGCTATATATCAGGACTTGTAGTAGAGATGATATCTTTTATTAGACCAACAAGATTTTTGCAAAAAAAGTCTTTAATTGCAAGCTTTCAGGCACAAACACGCTTCATCAAGCATTGGAGAAAAGATTGTAAAAGTTCTCCTGGGTAGAAATGAGAGTTCATATTTCATAGGATTGCACAGAGGGGTCAATAGATTGCAAACTCCTCTGGGCAGTCCGTTCACAGCTGATATGGAGTTTCTCACCTCTTGTGATGCAAATTACCTTGAAACAAAATATATAAAGTTTAAGGAAACACAACATACTCGGCAAAAATTGTCAAAATAGACAAAAGATATTATGTCATTAGTCCTGTAGTTGTTATAATTAAATGTATGCCTCTTGTTCAGATTGAGCGTTTGAACAGTGCATGTAATCCTTCACTGTCAGTTATTACTACACCTAAAATAATCTCACCGTACCTGAGTTCAGGTTTTTAGCTAGAGCTAAAACAGTGTGCAGGGTTGTGAATGAAAAGATGCACATTACCAGGAGTGGTGAACAGACAGCGCAATTGCAGATGAAAGGATCGTTTGATCAATGTAACATCATGACCCTTAAAAGGGAGAGAGGGTCATTAACACATGTAGAGCAGAGAGAGATCAGCAGGAATCAAGGAGAGCATAAAGAGCCATGAATTCAATTGATTCCCATATGCCCCTCCCAGGCAGTTGGTTTTAAAATTTAAGTGGAGAAGGGATCAAAGGGGGGTGCAACTGGATCTACCCCTGGGCATATCACAAGGCCTATGCACCAGTTAAATCTCATTTAAGCCCTCAAAATAGGGCTTAAGTGATGTGACAGGTTGTTGGTCTTCACTGAATTTTAATCTGAAAAGCCACATGGCAACAACGGGGATCATCTCTGCTTACTACATAACTGACCATTCATTTCATATATAGGAAAAGGACCTTCTTACGATCATGGGATAAAAAGCTTTAGCTTGCACCAAAAAGTTTGGAGCAGGTAACTGTGTAATATCTCCTTGTTCAGGATAAGTGTCAAAAGCAGCTAAATCCCTTTAAAATATGTAGCTGAAACAATAGGAGCCATGACTCAGGCAGGGGCCACGTGCAAGACCATGCAGGAATCTGAGTGGTGTAAGCAGAGTAAGACTGTGGGCTGCACACAAACTCAGGAGGCTGGATATGGTTCAAGTAGAGCTGGGTGTGCAGGGAAGAAGCAGTGGCAAAAATACCATTGGTACATAGAGGGCAGGCAGCAAGAAAGCCCAAAAACCACCCAGAGAAACACTTCTTGTGTAACACTCAGAGGAAGTCAAGAGAGAGTACTTTGCGGTAACGTGCTGCCTGAAAAAAGGCTGGGAACCATAAGTAAAGAAACTGTCTGTGGCTGCTTGGTTCCTACAATGTCCAAGGAACAGGATACACGTGATGCTCCAGGCATTTTAATTAGAGCTGCTCTAACAGTGCTTTTAATTAGAGCACCCCCCAACACACTCCCAGAGCACGTGTATAAACACCCAAAGAGCTGACATTATCACCTTCCCAAAAGCAGTTGCTATCTATGCCCAAGAATGGGTTGGTTTCTTTGCAAAGGGGATGGGAATTCCTTACTATTTATTATTAATATGAGTCTGTAAATTTAGAGTACGGCCCCCAACATATCTGCTGACACAGGGAGCTGGTAGGTGAGGCAAGGCTGGGTAGAGGGAGTCACCCAACTTGGGAGGAAGGCTGGGTTTAGGGCAGGTATAAGCCCACCCTTGCAGGAGGACTGCAGCTCTGACGCACGGACACAGAGAGGACACCAAAGCAGTCTGGAGCTTTGGGGAGGAACTCAGGGGAGGAGGAGGAGGTCTCTAGGGACCCAGGAAGGGGTCTGGAGCCCAGATTGAGGGGCTGAGTGTGTGGGACCAGAGAGCATCCAGGAGCCACAGGGGAGGGGATAAGTGAAAGAGAACATCAATGAGGATGCCAACTGCAAGATTTGGGTAATGGTGTAGGGGAGGAACAGACCCCTGCAATTATCCCATAAGGCACCACTGGCACCAGGTACTCACTTAAGAACAATTAGGGAAGCCCTGGGGCAACTTCCCTGATAAAAGTAATAAACATCAAGGTGTGGTGAGCAACTGACGGGGTGATTGCCCAGGAAGTGAGGGCTTCAGGGGCTTCACAGCCACACCTGGAAGGACAGACACACTGCCACACTAACAACCTGAAGAAAGGCAGCGTCAGGGTGAAGGGAACAATAAGTAACCCTTTTTACTGAAGTCAGTGCAAATCTTGGTAATAATGCACAATAGAAGTGAGTCCAGAATAGAGCCTTGATTGTGGACAGGACAATGGGGCCTTGCCTACGAGCTCATAGACGGCATGCCATGCCAAAGCAGCATGCAGAAGAAAACATAGAGGGACTGTGCAAGAAGTTGAGATGTATGCATTCTGTTTGGGAGCTCTAGGAAGGAGGAGCAGAACAGGTGTCGTCATTTCAGCATCTTGCAGCACCAGAAATGTTTCCTTCTCTGTTACCTTCCGGCCTCTCCGCACAGTATAAGAGCGTACATTGATAGTGATGAAGAGGAACAGTGGTACTCGTGCACAAGAGGTGGATTCAAGTCAAGGGAGCTGTAGCAGGGCACTAGGGTGCCTGCTACTGATAACAGAGGAATATGGGCAGCTGCCAGTCACCAGGGCAGCACAGGTGTGGGTTGCCAAGACAACCCCAGAGGTCAGCTGACCGGAAGGGGGCAGGGCCTGGCCTTTATAAACAGCCTAGGCTGAGGCCAAGAGGGCAGTTCCCCCTCTGGCTGCTGAGGAAGTAGGAGCTCGGTGGAAGCGGGCAGAAGAAAGAAGCCCGGTGGCCTGAGCAGTTTCCGTTGGGAGTCGACTGGGTGGAGGAAGCCCTGGTAGGGATTTTTGGGAGGAGAAACTCCTTGATGGTTTAGAGTTTATGTTTAGCCAGGTGGCTTAGTTCTTGATTTGTAGCCGGTTGGCTTATGATATTGTTTTGTTGTTTGTTGTTAAGACCGGAGGACCGGGTGAGGCTGTAGGGGTGGAGGAGGCCTCAGGGGAGCTCCCCAGTAGTGTGGGAGTTCCTGGCACCGGAGAGGGTGCTGCGTTTCGGGGTGTCCCGAGCCCGGCCTCAGTGGGGTAGTATCGGAAGGAGCTCAGTGTGGGCGCTGGCGAAAGGCCCCAGTGGGGCGCAAGACCCAGGAAAGGGGTCTGGGGGCCAGGTAAGGCCAAGGCCACCTGAGCCCCAATTGTGAGAAGCCGAGTGGGCACAAGACCCGGAGAAGGGGGTCTGGGGCCAGGTAAGGCCGAGGCCACCTGAGCCCCGATTGCATGAGCGCAAGCCAGACCCCAGTGCGGGCATGGGCGCGAGTGCACCGAGAAGCCCCAGGAGAGGGCGAGAGCATACTGAGAAGCCCCAGGAGGGGGCAAGGGCACTGAGAAGCCCCAGGAGGGGGCAAGCGTGAGCGTGCACTGAGAAGACCCAGGAGGGGGCGAGCATATTAAGCAGGCCCCAGGCCGTGCAGGCGACGGTGGGACTTACGAGTAGCCCCAAGGCTAGAGTGCACCGGGGCAGCTGGACAGATCATTGGCTAAGTGACATCAAGGCACCGTGTCAAAGCAGATAGAAAAGGCAGCCAGCCTCCCCTAAACATCTAAAACATCAAAGACGTGGCAGGCAAGATCGGTGAGGGTGCATTGACACCGGCTTGACACGGTAGCCAGGGACGCTAGGGGAGGTCACGGCACCCCTAGAGGTCGTCCTGCCACAGGAGCCTTCATGAAGAATAAGCACCATGCACAAGGACTTTCCCAGCAGTACTTGAACATGCAATGAAGAAAAAACATTGGCAGGCTGCCTAGGGAATACTGCTGCCATTTCATATCATTTCCAGTGAACTGCTTGTAAAATCTGCAGGTGGTAGCAGTTCTTGTGCTACCTCTTATGTGTTCGTCAAGAGAATATTCTAAATATAGATGGGGGTATATGATGCTGGGCTAGGATTTCCTGGCCATTACAATAACTGTGGCTTCACTTAGATTGTTCTCACAGGAAAGAACCTAAAGATTTCACACTGCTAGTGTCCCACTGAGCCTCAGAAATAGGGAGAATATACCATTGTCCTGAGTCAACATGGAGATCAGAGGAATCCTCAGCCATTGACCAATGCAGTCCATCCTGGAAGCTGCCGGTTTCCAGAAGGCCCTGGAGGAAACCAAATATCAGCCACAAGACAGTATTATTTCGTAGAGCACCCTCACCAGATGCTGACTGATAGAAAGACCCAAAAGCAGGCCCTCCTTCCTAGGACATTATCCTGCAGTAAGCTGGCTTACTGATGAGCGACATCATAGGAAGTATGAAGGCAGATGTTTGAAAAGCCTTTGGCACAAAAGCCCTTCTGCACCCACCCCATACCAGCTCCAACAATGTAGGCTACATATTCAGTAGGGAGATCTGCTGATATAGCAATGCCAGCACAGCTGTGAAAGCAGGGCTTTCTCTAGTGGTGAAAACCCACTAACATCTTGGAGAAAGTCAACCTACCTTCATTGAAGGAGGAAAGAAAGAGGCACTGGTTAGTTGGGAGTCTTGAATGTGTTACTGGGCTCTGTGGGATTGGCTGCCTTTCAGTGGGGCATGAATAGTCTAGGGCTAGGATCTAAGGAACTGGTTTCCCCGTGGGATGGCTGAGCTGCATCCCAAAGATTGAGTGCTTCTGTCTTGAACACAAGAGTTAGACAAGTTGCAGTTATTCCTTCCACATTAACCATGGCTGGGGAATGGGGGTAGAAACCCAGTCCTCGAGCAGCGGGACCTTTGTGGGTCCATTCAGAGTGTAATGCAGGAGGACAAACTACTCACAAAAGGGTTGCCTTGGAGAAGCACTAAAAGGGATGTGAAGCAGAATTTCCCAGGTGACTGTGGTAGAGGCAGATACAGAATAGCTTTCTTTCCAACACTGTTCACACTTCTAAACAACCCTTTTTTTAGTTTTATTTAAAATCAGCCTTTTTCAGGGGGAAAAAATGGCCTCTGTTCCCAAAAAAAGGGAATGAAAATAACCCCAAAACAAAACAGAAGGTTTCATTTGCCATCAAATGAAACATTCTGGGTTGGCGCAAAGCAAATGGGCAAATGTTTCACTGAAAAGGCTGAACGTTTTCCTGTTTCACCCCAACCTGAGCTTTATTCCCCCCCCTGATATTTTGGTTTAGCCACCAAGCTAAAAAAAAGTAATTACTTGCTCCTAAGCAGCAGCATAACACATGCCCATCTTCCTTTACAAATGTATTGCCAAAGATGAAAAGATTATCTATGTACAAAATGTAAAACCCTTAAATCCAAGGCTTTATTTTCTGTGCCCATGGGCAGATATGCCAAAAAGACAGATGGGCCTGGAGCCTGCCCCCTACCACACCAACAGAAAATACCCTCAGGTGAAGCTTGGACAACCAGGATAGTTGCTCCAGGCTGAAGTCAACCCACCCCACAGGCAAATCTGTTTAACCCAAGCAATCTCTCTTCCCTTAGATGAAGATGTGACCCTCATTACCAAAGAATCTTGCCCCCGTTCATTTTCCAAGACAAAAAAACTTGAATTTGACACAAAACCTTGACCTAGGATGTGGAACTATTAACCATTCAAATGCCAGCTCGCTGTGAAAATCCCCGTCTCCTCAAAAGAAGAACATTTCCTTCCACCCCACTCTTCCAAACATTAATGTATAATATAGTCTGTTGTATCCTAAGCCATCTCCATTTAATGTTATAGTTCTATAAACATTGCTTTTAGGTGAATTATTGATGTCTTTTATTGACATACAGAAACTGCAGAGTAGCATATTACTAGGGTGTGCTTTACAACAGTGTCTTAGGGAACATGTCTCCAGAACTGAACAAGGGGCACGTGTCACTGCTATGCTTAATGGGCTTGCAGTTAATTCTTGATGCATCCTTCTGCGAATATGTCTGACCTATATAGCACACAAGGAAATGAGCTACCCAGGTACAAACCTCTTGTCTAATACCTGGTGGGGCACCGGTAGCTCTATGGGATCAAACAGGGCCGAATCTTATGGCTTCCTATGAAGCCATTATGAGCCTAATGCCTTTTATCTCCGTCAAGTGTAGGAAGAACTGAAAATCCACCCTGGGCTTCCATGTGTTCCCATGACAGCACACAAAAACCATCTCTCCATTAGGTCTTTGTGCCATATATCAGGAGCTGGGGCTGGATTCCCAAATCCAGCCCCAGCAGCTGTAAGTGGGACTCCCTGGAGCTGTAGAAACTGGAGTGTGAGTAGAATTTGCCCCAGAACTCAGGGGGCCTAAATTCTTTGGTTCTGATTACTTTGTAAATTATTGAGAAAGAGTATTTTACAATCAGCTTCATACAACCAGTGAAAGGTTTGAACTAAAGAAAGAGTTAATTGGTGGGGGCATCCTGAAACCATCAGCTTCATGTATAATTAAAATCAACCTTAAAAATGTGCGGAAGGGCATACATTATCATGCCAGTAGGAATCATCCTTGCTGAAGTTACTTTACTGCAGCACACAAACACTTTATCCTTTGGTATCATCAGATGTTTATACTAATGAAAGTGATTAGCTCAGCAAGCCACTCCATTAGAGAGCTATTTCGCCCACCTGAAAGTACCATCATTATTTTTGTTCATTAATTTGGGATTGAGAGGTTATTTGAGGCACATCGCTAACAGCCAAAATATGTGTTTTACTCATATTAAACACTGACCTGGGTGCCACACAATGGTCAATTTGTAGCAGAATTTGGTCAGATTCTGCTCTCATTTAAACCTGGACAGTGTAGGTTAATGGGAGAAATATACAGGATTTGCACTTGCTCTCAAAAGGCCTAGTGGGAATATTGACTTACCACTCCAACAGCCTTCCTGTTCTCCTTTGCCTTCTCTCTCATATGGGTTATCCCAGTAAGAAAACATGCTTTTCTCCGCTACATTATAGGGAGAAATCCTCTGCCCAAAATAGAAATAAATACACATACTCTTACCCTTTGTTAAAAGTTAGGCACTCTAAGCTTAGGAAATGGCAACATGAAAGCTGCCTTTATTCAGATCCCTTATGCATGTCCATTCTTGTGCAGTCTTTAAATAGATGACCACATCTTTTTTTTTCTACAAGCCCTCTGCTTCATCCAGTGCTTAGAATGGAATCACGTTCACGTAATCAGATGGCTACTTAAACTTGCTTTCTCCTTCAGGTTCATTTTTCCAAAATTCAACTTGAGGCAGCCACTTGGCATAGAAAATTTCATCCCGAACCATTGGCAAAGCTATAAGCAAGTGAAAATAGAATTTTATTATGCAAAGTGTCAAGGAACCTTGATAACAGATATGGGGAACTGTGGCTGGAAGAAGAGGGGTGCTCCCAAGATGATCCTAGCCTCTAAGTGTGCTTGTTAAACTGTCCTTGGAATTGGTTCCATGGTATACTGGATTTTAATGGGACCAAAAAACAAAAAAAAAAAGTCACCCCCAACTCAAGACCCAAGGAGCTGGCTGTAGGCAGTTGGGAGATGATTTGCATGAATTGACCATTTCTGCACAAATCTCCACAACTCCGTTATTATAGGATTGATTCATCCGCCGTTTCTAGTCTTCTGGGGCCTTTTCACATGTGTAGCATTCCCGGCTTACAGAGATGCAGGTGTTTTTCACTGGATTAGACTCCTCTGCACTTCAGTCACATCCAGTTACAGGAGGGCAGATCTCAGGTCTCTTGGTTAGATTTTCAAGCTGAGCTCTTTTGCCCAAAGTGTCCCGAGCGTCCCAAAGTGTCACAGTGGGAGCTGCTGGGGGCAGAACTCTGTCGACTGGAAAAAATAGCCTGTAGTTAGCTCCCAACAGAAGGGCTTCGTTCTTTTAAAAATCTAGTCCCTATGGTGGGTTATGAGGCGGTGCGCGCCTGTCAGGACAAAGGTAAAAACTCAAAGCTAAAGTAAATAACTGAAAATTGCCACAAGAGGGAGCGCAAGGCACACGTCTGTCCAAACATGGGTTATAAATCAAGACTTGGGGTTCTCCCTCCCCATGGGTAGCAGGAAGTTTGTTCGGTGGGTGGTTTCTGGGCCACTTAGAGACAGAGATTTCACCTTCTGGAACTATCCAGGCAAAAATCAGCATGATGCAATATAAGAATTTAATATGAACTAAGCATCCGAAACCTTGGTGAAATGAGCCCGACCTACAGCAGTAGAAATTACTGTAGTCCCACTCCCCTCTGTGTTGTCCTGCCGTGGGCTTCTGCAACGCCGTTTCAGACACACACACACTTACTTTAGATTAATTGTAATTACTTCTACTCCATTAATGGCAGTGGAGTCAGTGGCCTGTTAACACACTGCGTATGGGATAGATTGGCAGAAGGGCTGTAACAGGTTCCTCTCGCTTAGAATCTGACCCAATATGTTTGGGGCTTTTTGGTGTTGGTGGTGGGGGGCGTTGTTTGGGGTTTTGTTTTTTTCCAGGGACATACCAGGAAGCATTTAGAGCAATTCACGGCGTGAGATGTGCTTAGGGTCTGTTGTGAGTGTTTTGGTGTATGGAAGGACACATAAAAAACGCACCCACACCTTGCTGCAGTACCCACAGCTGGTACGGTCAATGTGACTGAGGACGTGCGTGAACATATTGGCATATCACCAAAGAAACAGACCCTTCGGTCTGCTTTGTGGGTGGGTAGAGGGAAAAGAGGGCCACAGGGGAAATTTCCTTTGGTGACTGAGATGTCTGTAAATAATTGTAATAATTATTGCAGCCCTTCAGCAAGGATACGTAACAGCAGTTTGAATGCAGGGAATGAGAACTCAAGGTTACCCTGCGTCTCCCTTAGGTTTCATCTTGTAGAGTTCAGCAGGTATCTCATTTCTAGGTTAGGAGATGAAAAATGCAGGATAAGCCTGTATCAAGAGGGTTACAGCCCAGGCCCACCCCGCAGTGCCCAGACCAAGCAATTCTGGCATCTGGTTCAAGAAAACTGGGATGCTCTGGCCATTTCCCTCCAACCAACTCCCTGCTCAGTCATGCAGATCCAGATTTCATGATACATAACCAGGTTATGCAGCTCCGCTTGGCTTCCCCAGCCCCCAGAAACAGCCACCTGTCTTTCACAGCAAATCTACCAGTTCTGCCACCAGCAGGACTTCTGGATCTGATAGGGAGAAGAGGGAATTAATGCTGCTCCCAGAGGGTTGATTATTTTGTTGATGTTGTTGTATTTGGTTATACCAGGTCTGGCCTAGGTGTCCCCGTGATGTGAAATCTGGACTCAGCAGTAAGTTTTCTTAGCTCAGATTCACCCAGGCAGCACTAGCAAGTAGGATAATGCTCTCTTAAGTGGATAGGAGAGCCCTCCACTGAAAGAGTGGCTGGCCCAGGCCAGGAGTATCTTCCAAAGATGCAGTAGGATAGGCATTCACTTCATTTTGAGATCCTGAAATGGAGTAGTAAATCTATCATGCTGCAGGTCTTAAGCGCGTGCTATTCACATACCCCTGAGTGACATTCGTGCCCCAGGAGCCTGTTTCATGAGCACAACATGTTATTCCTGCAAGGACCTGAAACAACAACATGCACATGCTCCGTCAGACACAATGTCAGCAGGGAATTGTCTACCTCCGGGCAATTTGATTGCACACGTCTTTTACGTAGCTCAGAGGTCCAGAGGCAAACTCCAGCCATGAGGGATAGTATATGTGGATTTCTGGCACTCCCCAAGGGATTTTGAGTTCCTAACACTATGAATGGGCTGCATGCATCCATACCACGTGTCTAATTAATTCTACCCTAATTCAATGTACATGTAAGTTTTCATTTAATTAACAATCTCTCTGTCTAGCTTTTGATAACACATCCTTCACTCTAATCTCTATTTTTTTTCACTTCACAAATTTGCATGCCATCCTTAAGTATTTATTAGTCCACGATAATTTAATGTTTTGGTAGCCATGATGGTCCAGGAATTATGCAAGAGGCAAGGATCTTTGTGGGTGGTATCTTTTATTGGACCAGCTGCCTGGTTGGGATAAAGTTGGCTGGGATGAAGAAAGCCTTGCATTCAAAAGCTTCTCTGACTTTATCATGCAGCTGGTCCAATAAAAGGTATCATCCACAAAGATTCTTGCCTCTCGCAATATAATTTCACAAATACAAGCTCGTCCGCACAGAGTTTAATACAAGCTACCCACAAAAGCTAGCAATGGAAATAGCATACTCTGCAATGCAGTGTTATCCTAAGGGTCCGGCAATCCCAGCACCTGGCTGAAGCTATTGGACATGATATTCACCTTCCATTCAGGCTAAATGAGAGCTCTTTGTTAAACAATGGCAAAGTCCCATCGAAGTGCAAGCCAGCATGCAAAAGGAAGGATAGCGATTGAGCCAAAAGTCGAAAGGGGCTCCTAGGCCTGCGATGGGGAATGGATTTGATTTCAGCCGTGTGCCCATGTGTGTGAGAGGGACACAGCAGGACCACTGCAAAGACTCACAGAGAACGTAGCAAGGAAGCTTTACAGAGAATATAGCAAGAAGTACTTGGCAGAGGACTTGGAGAAAAAAAGCTGAGAGAGGTCTACACTAGAGGCTGGCTAGCAAGAGCCTTGGAACGGTGAGCAAAGACACTTCTGGCCTGCTGTTTGGAGTCATGCTGGGTTCAAGGAAATTAGTCTTTATGCGTGTTCATGTAAATAAAACTAATAAGTACTCCATCACCACATTCGCCTCCTAATGGAAAGAACCTGCACCATACTGAAAACCATGCTTGGGAAAGAATAGTTAGCAGCCTTTGCTGAAACCCATGGAGGGAACCAGGCTTTCAGAGACCGTGATGATGGACAGACATGCTGGACAGATGGTATCAACTGTATGGAAATAGAGAATAAGAGGCTGGGTATTTCTTTGTCTTGGGTATTCTGCTTTGCAGGCAGCCTGACATCCAAGAGCCTGTTTGTCATATGCCTTTTTTTACTGAGATGTCTCTATCACAAAATCCTGCAATTCTCCCTGAAAAAAAATCTGTCTCTCTTGTGAATCCTTCCAGAATAGGGCCATTTGTAATCCAGTCCAATGGAGGAAAGCCTATGAGAAATGGAAGGCAAATAGTGAAGTTTATTTGCAGATTGTTGCAATATTTTGGGGTCATCTCTTTGAGAGGTCAGAGCAGGGTCCTACCACTACATTTTTCAAATGCTGCTCTAATGCCATTCTCAATTCAAAGAAAAAAAATCTACCTTTTTTAGAGCCAGAAGAAAATATCAGAGACAGGAGCCTGGTCTGGGAATTACTTTACCTTCTTGGTCTTATCCATTATTCCTGGGTTGTGTGTTTTATATTCCTTATTTCTACTCAAACACTATTTCATTAACTGAAGAAAGAATCCAAAGGGTCAGTAAACACCACTGCCAGAGGTAGCTTTTTTTCTGCAGAAAACATTTCTGTTAAAATTTGGTCTCTCTCCCATTTACAAAACCCATCCTGGTACATTTTCACTTAGCTGTTACTTAACTGTTCTTCTTGGAAATCAAAATATGAATCAGGCTCTCCTTTTGACCTCCTGAGATTGGATAACAAACCACAATTATAATCATTCTCTTAAGTGCCTGCAACAGATCTGTATTATTCTTGCAGGGCTCCAACTGTCTGTGGATATCCACAAAAACATCACAGTGCAGTTTCTGGCAACACGTTAGCTTGTGTGTCTGCGTGCAATCCAGAATGAATAAACTTCCCTGTTTTGGGTTGTCAGTCCAATCATCTATTGCTGCAATGTTGCCCATTGCTTCTCTGAAGAATAGTTCCTGCGTTAGTACTATCATCCTTGTCCATGCTGTGCGTACTATGCTGGCGCATGCAAACTCTTGCAAAGTGATATAGTCCATTGCCTTTTCTTCCTTCCCATTTTGCCTATAGGATTGGGCCTGCTTTGTCTTGGGCTGGTTGTCACAGTGGGTGCAGTTCCACATGCTGCTCTTAGTGGGCTCAAGTATGGAGCTCCACATGCTTTTCTATGTCCACGTCTCTTTCTATATTTGAGTTTTCTATGGTGCCAGGGATGGGAGACCTCTGTCTGTTCTCCAGAAGCTTCAGTTTGCACTGTTTAACTTTCTCTGCTTGGCAAAGTCCAAGGGTTAGTTCTGTGCCTTGCAAGAGTTTTTCTAAGTGTTTTTTGTTCCAGATCTTAATTGCAATGTGATCAGTAGTAATTAGGAACTAAACTAACCCTGCAAATTTGGCTCCTAAGCTTGGGATCAGTCACAAACTCTCGCATGGCTTCACCTTCCTCTTTTACTGTATGTTTAAAAACGTAGCTCATACATTTTTCCTTTTTATTTGTCCTGACTCCTTACGCACAGTTGGATAGTCAGCCTCCGTTCTCTCAATCCAACTGAAAACCGTTAAGGGTATCTAGTGCTTCAAAACTAGCTATTGTCAGAAAAAGCTGATTCAAACAGCTGCTCAAACGACGCAGTCAGTCAAGTAAAAGATACTACCAAACAAACCCTGCTTCTTATATATTCTCTGGGACATCACAGTTATCGCAGCACTACAACCCTTCCTTTCCACTGGCACACATTCCCTACAGGTGCTGTTTACCCTACTGTTTTCCATATTGCCTGAGTTTCATCTCTGGTAGGTCTTTTAGCCACTCCTTTCCCACCCTGAGAGAGGGTCTTAAGCTCCTTTTCACACCTGGAACCACACCACATCCCGTGATCCCTCAGGGTTTCAGGTGCTGGCAAGAAATCAGTTTTATTCAGTGTCTGGTTCCAGCTGCTTGTGCATCACAAAAGCTTTAGGGGACCCCAAGCTGGCTTTCCATCTGGGAAGCTCATCGGTTGGCACATTCCCCACAGCACCAGGCTTCACAAGCATTTTCCTGATTGCACCCTTTCTTTTTTCTCCAACTCTTTCAGCGTGAAGGAGGAGGAAGGGTTGGAGTATAAATAAGGAAACAACAAAAGTAGAGAGAGAGCTGATGGCTGGCCAGTGGAAACTCTCATTCAGCCTTACATGCCTAGCTTGCATTGAAGCTGATATTCAACCCAGCCCAAAACAGGCAATAGCCTGCTGCTTAAGATGTTCACCTAAGCGATGAGAGATCAGGGTTCAAGTTTCGGCTTTGCCTAATGCAGCTCCCATAGCCAGATGAGTGCCCTGCTCTGCAGGGTTTGGGCTTGTTGGCTCTGCTTTTGACCTGAAATATCATCACACTAGCACGAAAACTCCTTTCCAGAATAAATTGTTCGTAGAAGCTGATGTGTACCCTCAAAAAGCTCTGGCTTAAATTAATTGGCTTTTTCTGACAAAAAGAAAACTCAGCAAAAAAAATCCCTAAACAATCCCCAAGCACTCATATGAGCTTTTATGCCTTGTGGAAAGTGAAGCGCCCTTATCTAACAGCTGAGCAGATGTTTTGTCCCTACAGTAGCAACATCCCCCCCCATCCATTTTATGTGTATGGGGTGTTAAGAATGAGCCAGATTATTCTCAGTCACCAGTCTAATCTGAGATTGGATAGCTCAAAGCAGGCTGATGATAGAGCACACTGCTTGAGTATTTATTTAAAATTGCATTATTAGAAAACATTTTAAATAGCCTCACTAAGGTTTCAAAGAACCTAAGGGGCTCAACCCATATTGAAATTCAATGGGATTTATGTTGCTTTTTTATTACAAATAGGTGTGTGTAGTCTGTAGACTGTAAGGCTGCATCCAGATGACCGGGGCGTGCAGTTTGTGGCACCACAAACTGCATGTGCAACAGAACATTAAAATGTGCCCCGCCCTGCAGATTTGCAGCATGGGGACAAAATTTGCTACCAGGACTTCCCAGAGGCAAAAGAAAGCACCAGGGAAAAAACTGTGCCGCGCACACTGCAATAGCATGCACTGAAACAAACTGAGGCTTGGTCCTCCAGTGCAATGCCCTGGCATCCGGCCAGAGCATCTCGATTCTCTATTTGTGCCCCAGCTGCTCCAACCTGCTGGAAGTGGGGAGGAGCTGGGCAAGAGTGGTTTGCCCACAGTGGGACAATGTGTCGCACAATGAAGTTCACATGTAGGGACACGCATTGAGGCACAAAGTAATGGCACAGATTTGTGCAGCTACTATTTGTGCTGCTGCAAGAACACAGCCTTACTCATCTGGACACAGCCTAGGAGTCAAATCACCAGCATGCCTGTGTTTTATTGGTGCTTCTGCCACTGATTCACATTGAGACTCTTGGCAAGCCACTTAAATGCCACGATTTCATCATCTTTACCATAGGGATACTACTGCTTCCGTATCAGACAGTACCCTCGAGACTCTTTTAGTGAACATAACTGGAAATCACTCTGCCATCTTCAGGTACCAGGCACTCTGTAAGCATCAGGAGTTATTAGTACAATTGATCAAATAGTTTTCACCAAATGGTTTTCCAATATTTTTGGAAATCCTTTATGTGTTTATTGTTTTAACTCTTTCCTCAAGTGGGCCGATACTTGGTGAATGGTTAGTCCAGCGAATGTTGTGATTGATTGAAAATGATTTCTTGGGTGATTTCTGTAGGTAATTATTCACTCCCTGTTAAGTCCATTACGTGTGTGGCCTCTATTGTGTAGCTACTCTAGTCATTTGGAGACTTTTTCCCCTTTTCAGCTATTGCAGTGTGTGTGTGTATGTGTGTGTGTGTGTCCATACTCAGGTGGACATTATATATAAATGATAGGCTGATTCTAGCATTCATCTCTCCCTCTCACAGAGAGCCTGCAATATGCTTGCCAGCATCTATCCTTCCAAAGTCTGGAAAATATTTCTTCCCCTGACTGTTTATTATTTTTTAAATAACCATGCTAATTATTTGTCCCAATTGTGCAGATTCCATCCAGGCAGGAGGTGTTCTGATTATTCCCTTTGTTTATGGTATTAGAGTTAGACTATTGCTGATCTTATTGTTCTTATTTGTAACATGTTTGCCTCAGTAGGACAGTAATTGTGTTGAGCAAGTTGGAGTCCAATCTACAAAGCAGAACGTTCAGAACTGCAGAAAAAAGGCTCCAATTTCTCAAGCAGTGTGCATATTACTCCTCCACTCGGATTATTAAATTCTAATTATAGCCTGTTGATCCCAGTTACAGTGTTGTTTGTAAATCTAAATGCAGTTCTCTAAAGGTTGCACTGATATGTATGTTTTATTCCTTAACCTGTTGATGTTTAGTAAAAATACTACATTTGCATAAGGGAGCAGGTACAGGTTAGCGTGCTCCCAATCGAGCTCTCTTGATAGGGGCCTCAGTATTCCTGGGAGCAGGGTTATTCCAAGATTGTCACCTTGCAGAGCCAGTCTAGATAATCCTAAACCTGATCCTAGCCCACTGCATTGCCCGCAGTGCCTTAGTACCTGTTGAATCTCAGAGTTGGGAAAAATAACGGGGAGCTGTGAGCTAGAGCATTGACATGAGGAATTGGAGTCACAATTCAAGCTTTTGTCATCAGCTCCCTCTGTAGCTTTGTGCTAGTCACAGACATGTCTAGAAAATGAGATTCTCTCTCCCCTACAGAACAGAAGGAGGACTATCGGGGCGATCTGCAGCGAAACAGCTGCTGAATATAATCCTGATCTTCTGTATGGGGTTCTTCTGAAAACCCCCTCCAAGGCCTCAGCATTTTTCAGTTCAAGCCCATTTTTCCAGTGCCCAACCTGTGCGTGCCTGTGATTTCCCACATGCATATAACCACAGCTTTCGTTTATGCCTGCTTTATAAAATGGAGGCCTCACTGACTTCGGTGGGAGCACAAGCTGGCCTACCATTCGTAAGACACTTTAGACATGAAAAGCACCAGGTAAGTGCTAAGAATGGCCATTAATTTCCATACACAATAGTTTCTTTTTTAGATTTTCACAAACATATTTGTTGGAGAATAGCAATTAAATCCTATTGGGTCTGATTTCCTCCTACTGACTTCAATAGGAGCAGGATTGAGGCAATTTTAAATTTTTTTTTGGAGGGGAAAGAGGAAAAGTGCCAGAAAGGAGCACTTGCAGACAATAAGGTAAAAACCGCTTTAGAATCAGCACTATTGTATTTATTATTTTAATTTAAGTCAAATTAGAGAGGGAAAATGAAAAGCAAAGCAAAATACGTTTTAAAAGTATCTCTAATGTGCAGCAAGCCCAGGGATTTAGCTGATATGATCTGACTGAATTTTAAAGTCTTTTATTTCCTTTCCCTTGGAGGGTTTTAGAAGTAGCTTTAAGAGCCCTTTCTCTTTACTAACCTTGTGGTAACCGGAAGGAGCAATACAGTGCCATTTTTTCCTTAAAAAACGGCATTCTCTGGGCGCCGGTCCTGGGACTAATTAAAGCCCACAAGCAAAATGTTGTCCGGGGTTTATAAATCACTGGCCTTTTAATGCAGACGAGCTTCTTCGGGTAGATGTGATATCTTTTATTAGACCAACTAGACAGTTGGAAACGTTGTCCTGTGCAAGCTGCCCGGCACAACCGCCCTCCTTCAGGCGTAGGGAGAGTCCGCTGGTGGCTTCTAAAGAGTTTGTAAAGAAATGGGTTTTTTAAATAAATGGCATTACGGCTTTTTTAAATAGCTGGCATATTGCTAGTACAGGTACACTAGATATATATATTTAATAACACCTTGCTCCTTGCCTTTGCATCACGCGGCCCCGACTCCAGTCAACGGATCCTTCTCGGCGAGGGCGAAACTGCCCGCGCTTGAATGACGCTCGTGCTCGCGGCGGCTGTGAGGGCTCCGGCCGCTAGAGAGCGCCCGCGCCCCTGGCTGGGCTCCCGCGCCCGCCTGTGGCCCGGGCCTTCCGCATTGTTGAGGGGAGTCCAGGTGGAGGGAAAGTTTTGATTTCCCAAACACGCGGTTGCCATGTGTGCCGCCGGCGTTTGTTCCAGCCCAGGCTGTCGGGGAAGGAGCCTGCGCGGAGGCGCTGCGGGCCCCGCGGCTGCCCCGGGCGCGCGTCGGGCTGGGCGGCCCGGCGGCAACCTCGCGGCGCGGAAGCGGCCCTTGGCGGGGCGCAGGCTGGGGCCCGGGGGTGCAGACCAGGCCGGGAAGAGGCGACCGGAGGGACGGGGAGGAGGCAGGCGTCTCGCCGCCAGCTGGGAGGCGACTTGCACCCTCCCGGACCAAGGTAAGAGCCGCGCCGACGGCGCCGGCATCCGCCTTTCCAGCCCAGGAGGCCTCGGCCCCGGGGTGTGCTGACCCCCCCGGGCCCCTCTCCGGCCGGCCGGGGTAGGAGCGGCTCGACGTGAGCCCCAGGCGGCTGTCGCTGCCCGGAGCCAGCCCCGACGGCGGCTGGGAAAGGCCCGGGCCGTGCCACGGACACGTGCACGCGGGGTGCAGCGTGGGCGTATGCGAGGGGTGGGTAACATAGACGGGGGAGGTGGGAGCTGCCTGCGTGTGCGGGGCGGGGAGGGGGTACAGGTTACACACATGCACACGCGCGCACGTATCAGGTGCGTGCACACGTTTGTGTGCCTAGGGACTGCGTGTGTATCGCGGCTGAGCTCAAGTGTGTGTGTGCGGACATATCGTGCGCAAGGCAGGACGGGCTGTCGCACCCCCGGCCCCGTGTGAGCCGCTGCGGGGGCTCCCGCGCCCCGTCCCGGTGCCGCTGCCCTGGCGGGGGCGGGGGCTGCCCTCGCAGCCGGCCGGGAAAACGAGTGTCCCCAGGGCAGGGGCTCCCAGGCCGAGGAGGGAGGGAGGGAGAGCGACGGCCTCGGGCCCGGGCGCCGTCCCGCCCTGCCACTGCCTGCCCCGGGCCCTCCGTCGCGTCCCTGGAGCCCGAGCCGGCTCCTGTCGGGCAGGGACCCCCGCGCCGTCCCGGGCCCGAGCTGCGGGTCTCGCTGCCCCCGCGGTCGGGGAGACGCACACACGAAGGCAGGCGGAGCGGGAGCGGGAGCGCGACGGGGCGGGCCAGGCACCCGCGGGGCAGAGATGCGGGCCCCGTCTCGGGGTCTCGGGCCCGGGCGCCGAGCGGCCCCGCCGGGCCCCACCTTGGCCCCGGGCTCGGCTCTTCTCTGCCGCGCGGCTTTGAGCAGCTTCCCCCGGGGCGCTTGACAACGGGAGCAGCTTCCAGCTGTGCCCCCGGGACGAGGCTGGAGCCGGGTCCGGTCGCAGCCTCGTCCCTTCCCAGGAGCTGTGGCTCGAGCTGGGCACAGCGCTGCGGGCTCACGTCGGGGGGCATTTAGGGCCCTGCGGGGCGAGGCAGCCAGGGGGAGACCCTTTCCCAGCCGCTGCTGCTGCTGTCTCAGGGGGCTTGGCTTTGGGGCTGGGATTTCTCGGGGCCCTCGGAAGAGGCAGCAGGATACCCGCCAGCCCGGGGCTGCTCCCACCCGCGCCCGCTGCTGCCGTGGGAGCGCATCCCCGGCGGGAGCTGCGTGGCACTGTGGAGGCTTTCACCAGAGCGCCCGAGCTGCCTGCCTGCCCACCCGGGAACTCAGCAGTGAGCTGAAGCATTTGGGGGCGGTGAATGAACAGTGGGGTTGTTGCGTGCCCCAGGGCACAGGGAAAGGAGCCTGGATTTCTGGCTGCAACCAACAGCAGATATAGTAAAATACAGGGGGGATGAGGGCATGTCCATGACAGGCGAATCCCAAAGGGACGCAGAATTTTGGGTGGACAACAGAGCCACTTCACTGGGTTATAAATATAGGCAGGTAACACCGGTTAACTCAGTAAATTTAAGGGCTGTGAGATTCTGCACTGGCCTAATAGTCTTCTGGCGCTCCTGTTTCTAGAGACTAGTACAAGCAGAAGTCACTGGCTTGCTGCACCTACTGCACGTCCTCTGGCAGGAGGTCAGTCTAGGTGGGCAGAGCAGTCTCCTCTGGCCTTCGAATCTATGAGCCAATGAAGCCGTGGGTTTTTACTGACCATCATTGCTGATTTTTATCATAGCTCTAAGCAAGGAAAAAGCATGTCACCATTCATTCACATATTAATGGACGGTCCTCGCCTTCTAAAGCAGAGAGAATTGGTCAATTTTAATTTCCTTTGATAAATGGAGAGCTAAGGCTGTCATAAACTTACTCCATAAATTCTGATTGAAGTCAAGCAGAGTTATTTGTTTAGTAAGATGCATTCTTCAAGGCAGGGACAGTCCCTTTGTTACAGATATATGCAGTGCCTAGCACAATGGGGTTGGATGCTGTAATCTAGGTAATGAGTAATACTCAGTGTGAGTATGGATTTCTTAATCTGGCTCCAAGTGACGATGACTCAGGTCACAGAGGACTCATGCACCGTATGCGTTGGTGGGTATGCCTACGATGTGCATGATGCAGGGAGAACACAGCAAAGGATATTTTGCAGCATTCCTCTAACTGAAACACCTTCCTTGGGACCACTTCTGTTTTTTTTTATTTGCCGACATTTGGGTGAATGAGAATTTTAGCAGCATAGTTAAGAACAGCAAAGCTTTTAACATGTCCTGTGACACGGCTGACAACCATGGCAGGACTCACCACAGCAAGACTCTCTACCCCAGGGGTCTTTCCAGCCTTAGGTTCCTGATTGTTGATGAGGTTATTTCATGGTCTTTAGAAGTGGGGTTCTGTGGAGGGATTTGTCAGACAAAAAGAGGGGATGCTTGAGGGACAAGAACAAGGGAAGTTTTTCAAGAGGAAAATACACGAATGAAAATGTCAAACTGAGAGGAAGGTGCAAGCAGTAATGGGACTTTGTCAGGGACATAGCTTTCTTTTGCAATTAATAAGTTTTCTATAAAAATCAGTTTTGTTTAATGTAGATAATATCTTTATTAGACATACCCGTCATATATATTATCTAGATCTATATATCTAGATAATATATCTCTCCCTCTCTCTCTCTCTACATATATATGTATATATAGATATCCATATATATAGCTATGTATCGTGCCTATTTTATTTATACACATGTATATATAAATACATATAAACTCACTCATGTGTGAAATAGTCCTAAGACATCATGAGGGATCTTTTAAAATTGGTAGTGAATATGTGCATCAAAGGATGTGGGGGGAAAATCTCTCAGAGCTCCACATTCCTCAAGCATGTTAACAAGCTGACTGTACAAAGGAGTGTGTTATATAGATTATGTTACACCACTCCTTCCTAAGTGCTGGAATGGAAACCAGACATTCTGAACCAAATTAAACACTTTGAAATGGAGATAATAGAAATTTACTACCTCACAGGGGTGTGGTGTTATAGGCAGGTATAGAGATAAACCAGATTTTTATGCCACTGCTATCACAATAAGTATTTGTGATGTTGGCGTTGCTGTGTGGCTCTCATTTAAGTGCCTTATCGCTAATATGGTGCAAACAGCATTCAAACTAATATCTCAGATATAAGTTGTAGCTGAAAATTAGTAACTATTAAGCCATTAAATCCATCTCCAGTTAATAGTTGATAGCTTCTTACAGATTTTGGTCCAGTGAGGATCTCAAATAAAAGAGAAAATATAACATAGGCTGTTAGAAAATGTTTCCTGGTGTTCAACCTAAATTGTCTTTGCTTGTGCCTTGTTATTTCTTTAAGTTACATGTCCCCATGCCATCCTAAATACTGTACTTGTTTTTATTCCTTCAGATATGAAGGACCCTACCATGTTTTTGCTAAAGAAAACAGTCTTCAAATGTACACTGTGTTTTCATTTTTTTTCCCTACAAATATATTAAATTAAGGAGCAAGAGTTCAAGTCTGCTCAGTGCTCCAGGTAGGAACTTGAATATATAATAGTGTCCAAATTCCTCCTCTGTTTTCTCCTATGAACGTATTGTTGAGATGGTGTGTTATTTTGCTCCGAAATGTTAGGACATTTTTAGTAGCATTTGATTTAAGTGTTGATCCACATTCAAAACTCTTTCAACAAAGGCAATTTAATACATTTGGTGCATATTTATAACACATTAGGAATATGTATTAAATTGTAAGACTAATTTAGTAGTAAACTAGTGAATTTTTTATCACATTCTCAAAATATTTATATAGAACTTTATGCTTTACTTACCTGATGCACAATGATACCATATGGAAAATATACTAATTCATTAGTCTTTCTTACAGTCGAAGGTCTACAGAACTTTGCTCAATGAAAAGCAAACACCATTTTTAAAATGTGCATTTGGACTCAGGAAACATTGTCTGATGGGGTGACACAACTCTTTTCTCTAGGCCAAACTGAATGCAGTTAAATAAGTGCGTAGGGAACAATAAACAACGTATGAGACAAAAGGTTCATTTACATCACTTCATTATTGAAACAGAATTAGAGGTCATAGAAGGTGCCATAGTTACAGGATTCATATTTCCTGCTCTAAAATAAATTCCTCATTTTCCTCCTGATGTTTGTTTGTTTGTTTGTTTGTTTGTTTTTCTAAATGTCTCCACTTTGCTTTGGCATTTATTTAGCAGCAGGAAACCATTATCCTTTGACGACATCCCATTCCATTGTCATTCTCTCTTAAATATCCAGAGCAGTGCTATTGCTATGTGTGGCCTCTATGGTAGGAATTTTTATATAGCATTCACTGTTGATTTTCTGACCTAACCTCAACCAGGCAAGTGTAAATAATAATGTTTAAAATGGAAATCTTTCATGAAGTTTTTACAATTTTTTTCCCCCTAATAAAATACCTCCAGAATGTATTTGTGGCTTGGTTGCTTTGCTTCCTAACCAATATATGGTGAGAAAATAAATTCTGAGTCCTCGTATTCCTAGCAGGGATAAAGAAGTGTCATATAAATCAAAGGATTTGGGGGTGGGAACTCATTCCCCAGTTACCTTCAGGAGCATGGGCAAAACACCAGTTTACGAGAGACTAGTCGCTTTGAAGTCACTGGAGCTATTCACATGAACTAGTTGAAGCAGTGTTTGTAAGATTGGAGTTTTAGGGCCCAAATCAACCCCCCTTGAAGTCAATGGAGAGCCTTCACCTTGACTCAAGGGCCGATGGATTAGATCTTTTAAAACGATCAGAAGATAAGTACTGTGGAATATTTTTATTTGTGTTGAGTTTTCCTTCCTGCTCTTCTGTTGATCTCAGAACATCATGCAAACTATCTGAAAATCCTATTACATGCGTTATCTACTGCCTCTCCTTTCAAGTATAGAAATCTAATAATCTATCTACCTCACATGTCCTTCGATATGCATAGTCTAGTTTATCCAATGTGGTTGCCTTTCTTTTCTTTTGTTCTAAAATTCCTTCACTTAGGCAACAAGGTCTTTCTTTGTACGATTCTGTTTCATTTAGAAAATAAGTGGATCATTATTTTCCTTGAGAACCAAACTCTAGCAGTAAGTAATTTCTAAAGCTGTGTCAAGTGTTTCAGCATAAAAGTTATTCTTGATCTTTGAGTTTGTTAGATATGTTTACATCTAATCAGCTAGCTCCCATTAAACAGTGTGTATTTAAAGTTCTTTTTGAAGAGTATAATGATTCCTGCTGCACCTATATCCATATGGCCACAATACAACAAAGCATGTAAGCGTAGACTTACCTTTAAGCATTGGGTAGCCTTATCAAAGTCAATGGGACCACTCATCCATTTAAAGTTAAGCATGGATGTGTATGATTTACGGTATAGGAATGTTAAGCTTATTGTAGCTGTGCTTCATTTTAATCAAATATTTTAAACAACTTGGCTACAGTGGTTTTCCCTTGATATTGCCTAAAACTATAGCTTTAAAGAAAAAAACAGCACCTTGCATTTTACAAATCTGTCAGTCCTTTAAGTCTCCTATTGTGTCCCAGGTTTAAAAAATGTGTTGTTCCCCTTTGAATGACTGTACTGAGCACACAAATCTGTGACTTTTTATATATCAACAATTACATTTTAACCATTGGATATGGCTCTGATAAACTGCCTTCCAATTTTCTTCCTACTAATTTTTAAATGGCTCAACCTGGCCTATTTTGAACCTTCACATGCTTTTACTTTTTATTGCTATTCTCCAGTGTCGTATTACTTCTGCTCTTTTTCAACATACCTAATAGTTTTCTACAATGTATTAAAAATACTTCTCCAGACGTGTGTCTATAAATTACTAATGGGCATTATTTGCCCTAAAACAAACAAAAAAAGGCAATACTTGATCCACCTAATCAATCCCCTCTGATAAAAAAAAATGGAGAAAGAGACAACGTTTGCACCTTACTTTGATGTTGGATGTTTTCAGAAAAAGTGGGGCAGTGAATTGCAGAGATCATGTCTCTTTATTAAGAACCCCTTGTGATTACCCCATAGACATAGGATCCTAGGAAAGTAGGACTGCAAGGGATCTTGTGAGGTCATCCATCTAGTCCAGTCCCCTGCTCAGGGCAGCATCATCGCTGACTAAAAACATCTCAGCCAAGTGTCTGCCTAACCTGCGTTTGCAAACTTACAGGGAGGGGTTTTCCACAAATTCTAGCCAATCGTTTCCCAATCTGTATTTGAGCATGCAATATTCCTTCCCAAATGTAAGACTTTGCATTTGTCCTTGTTTTATTTCAGTTCATTTTGAATGATTTCTTCAATTTACAGCCATTCTAGATCTTAGCCCTGCCCTCCAGGGTGTCTGCAGCTCCACCCAACCTTCTGTCATCTGCAAATTTGCTAAATGTGCACTCAATCCCATTACCCAAATCATACCAAGGTGCTAAATAATACTGGACCCAAAGCAGACCCCTGGGGAATCCCACTTGATACCTCCTCCGAACTAGACATTGAGCCATCTCTGACTACTCATTGTATAAGATCAGCCAACCTGTTAGGTATATCTACTTTCAGCTAATTTTCATTAATATGTTAAGGAAATAGATAAATAGAGAACGGATTCCAAGGAACAAACTTGATGCTATACTCATTAAACACCATTTGACTTTAAAGTTGTGAGATTAGGGTCTATGAGGTGAAGCACCCCCACTAAAATCAGCCAGTGTATGGAGTCTTGCTGGGAAAGAAGCAATTTTGCCAAGTCATTGAGGCTTGCACTATTATAGGACAAAATCAATCCCTGGAATTGCATCCAAAAGGAAATTAGGAGTTGTTGCAAATATTGCAGAAGAGGTCTAATAACATGCCACATAACTATTTTACAAAAAAAATTGTGGAAGATGTAGCTTCTGAGGGACCTTCAAGTACTGCTCCACATAAGATCACATTTCAGAACTCCACTGGAGAAGTCACAGTGACACAGATCACAGACATGCTACATATGTCTTAGAGAAGAGTTTGCAGGCATTTAACCAGATGACAATGCAAAAGGGTGATATGGTGACCACTCTTCCGGGAGTAGCTGATACAAAATCATCTCTATATTGTGAAGAACTTGCTCATGATTCCTGGGGAAAAATTCCTTCCTAATTATAGTCTTCTCCAAATCCTTCCCTGAACCTGTTAATATCAATGTAGTTAGCTGGTTTAGCTGGGAGGCAGCTTCCCTGGTCCAAATGCCAATGTCATCCAGGCACCGGGAAAGCAAATATATGACACTATGTGATAAAAAAAGAGACACTGCTTTGTGACATTCAGCATATTTCTGCCAGGAGAGCCCAAACCATTGCAGTGGTGCTTCTCCCAAAAGTGCTGAGCAGACGGTTGATACGGCAGCCATGCAGAACCCACAGAGAAGAAATGATTGGCTTGAAGTAAAATCACTAGGTTATAAACCAGGACATCTGACTTCAGTTGCCAGCTCTGCCACAAACTCCCTCTGCTATTTGATCTAGTAATTTAATAACTCTCTGCCTCAGTTTCTCACCTTTGAAATACTATAGGATCATTATTTTCTCTGTAGTTTTGACAGTCTTGCCTCTTACAAAGCTCTATCATAGACCTCATAAGCATGCTCTGTCTACTTTAGGGATTTGTTACTTCTCAGGTGTTTAATTTTGACCACAGTTATTTTGAGTGTTGTGAAGTAGCCTTATAGCTGATAGCTCTAAGCTGTGATCACTTTGCTTCAGGCTGCTTAATGTAAAGTGCTTTGAGCATGGACCTAAGGCCCAGAAAGACATGAGTTGTAATCCCAGTGCTAACAGTGATTTGCTGTCTAGCATTAAGCAAGTCTACTTCACCTCTCTCTGTTTTCCTTCCACCTATGCAAAATGGACATATTATTACCACCTCCTCCTCAGACTGGCTACTTAGGTAAAGTTTGAATCATGGTTTGAAAATAAAAAGAACTGTAATATTTCTTTAATGGAAAGAAAATAAAGCTGGACTGAAGGAGATTCTCCAGACTATCTTGGCTAACTCTTTTCCACATGCTTCAGAGATTAAATTAATCAAAGGACAATTTAATATCAGTACTGTATTTTCTCACATTCAACACGTACCTTTTTCTAAAAGAAACAGCAGCTGGAAATTTAGGAATGCATGATAAGTGAGGCAATATGGTCAGAGCAGTGTCTATGAGTTTTCACGAGGTGAAAGCAATCCCCTAGGAGCAGAACAATGAGCAGGCTCAATTCCCTAGCTGCTGCTTACTGTTCAGTTGCCTACTACAAGGAAAGATCCTTTTTTCTTTATTCTGCCTTTCAAAAACAAGGTGCATATCTTATTCCAAAGCATGTTGTACGTGAGAAAATATGGTATTTGTTAAAGTTCCCAGCAATGCAACTCACTATACTGCATGACTGATTTCCAGCTGAAGTGGCAGAAGTCCAAACACCGGAGTCATTTTAAAATTAGGTCAGGCGAAGCTTTTTAATATTGTGCATTAGCGGGAGGGTGGCCAAGATAACATACTTCTGAGTCCGAGGTATCTGTGAAAAGCTGACGATTGTGACCTGGCTGGAATGC
>NW_017728951.1:15063556-15073308 GCF_001723895.1 Crocodylus porosus
AGATAACATACTTCTGAGTCCGAGGTATCTGTGAAAAGCTGACGATTGTGACCTGGCTGGAATGCGCTCCACCCTTCTCTCTGTGTATTTTCAACCCTGCCGTCACTGCCTTGAGCCATGCTTGACCTGGCTTTAAACTAGCTATCTCAGATAGTGCTGGTGCTGTAAGCACAGTGGTATGGATCTCTCTCAGGGCTAGATGTCCCAAAGTGGTTCAGAAATGGCATTGGCATACTCAAATATCCCACTGTCTATGTTTGCAGGACTGTTTTGGCAAACACTGCTGCCTTCCATCAGGTAATAATTATTCATATTTGCCCATGTTGTGTCTCGGCCATATTAATTAATTAATTAATCATATTCATTTCTATAATTTAACTCAATGCAAAATGTCTCGTCTCTAGCACAGGACCACTCATTTTTAAAGGCACTGTAGTAAGGACCTATTCTCCAAAGGGTGAAGCATCTCAGGGCTGTTCCAGCCAACCAGAAGTACCAGGGTATTGAGAGCACATGGTTAGCTTACCAACTCTGTCCTTGTGTACCCATTCCAGAACCATGATGGCTATGTTGACTTAAGATGTGAGCTAATGGGGGCTTTTGCCCACATCTGCTAGTCTATCACCCTGGGGTCCCTAAGCCTGAGTGTCATTATCATAACCTGACCCTCCCTTTCTGTCCCAGCTAGTGGCTTTTGTTGTGGCCAGCAACCTTATGTCACTTGACCTCCTCCTTCTCATGAGTTCTAGCCTTCATCTCCATTTACTTCTGCCATGAGCAGCCTTTTTTAGTATAGCCTCCTGTGCTTTGAACCCCAGTCATCCTCACCACTGCACCTGCTAGACCAGGGGTGTCAAAGATGGGGCTTGCGGGCCAGATCCAACCTGCAGAACTCTATTATCCACCCCAAAGTGCTGCCTGTGGGTCTCAGACTGGCCCTGGATGCTGAATGTGGCACATGGGGTCAGTCTTTGGGCCCAACCCATCATGCAAACTAGCCCCACACCCTTCCTCTGGCCCACAGGGCCAAATGAGTTTGACAACCCTGTGCTAGACTCTCTGTGGAGCTGTCTGTATCACCATCTCTTTGGTCACCTGCATGCCTCCTCTGGTCCCCAGTTTTATGATTTGCCCTCCCACAGTCTGGGCCCCCTCTCCAGTTTGTTTGGTTTTTTTTTTACTTATAATCAGTGGACAAATCTCACTGTGCTTACAATCTCAGAGGTTGAATTTTTGTGATCTGTTCCTAATTCATACTTGTTATCTGGCTCTGCCCAAACTAGAATAACAAATCTGCCTAACCAGAGCTAGAAGCTGAAGCAAGACAATATCAAGTAAGAGGTAAGGTGTGATTTATTAGTGTTAAGTATGCTTTGCAAATGGAGCCAATTAGAAAAGGAAGTGGTTTACGTTTCATTTCTGGATATCTGCAAACCAAGTTTGGATGTCTTTTGAGAAGGTATGCTTAGCCAAATACAAGCTGTGCATTAGGAAAACATAAGTTACTGGCTATGTTACAAGGCTAACTGGGTAAAATTTAATAGCCTTTGATATGCAGAAGGTCAGAATGGATGATCTAATTGTCACTTCTGGCCTTAAATTCAATGAAATGATGAAAACTTGCTGTTTTCTTTAGCCTAACTGGTACTTAACCTACGTCAATAGTTCATCTTTCCATTTTCCCTTGCTATATCTATTCTGTGAGAATTCTTGCCACATCTTTACTGCTTTGAAAATCCATTTTTCTATTACTCTCCTCTACCTTTTGTACAACATTTGTCCTTTTTCCATCTGAAGCAGAATCATGTTAAACAATTCATGGAGGCATTATGTCCCTATTCTATACTTTATCTACAAAGCATTTTTGATACTTCATATGAAGTACATTATGTAAAAATACAATGCATTGTACTGTTTTAGTAGGATAATTCTTCAACACTTATGGATGCATTCTCACTTGTTCAATGCAGATAATTCCCATTGACATTAACAGGACTTCTGCCAATAGAAGAATGAATTTGTTCCAGTGAAATGGACAAATTAGACCCCAAAGGGTCAAATTCTGCCCTTCAGGAGAAAATTTATGTTTTAGACCAAAACAAATTCTATTTATGAGATGACTTTCTGTGTATTAGATAACTCTTTCTCCTAATTTTCTCTCAACAATGCCATGGAGGTACAAATCACTATGGGCTCAGTCCAGCTCCTGTTATAGACCATACAAAAACTCTGGGTTGTATCAAGACACAAAGGCTTGATCATTTTAGTGTGGCATACCTCCATATAGGATCTTGGGAACAGTGTGGTCCCATTGTTTTCAAGAGGATGCAGTTGATCCCATTCCAGTGACGCAACTAAGAAGTGTGGTCCCCAGAAGCTGAACCCCTTGAATCTGAAGGATCTGCCAATGACCAGATAACCTGTAAGCCCTGTCTTTCCTGCTTCCCTTAGTCCTTCCCCCAGCTCCATGGAGCAGCACTCAGAGGAAGCACACGTCCAAGAAATCTACCAGCGGTTTCCCCCAGAAAACTTATGTGATCCCCAGTGAAGAAGGTTGGACCAGCCCACAAATTTGTGAGTGGGATAAAACCATGGAGACCACCTGATCCACACAGCCTCTCACCATCAGGCCTTCGCCCTGTCCTCTCCCATCCACATTTACAAAGCCACAAACCTTCAGACTACAAGTGGGCAGGCTTCTAAGAGGACAGTATTCCGCACACACATTCTCATGTCCCTTTTGGCCAGGTCTTCAGACTTGAGCTTGAATTACTTTTGAAAACATATGGGAGCTTTTGGAACTAGATCTTATGCAAACTGGCTTCTCCTCCATGTTGTTGTTCCACTGATATAGGTAAGTATACTCTACTGCTCATCTTCCCCAAGGATGTTTTCCTGGAAGAGAAATAATGTAATTACAACAAGTGTAGTGTTTGAGGCTAAGAGAAGGTTAAATATTTCATCATGTGCTACCATTAATCTAGCTGGTCCCACATCCAATTTCTGGCAGGCGTCATTACCTAACGTTTCTCAGAACAGAAAGAGAGTGAAGAGAAACTTTCCCTTGCAAGAGAACACTGTGAAAGGTAGTTTCTACTGTCTTCTTCTAGATGTTGTCCGTGTATAGCCTGAAGTATGAGATTTGATAACTCGGATTACTGTCCACCATTTTATTGTGGAGTAGTCATGACAAGACCCAGTCCCTTCTGAAACAGATCCAGATTCCTTCCTTCAGTAACCAGCAGTAGCAAATCCCATAGGTCAACTAGACATGTGCACAGTCATTGACTTTTCATTCCAAGTTTACTGACTTCTAATTTAATCCAGAGTTTGTTCTTATAATAGACAGCGAAGTAAAAAAGAAGATCCATTCAGTATAATATTGATTGCCGCAATCAAGTGTCCTCAAATTCTTCACTGTTCCAAGCAAAATGATTCTAGACTTTCCAGTCTCTCATTTATAAATCCTGCCATACTACTAATCATTTTCATCTTCATTTCCTCAAATTTTTTGGACTCTGCTGAATATCTCATGAGGTGTATTGAACATAGAGGTGAGCTGAACACAGTATTTAGATGAGCCTATACCGTCATTCTACCTCATTACAAAGTAATCTGCATTCTTACCTACCTTCTTTAAATGCAGGCAAGCAACCTATCGGCAGTTTTTTAAAACCGCCACTGCAAATTGAGAAGAAATAGACATTGATGGTTCCTGCTGCACCTCTTTTTCCTCAGAGGATCCTGCAAATTCAGAGGCCTTCAGATTATTCAAGCAATGTAACTAATAATTGGCAATGTGAATTACCTTACATTTATCCACAATCAATGTCATCTGCCATCGTGCTGCCCAATCTCCCAGTGTGCTTAAGACCATCTGGTAAAGTAGCCATCACAAGGTGAAATATCCCCAAATCCTCCCCCAACCCTCCACAGATTTTAATAACCCAAATGTCTGTGCTATTGGCCATTCCACACTCTTCATCTACTTTCTCCTACAAGTCATTAGTAGCTGTATTGAACTATTAGGAGTACCCATTTGAGGAATGAGTGTATTGAGGATAATGAAATTCTCGATGCCCAAGCCATAGGTCAAATCCAAGAATGTATTGTAAATGTAAGTAAAATTATCTTTTGGCATGTCCCATCCTTTAACTCCCAAAAGGACTTCAGCCTTTATCAACTTGCAACCCAAGTTGCTTGACTGTTAGAAAAAACTTTTCTGAAACAGCTTTAACATTTTTCTTGTTTTTTCTTTTCTTTTTTTACATTTCAAATTTGCAAAAGATTGGCCACTTGATAGACTACTAAAAACAGCAAAAAATGTAAACAAATAGACCTCATCAACAGTTAAAAAATGTCTTGGTTGCCATATCCTATAGCCTCAGGTCAGTGCCTGAGCATAGTGGACAACGATCTGAAGGAATACATAGTGACCTTGAGTTTCCATATTGTTTTGGCTTTTAGAAAGTATCTGAGCATATCAGGGAGCAAATTCCTTAATGAGTTTCCCTTATGTAGCACATCTAGTTTCTAGAGGGTCCTTAACATGAGGAGATAAGGGCAAGCATACAGTAAGTTTGAAAACTAATGCTTTTAGAAAATAATGGTGGGGTTTCTCAGTAATTCCATAGATTCTGGGATATTTGTTTCTGTAAGATGCAGCCCTTTAGAATGACCAATTTATGAGTTTTGTGCTGTGTAACAGGACTTAACCTGTTCTGCCTTCCTTTTCTATATTACCAAGGACTTCCTTGGTTCATACCAAGGACCTCCATCAAGAATTTATTGAAAATCTTTTGAAATTCCAAGTAACATATGCTTGGTCACTGTTATCTGTAATTAGAAAGCAATAGGCTTTCTATTAATATGTGCAAAAAGTCAAGTGTTTCTCCTTTTTATCAACAAGACTGAAATTTTCATGAACTTTGAGAGCTTCATCCAGAGGCTAATGAACTATTAGAAAGACTGTCATTGATTACAATGGAATTTGGATCAGGCCCTGATGTTTTATCATTCCCTATCCCTACACACTATTCCCTCCAGCAAAAGTGTCTTTGTTTCCAAGCAATGTTCTCCAATAATTGTGTAATTTTGGTGCCATTCATACTCAGGTAATCACTTATGGCTTGATAGTTCAGCTGGGTGACCCCTGCTCTCACTGAAGTTGTGATGCAATATAGAGACGGTAAAACTCACCCATTTCACTTTTCTCTATCAAACTCCTTTTACATTTCCCAGAAGCTTTGCCAACATTTCCAAGAAATCTAAAACATGCTTTGTGTTGAATCTGGAGCTCTATAGATCATCAGCTTGAAAACATTGGGAATGGAGTGGATTTTTGCTGTTCTGATTAGAAAACTGGCAATTCTGACTGTGTTTAGCTTTAAGCCTTATGAGTATAGAATCAGGTTCAAGATCAGTTTTTTATATTCAGGGCTCTCAATGTCCACATACAAAATACGTACAACAAGACCCAGCAGGTGGACCACCGCCAACATCTCAGTTCCTCTAGTACAATGGGACTGTCCATTGCAAGGCATAACTCATCACTGCAGAAGAGAGAGGAGGGACTAGGGCATTTATCCCCACTACAACCAAGGACCTTCATAAGCCTTTCGAGCACCTTCAATTCCAAGTACAAGG
The DNA here is from genome assembly GCF_001723895.1 of Crocodylus porosus. Taxonomy (NCBI): domain Eukaryota; kingdom Metazoa; phylum Chordata; order Crocodylia; family Crocodylidae; genus Crocodylus; species Crocodylus porosus. Next base: position 15,069,203 of record NW_017728951.1, read on the forward strand.
CACAGGTTTTATACCACAGCTTTTCTGATATCGCTGCATAGCAGTATTTGATATATTAGAGCTACCAAAACGTACCACCAATAACTTTTGCCTTGGAGGGGGGGGAGTGAAAGGAAGAAAGAACAAACTATACCAGACAGTTGTAAGCTATGTGGCATAATGCAGTTCTCACACACTGCAGTGAGGAGCACAGCACAGAGGAGAAGAGAATAGTTTTTTGATGAGGATATAAAGACTAAGGGCCAGATCCTATTCCACCTATTAAGTGCCTAAGTGCAATCTGATTCCACGCTGCTCAAGTCCGTGAAAAAAACATTAACATGACTACTTTTGAAACACACAGTGACCTTAGCCTTCAGACTAAAGAGGAAGAACAGGACCCATCCAGTTTTTGCTTTAACAGCTTGCCATGGACACAAGCGGCAGGAAATAAGATCTCACCTTGGTGCCTAAGTCCACTTTGGCATCAAATAGGTAGCACTGAATTTGACCGTAACTTCGCTGAGCCCAGAAATAGTCACACACTTCTTGTACTGGATATATTTATTTACTAGTGACACACCACGTGAACCCCTATTTGTTCTGTGCTTTCTGTTCCACATGTATGTTTTCCATGTTGAACAAAGGTGTTGGGCATTGGGTAGAAAACCACTGAGGGTATGATTTTAACTGCTGTGTTTCTATGAATATATCCCCTGAGCGAGGAGAGGCCCATGGATTGCTCAGAACCTGTTACTCTGCTTAGATGCTTTAGTATATTTTAGTCCCTCTTCACCTGCTGAACGCTGATTTTGCAGTGAAGTCAGGATAACCCTTATTGACCCTTATGCATTCACTGGGTATTTTGTGCAGATACCCTAATGAGCAAAGAAGGAGGACAGGGTCCCCTCCTCTCCATCCTGAAGGTTGAATAGAATTTTCTCCCCAACATTTGCCCAGCAGCTCAGTGCTTTTCATCTGCCTCTGGAAATTTTACTTTTCCCGTACATCTCAGCACTGAAATGGGACCAGTAGCACCTTCAACTACATCTGTAACTCTATGACAAAAGCCTTTGGGGATTGTAATCTAGAGATCTCAGAGAACCAGAAAACGTGGATATCTACATGGACAGGAACTCAGATCCATGCAAAATATTCTTTGGATAAAACTCGTATTACACAATAAACCGTGTGGGTTAATCACAATCTTTTGCCTGATTTTTTTTTTTTTTTTTAAATCTCAAGCATATGGTCTGCAGTTCAATTGCAGTTTAGCAACCCACTCATATTGAAATTAGCAGTAACAGGTTGTAAAACAGTAAAAGGCTGTAAAATCAGCAATGCGAGGGGCTTTGGAGTGTCTGACTTCCTAAACCAGAAATATTCCCCTGACCAGGAGGAAGCTAGAAGCTAGTAGGGATAAAAGCTTTTTTGACCTACAGGTGTAAAGAATCTTAGAATCCAGACCACAATAATAATAGGACCAATCAAGAGCAAAGCTTTTCCTACTTATGCCACTGACACTTTTATAACAAACAAGATAAACTAGCTAATGTATTTAAGGATGATCAACATAGTTAATATACTATAACAACCTTGTTTAAATCATGTTCTAAAAGGATTAGTGTAGTCTATTTTCTGGACTTCAGTTGTTGGTCCACTGTCTTGCATTTGTTCGTTTTAAATCTATATTTTTATACAGAAATAACTATTTCAAGACCAGTCTTGATCTGGCTTACTCCAGGTTCACATCAGCAGTAAAAGAAGTGAGCCTTTTGGAGTGTATGCTGATCAAAATAAGAGTAAAAGTAGGTACTATATCTCTTCAATCCTTGGGAAGAAAAAAAAAATATTTTTTAAATATTATGGGAAAGGTATGTAGGGTAGGAAAATGGGTGATTGGTGAACTAATCAACACAGTTATCTCTGAGATACTGTTTGTATGTATAACCATTGGGCTGGACCCTCCTATTTGTTGTATGTGCATGGCCTTCGTAAAAATAATCGAACAGGCTAAGGGTAAAGAGCTGTGCCCACACAGTTAACCGCGGGACTGGAGACATTATTCTTTTGTATCCCACCATTCATCTCTCCAGACAATAACTTTACAAGTTTCCTTTTTCTGAACAGCATAATATTGTATATGAAATATATGTAAGCAAGCTTAGCTGACTTAACAGGGGGAAATCATTTTCACAGAACCGTCTTCCAGTGAGCCAACAGGTTGTACAGTAGGGTGTTGTAAGACATCATGTATTGAGGCCAAAAGTCCCATTCACTTCACAGGACTTTGGATCAGGCACTTATTACAGGAAAAGCAGAGTAAGATCACATAAATACATTATTTAAAATTCAAAAAATTCTGCTTCAAACAGTGTAATTGAGTTGAACAACTACATGTTTATTATTATACCATATGCCAAGACATTCACATAACTAAAAACACGGGGGAAAATGTCATACACACACCCACACACCTATACAAATATAATTATAATTTTGCTCCACATTTCACAATAGACCTTTCTGGAAATCAGTGTATTGCCTACTCTGTCTTAAAAGGTTTGTTATGTAAAAATGTTTTAAATAATACTTGATTTTATTTAGCATATTTAAAAAACACATGCCCAAGCAGGGTTGTTGATGCTGCCACACTCATTAGCCAATTAATCATATATATGATACATGTACTTATGCATATACCCCCTTATGTACACAAAACTTCAGTTGCTGTTAATTGTGACCATAGTTCATTGGTGTAAAAGCTATTTGCTTTCCTTTAATCCAGGCTTTCCAGTTGTTACAATCACTTGTCACCACTGCCTTTTGTAAACTGGTGGTGTCCCTTTTTAACTTCCACATACACAGAGTAGTTCACAGGATCAGGTCCTCAAATTGTAAACTCTTTGTGGCAGTTAGCTCATTAGTTCCTCTCTATATACTCAGTACAGCACCGCACACAATAAGGCTCTTATTTACTAGGGGCCTCTAGCCACTATTGCAATGCAAGTTGTAACTAAACAATATAATGACAAAGCATTAGAGACTGCTGGAGTTAATTTGCTCGGAGGAAACGGAAGCCTGGTCTATCTAGGTTAGATGCTTCCTGGATAATATTATATGCATATATATTATATTTATGTACGTAACACATATGCTGGGGTGCGTTATATATAATACACATACACATGTATACATATGTACACACTCGTAAATATAAACACATGCTCATAAATATATACACACTCACTTGTATATATTTAGGTCAGGAATGGTTCCTGTATCTACTTCTGAAAACTGCAGTGCAAGTAATTATAGTTCAGATGGCCATCATTGATTTTCTTTTTTGCTAGCAGCAATCTAGTTATACTCATTGTTTTATTTTACTTTATTATACTTTATTTTATTTTATTTCTTGGCCTGAAATATCCCCATTTACACTCGCGCCAGCCTGAGCCCCGCTCTGTTCTCAGTTATACTACCCCAGAACAGAAAAAATGTCTTTGAGGTCAAGACAGTTACACCCTCCAGGAGACCAGGAACAACCCCAAGAAGCAGAGCAGCGAGTAACAACCATCGGCTGCAGGCTGCGGCTGACTTGCCCAGCTTTCAGCACAGTTTGGTTCAGAAAGGGTAACATTGCCCCTATTGCCACCTCTCAGCAACAGAGAGAAGGAGAGAGAGAAGAGCCTCGCTGATACTTCTGGGCTTGTGTGAAAAATTCTCAGAGAAAATTCTTTCTCTCTCTCTTTCTCCTGGCCCCTAAACTCTTTGTGAATGGGGCCAGTGCAACATGTGGCCTTTCACCCCGCCCAAGAACCACTGCCAGACAGCCACACTCAGAGAATTGTTTGTTAATAGTCCAATTAGATAATTGCCATCTTTCACTCCTTTTGCTCTACGTTTCCCATAAAGGAATGAATAAGGAGAGCAGCATGAAGAGGGGTTCTGCCCTGCAAGGTGACAAGAAGGGCTGGAGCATGCTCTTTGCACAAGGCCATTTGCTTGAATTGAATCATTGTAGCCTAATCAATGGTCTTATTGGATTACTGGCTGTTGCGGTTCTCAAAGATATTGTAGCAGAGACAATGAAATAGCTAGGGGAAAACTTTTCTCCTCCCCCCCCC
>NW_017728951.1:15073408-15076473 GCF_001723895.1 Crocodylus porosus
TTTGCTTTCCTTTAATCCAGGCTTTCCAGTTGTTACAATCACTTGTCACCACTGCCTTTTGTAAACTGGTGGTGTCCCTTTTTAACTTCCACATACACAGAGTAGTTCACAGGATCAGGTCCTCAAATTGTAAACTCTTTGTGGCAGTTAGCTCATTAGTTCCTCTCTATATACTCAGTACAGCACCGCACACAATAAGGCTCTTATTTACTAGGGGCCTCTAGCCACTATTGCAATGCAAGTTGTAACTAAACAATATAATGACAAAGCATTAGAGACTGCTGGAGTTAATTTGCTCGGAGGAAACGGAAGCCTGGTCTATCTAGGTTAGATGCTTCCTGGATAATATTATATGCATATATATTATATTTATGTACGTAACACATATGCTGGGGTGCGTTATATATAATACACATACACATGTATACATATGTACACACTCGTAAATATAAACACATGCTCATAAATATATACACACTCACTTGTATATATTTAGGTCAGGAATGGTTCCTGTATCTACTTCTGAAAACTGCAGTGCAAGTAATTATAGTTCAGATGGCCATCATTGATTTTCTTTTTTGCTAGCAGCAATCTAGTTATACTCATTGTTTTATTTTACTTTATTATACTTTATTTTATTTTATTTCTTGGCCTGAAATATCCCCATTTACACTCGCGCCAGCCTGAGCCCCGCTCTGTTCTCAGTTATACTACCCCAGAACAGAAAAAATGTCTTTGAGGTCAAGACAGTTACACCCTCCAGGAGACCAGGAACAACCCCAAGAAGCAGAGCAGCGAGTAACAACCATCGGCTGCAGGCTGCGGCTGACTTGCCCAGCTTTCAGCACAGTTTGGTTCAGAAAGGGTAACATTGCCCCTATTGCCACCTCTCAGCAACAGAGAGAAGGAGAGAGAGAAGAGCCTCGCTGATACTTCTGGGCTTGTGTGAAAAATTCTCAGAGAAAATTCTTTCTCTCTCTCTTTCTCCTGGCCCCTAAACTCTTTGTGAATGGGGCCAGTGCAACATGTGGCCTTTCACCCCGCCCAAGAACCACTGCCAGACAGCCACACTCAGAGAATTGTTTGTTAATAGTCCAATTAGATAATTGCCATCTTTCACTCCTTTTGCTCTACGTTTCCCATAAAGGAATGAATAAGGAGAGCAGCATGAAGAGGGGTTCTGCCCTGCAAGGTGACAAGAAGGGCTGGAGCATGCTCTTTGCACAAGGCCATTTGCTTGAATTGAATCATTGTAGCCTAATCAATGGTCTTATTGGATTACTGGCTGTTGCGGTTCTCAAAGATATTGTAGCAGAGACAATGAAATAGCTAGGGGAAAACTTTTCTCCTCCCCCCCCCTTAGTGGATCACGCAGTTGAGATTTTTCACGGGCTATCTCTCACTCTCTCTCTCACTCTCTCTCCCTCTCCCCTCCTGGATCTATCTGAACACAAAGCTGCTCTCTCTCTCTCTCTCTTTTTCAATGAGCAGCTCTGCGAATGGATTCAGTGTTTGTGAAGGTGCAGAATTAGCGCACACACGCACACACACTCACACAAAGCGAAGATCTGGACTGAATTAAGGAGAGGCAGGAGTGTAAGATGGCTGTCTGTGGGGAGACGTGTTAAGGAGGATTTCTGCTGCCTGCCTTGGACAGATCGGCTGCGGGGAAACTTTTCTTCCTGGGGGTGTTGTTCCGAGTCAAGGCTGCTCCTGCTCCACCGCCGCGTTGCTCCTAACAGCTTGATTCACATCTCTGGCGTGCTGGGGATAAAGCCACTATATAATCTGGAGGGTTAAAGGCGTGCAGAAGAAAGTTAATAATGGCTGCTAATGGTGCTAACAATTCAGGGTGAATCTTGTCAAAAGTTTTTTTTTTTTTTTTTTTTCTGGAAGTCTGTCTTTTGATTGTGTGTTTCCTGAAAGCAAGACCAATCATTTCAGTTTATTCACTGGCTAAACTCTACTTGATTGGGGACAAGCACACAAACCATCCATTACGATCTGATATATTATCCAAACAATTTAGTGTATTCATGAGGTAACCTAAATGTGGAGGCTGCAAAATTACCCGTAATCAATGGAACCAGCGAGTGCGCGTCCCTCTGTGTGTCTAACCACCGCATGTCTCGGTAATAAGGCAGGCATTAAATCATTTTAGAGTTGTACTGGCGAGTACCTGATCACTGGGGCTCGGGGACGCTGGACAGTCACTCCAGGACGCCGGGATCGAGGAAGCTCCTGCCTTGGCGGTGGGATCCGACCCGACCATCCGCCCCAAAGGTGCTTGCAGCTCCCCGGCGACCTGCCCCTGCGCCGTGCCATATTCCGCCTGCACCTCGTCGCCGCCTCCTCTCTTTTTACTCCGCTGCTTTTTTTTTTTTCGTTTTCTTCTCTTTTCTTCTTCTCCTTCTCCTTCTTCTTTTTTTTTTTTTAAATTAATTCTTTTGATTGCACTACATGTTTGGGAAACAAGACAAAATGGACGTTAGGTGCAGTTCAGAGACTGAAGCGAACCGGGTCTCGAAGAACGGACATAAGGAGGGCAAGGACAGCAAAGGGTCTGAAGGAAATATTTCCACTTCTTTTTTGAAGGAGCAGCAAGGGACTTTTTCTGCCTCTGCAGCCTCGGAAGATTGTAATAAAAGTAAATCTAGTCCGGCCGACCCGGACTATTGCAGGAGGATCCTAGTTAGAGGTAGGAGTTTGGGCGGTCGCGCGTGCGAGCCGTGTGCCCGCGGCAGAGGCAGGGGCTTTTTTTGTTTGCTCAGTCTTGGGGGGGTCACGATTTTGTTTTGTTTAAATCCCGGGTTTGGGGGGGGGGGTTCGTCTCCCCCTTCCCCCGCCCCGAGATGCTCAACGCCGCTGCCTGCTCCGAGACCTGGGGGTTGTTTCCCTTCTGCTGCTTTCACTTCCGCGGCGCCTCGGAAAGTTGCCCCGCGGCGCGGTGGCTCCGCGGCTTTTCTTTGTGGGCGCTGCGGGCCCTGCCCGGCAGGTGTGCAGATGCCCCGGGCGGGGCGCCTGGCGGGGCTGCGGGCGCTCCCGGCGCGGGAGTGCGGGGGCTG
>NW_017728951.1:15076582-15079813 GCF_001723895.1 Crocodylus porosus
GCATTGCCCGCCGCTGCCCCGGGGCTGCCGCCGCTCCGGGGGGCTCGTTTCCCCCGGCGGCACGAGCATCGCCCTCCCGCTGCCTGGGTGCAGCTGGCAGCGCAGAGCCGGGCCTCCGCGTGCCAGGGGCCTGCCTCGGCCGTGACTGCGCCTTTCTTTGCCAGATGCCAAAGGTTCAATCCGGGAGATTATCCTGCCCAAAGGGCTCGACCTGGACCGGCCCAAGCGGACGCGGACCTCCTTCACGGCCGAGCAGCTGTACCGCCTCGAGATGGAGTTCCAGCGCTGCCAGTACGTGGTGGGCCGCGAGCGCACCGAGCTGGCCCGGCAGCTCAACCTCTCCGAAACTCAGGTAAGCCCGGCCCCGGCGCGCCTCGCCTGGAGCCCCGCGTCGCCCCGGGATCCCCCTGCCCGCGGAGCCTCTCCCCCCACCCCTGTGCTTTCGGGGCCTGGCCGGAGCTGAAATGACGGGGTGGGAGGGCAGCACCTGCCAGGCTGCAGGGCAGGAGCCGGGCGGCTTCCCAGGCGGGCTGCCACAGCGTCTCCCCTCCCCTGCAGCGCTGCCCCTACTGTCAGTGTCGGAAACGGCCTGGGAATGAGGCCGGCGTCCCGCGGGGCAGGCAGGGGGAGACCCCCCGCCCCGGGCTGCGGCCCATGGACGGGGAGGGCCCCGCTGGCTGTCACTTAGGGGCCCCGGGGCTGGAGCTGGGGGAGAGGCCGGGGTGCAGCCCGGGGGGGGCGGTCTCGCTGCCACCGCGCGGGGTCCCCGCCCCGTCGGAGCCGCTGCGGCTCCCGAGGGCCTGGACCACCTTTACCCCGGGGCAGCGAAGAAAAAGCCTCCGCTGCCGACGCCTGGGCAGGGCACGGGCTCAGGGCAGGGGAGGCTGCTCCTGGAGGAGCTGGGCGACGCGTGTTGCCGACCCCGCCGGGCCGGCAGCCCCTGACCGCCGCCCTCTCGCCCGGCCCAGGTCAAGGTGTGGTTCCAGAACCGGCGCACCAAGCAGAAGAAGGACCAGGGCAAGGACTCCGAGCTGCGGTCCGTGGTGTCGGAGACCGCGGCCACCTGCAGCGTCCTGCGGCTGCTGGAGCAGGGCCGGCTGCTGTCCCCGCCCGGCCTGCCCGGCCTCCTGCCCCCCTGCGCCACCAGCGCCCTGGGCTCGGCGCTGCGGGCGCCCAGCATCACCATCGGCACCACGGGCACCACCAGCTCGGGCTCGGGGCCGGCGGGCGGCTCCCCGCACCCCCCGGCCGTGAGCAGCGCCGCGGGGCCGCCCCCGGCCGCGGGACTCCACGCCTCGCCCCCCGCGGGGCACGGCCTGTTCAGCCTGCCCGTGCCCACCCTGCTGGGCTCGGTGGCCGGCCGCCTCTCCTCCAACCCCTTGACAATGGCCGGGTCGCTGGCAGGGAACTTGCAGGAACTGTCCGCCAGGTACCTGAGCTCCTCCGCCTTCGAGCCCTACTCGCGGACCGGCAGTAAAGAAGGCGCCGAGAAAAAAGCCCTGGACTGACTCGAAGTCACGCTTGTATTTATATTTATAGTCTCTCTTTGTGGCGATATTTATGGCATCACGACACGTTTTAGCATCTCACCAGCCGCCCCCCGCCCCGCGTGCCCACCCCCAGCCCGTCCCGAGGCCCGGGCGGTAGCGGGCAGATCGGAGCAGTGAAGCGAAACAAACTAAAGCGCCCCAGTTTAGCTCCCGAGCGGCCCCGGGCCCGCCCGGGTGCGGGGCACACGGGGGAGGCTGGTTTCCAAACCCGCCAGCCGACACCGGTTGCCCTCGCCCTGAATCCTGCGGTTTGAGCTGGGAAAGGGATGGGATTGGGGCGGGGGGTGGGGGGGGCAGTTGAATAATGGCCATTTCGGCCGAGCTGCACGCGTGCAAACCCACGGGCACGCCGATTCCCGGCGGACTCGGAAGCGGAGCCGTCCGTGGATTGATGCGTGCTGTCAACTCTCCAAGCACAGGTTTGCTCGAGGTCTCGTGGCCCCATTTACACATGCTCGCTGCTCCGCCTTCACCGATGAGGAGCCCAGGGTGCGTTTCTCTTTGCCCTGGGTACAGATCCGAGTCAGAAACCTGTCCATCCGCTGCTTCTCGTTTCTTTTTGTTTGGGGGTTTTGGGGTTTTTCTTTTTTAAAATTTGGGGTTTTTTTCGTGCGTGTGCGCGTGTGCTGACTGTGGGATCGGAGGAGTCTGCCTTTAAACTGCCTGCGTTCAGCCCTGGCTCCAGAAACCTGCCCTGGGAGACATTTACTAAAGCAGGAGAGGTAGCGCAATGCCCCCTTCCGCCATCCCACCAGCTAATTCTTTGAATCTAAACATTTATTTTTTTTTAACTGCTGCAAAATAAAATCTACAGAGAAATAAAGGACGCGGCGGAGATTGAGCCACGCATCTCTGGCTGTCGCGATGGCCATTTTTTTTCCTAAGTGATTTTTTTTCAAAGTGGATCTAAATGAAAAATCTTTAGCCTTCCCCTGCTTATAATCCCCCTCTCCCCAATTGCTCACACTTCAATTAAAACGAAAGTCAAATACGAAGCACCTCTCTTTAATCGTTATTTTTGTACTTTGCAGGCAGCCCTCTTTCGCTATTTTTTCACACACCTCTCACTCTCCACCGAGGCGCGTGTCTCAACTGGCATTTCTGATCTATTTTTCCTATTCACTTCCAGTACTTGAATTTGCCATGGTAAAACAAAAAAAGAAAAAGAAAAAAGAAAGAAAGGGAAAAAAAGGACTGTTGTATTTAGCTAGTGGGTTTGGGGTTTTTTGTTTTGTTTTGTTTTGTTTTTAAAGTTTCTTTTCTTTCTTTAAACTTTAACAGACGGCGTTTACAAACGGTATAAATACGTGCCACCAAACTTTAACCAAAAACAGAAAAAAAAGAGAGAGAGAGAAACTTTACAAAAAGGTGGAATGGTTGCTGTAGTGGGTAGAGTTCATGCTAGGCCAGGACCGAGGGGCAGAAAACGAAATAGTAATTTTATTGTAAATTATTTACGTCTGAAGTTTCTAGGCAAGTAGTGGAGAAAATAACGAGCGACGCCAGCGCTGAGCCCTTGCTACTAACTTTTGTTCTGAATGTTTTGGGTGTTTTGTATTTATGTGGTGAGAGTGAAATATATTATATCTATATGACGACGGAATTAGGTGTATTTTCGTCTTGTATTTAATAATCCTCCGGTGGGTACGAGGCAGCATGTCACAACGCGCGCGCGCGCCGC
>NW_017728951.1:15079946-15128392 GCF_001723895.1 Crocodylus porosus
AAAAAAACAAAAAAACAAAAACCCTGTGGCTTGCTCCGGATCTGCCCACCCACGCTTCCCACGGCTGCCTGCTCCCAGGCGGGGCGAGCCCCGCTCCAGGCGCAGCACTCACCTGTGCCAGTTACCGGGCAGCCCACTAAGGTCATGTATTTATTGCCGAAGTCGGGCTTCGGTCTGCGTCCCGGCTGCGTAGCGACCCGAGCGGGCACGCAGCCCCTTCCCGCAGCTGCTGCGGAGCGATTTGCATCTCGGTGAAGGTTTGCTTTGGGGGGTCATTGCAAACGGCGGCAGCCCCGGCAAAGGGCACCTGCCTCTTTTGTTTCTTCTTCTTCTTCTTTTTTTTTTTTACCCCCCCAAAAAAGAAAGAAAACCAGACTCTGGGGCTCGCTCCCTGGAGCAGCTCCTGCCTCGAAGCGGCAACCGAGAGCCCGGGCGGGAGGGAAGTGGCCGGGGCTGCCCGCACCTCCCCGCGGCAGCGCTTGCGGGGGCCCCGACGGGGCCTGCGAAACCCCAAGTGCCCCCCAAGTGTGTAGACGGCCCCGGCAGGCTGGGGGCGAGGGGGCTGCGCAGGGGCCGGGTTTGAGACGCTGGGGGGACGCTCCCCAGGGAGGGGCACCAGCCAAGACCAGACTCAAAAGAAACGAGGCGTCGCCGGATGCGGCGAAAGGGGTTGGGGGTTTTTTTGGTGGGGGTTGTTGTTTGCTCGTTTGTTTTATCCCCCCACAGGAGTAAAAGGAAGTTTGGATTTGGGGGGCTCCTGGAGGGCCCGTGCACGAGGGATGCTGGTTTCTTGCACAAGAGGACCGGCCCTGCTGTCACCCCCCGGCTCCTGCAGCCCTTGCAGCCCGGCCGCCCCGAGACTAGCCCACTTGCCAAAACCAAAATCACCACCCCCCCCCATGTAACTGAATTTTGGCAGATGCGTTCAGGCTCAAACAGCCCTGCCCGGGGTGCCCTGTGAGCTGCTGCCAGCCGGGCACCCCCAAGCCTGGCCCTGGGCAAGCTGCCGGCCTCCTCCCCGCCGGGTCCCAGCTTGGGGGGAGCCTCCTCCGCCCCGGCCCAGCTCTGATTGACCCGAGTCATTGAGAGGCGACTGGAGTGAGCGTCATGAGCCCCCTTCCCCCCGCAGCCACACTTCTGTCCCTGTGGTTTCCCAGCGAAGCAAGGGCCTTCGTCCCCGAGACCTGGCTAGTGCATCCCAGGGTCACCACCCTGGTGCCCTGTGCTGGGAAAGGAAGTGCATTTCTCCACTACTTTTAGCTTTGTACTTGGAGGATGTAAATAATCCACATCCCCAAGAGAAGGAGATGCTACAAGGGCAGATAAGCCTCAAAGCACCTGTCTATGCATAAAGGTACTGAAGGGGGTTTGTTTTGTTCCCTCCCTCACCCCCCACCCCCTTTATGTGGTTAAAAAAAACACCTGATTTCTTTTTTCCTTAAAAGGGGTCAATTTCTGCCCCAGGTACCAAGTGGTATTTGTGTTTTGGAGGAAAAGTTTCAGTGAGGAAGCTGCTTAAAATCCCTTCCCTGTTGCCTCCAGTTCCCTCCACCCCAGTTCTGGGCTTGGAGCTAATCCTGGCGCTGGAGATAAAACCAAAGCCAGGCCATGAGCCATGCGGTTCCTACAATAAGGCGTCTTATCTCCAGTTTTACCCTCAGACCTTATTTAGTGTTAGTGTCAGGCCCCTCGTTCCCACATGGAATCGGTGAGGGGGGGAGAAGGTATTTTAAAACATTACACCTCTGCTCACCTTGGGTTATGGCTTGTAAATTCCTCCCTTGGTTCTCAATAGACTGAATAAAGCAGACGCCAAGGCAATTACACATGAAACGTTAATCTGATTTCTGTGGGGAGAGGAGGGACTCCCACCTGGAGGGTTCTTTTAAAATGGACCACATTAAAATCCCAGATACATTATAGAAGCCCACCTGCTTTTTAAAATAACAGTTTCCTCTAGTAAAAGGTACCCTGGTCGTTCAGGCAGATTGCTTGTTTTTATCCTTGCTTGCCATTCCCTTCACCTTGAAATATGAATGTAAACTGTCTTCATCAGGTTTCTTGTTGCTAATCAGTCTTACTTCTGCCCTAGCGTTGTCTGCGTCCCTGTCTGAGCTATTTCGACAGTGCCCGTCACAGTGGCATCTGAGCTAAATGCTGCAGTGTTGGAGCTGTTTGCTATGCACGTGTGTGAGTGCTCACCTAGAGGGAATATTTAGTGCAAGCAAATATTTAGGCAGGCAACCAAAAAAATCTGCAAATCCATTTCCAGTTTTCAAAGGAAATCATGAAGCATTTTTATTTAATGGCAGGTTCATTCAATAGCTTTTCTTTTTTCCATCACTTACATTTAGGGCCTAATTTGACTGGACAGTGAAGTGGAGATTGCAGCTCTCACCTTGCTCATTTATTTGTTCCTAAAAGCTCCAAGAATATTTTGCATGTTTACAACGACCGAGGGCCTGATCCTGAAGCCTACAGGAAAATGCCAGTGAAGTCAAAGGCTACAGCCAGAGTGTAGACATATCTCCACAGTGTCTGCTGTGGCCATTTATGAGGAAATGCTGGCTTTCCACTGCTTCCAGAGGTCAATTGAAATTACTGTCCTACAAAACTGCATTCCATGGGGAAAATGGAAGATGTCCTGGTTCAGTGAGAAACTAAGGTACATGTAGTGAAGTTCTAAGAGTGTACACGGTCGAAATATTTCAGCTGAAAATTAACTTTCATTTGGAAATCCACCCCTTCCTTCACCAAGTGAATGGACTTTGTTGTGGGAACCTGTTACATTTTGGAGGAATGATTTCTGCAGGTCAGGGGGGGCTAGAGCCAGATCTGGGGAAATAATTTAGAACAAGTCATTTATTACATGAATGTAGCCACTGCTTTTCAAAATTGTCCATGAGCAGCTCACATTTCTGAGATTTACTTGTGTTCAGAAAATTACAGCTGAATCATTTCTGTGGACCATTCTGGCTGGCAGATTGCAAATAGTTCAATGAAAGCATTTGAAATTTGAATTATGCTGGCGAATTTTGACTGGCTGTGCGTCACCTGGTATGGTGTTCGCTTTCTTATTGGAAGAAATGAACTCTAAGAATCAAGGTGGGGTAAAAACTGTTTTTTTTAATTCTGTATTTGCTTTCTTTGGATACGTGCTTACAATTTTCGACTCTAATGGACTTTCTGCTAGCTAATGAACTTGTTAGATTAACCACGGAAACCAGTATTCAGAGCGTATCCACAGGGTTTTTTTAAAGGCATTTGTCCATTGCTAACTCAGCACCAGCTTCATCTTAATTAGCACCTCTCCAAGTGCCCAATGCAAAGATGTCAGGCCTTTGGGTCTGTCCAAGTGAAGATCTACATGTTTGTCTCCATTTGCACACCTCTTCCTCCCCATATCAGTGTCAGGACAGGGAAAACTTTGTGACATGTATGAAAAAACAGATGGTCCCTGGGTAGTTGTTCACCCTGCCCAACAAGGGAAAAAAAGAGTCTTACGCCAGGTACAGTTTACCTTCAATGAATACCCTGCTTTGTGTGTATTACTGTTTTCTTTCCTTCACTTAGTTTGTGCCCTGATCCTGGGTGTGTCTGTGCCTATCTTCCTGTGACAATGAGTTCCATAGTTAACTGTGAAAATGTTTAGTTTTTATTGGTTTCAGACTTCCCCCTGCTAGTTTAATTAAATCACACCAGGTTCTTGTGCTATGAGACAGGGAGAACAGATGTTTCCAAAGTACCCTCTCCAGACTATAAATTATTCATCTACCTTCTAACAATTCAAATCCTTTCAATCTCTTTTCAGAAATATTTCTAACAAACAACACTTAATGTAACTGTTTGTTTGCCAAGAGAGGCTGCTTTTTCTTCCTTGTTTTTCTTTCCATAGAAAAATAAAGAAGTACATTTCCCAACTCCCAGATCCCTCCTCTCTTCAAATATATGCAGCCCATTGATCTCTCTAGTCATTTAGTGTCAGCCAAGATGATGACCCTTACACCAGCAAGTATTTTCTAGAATTCAGACCTTTATCTGACAACTTGGCATCCTGGCCAACAACAGTGACTCAGTCTGAGGTCCCTTGGCTTGAGCATCCATACAATGAGCAAATGAGCCAGGCTATATAACAGACCCATAACTTGTGAACATTAATGAAGAGGCACAAATGCCATGCTGATCATAGGTTGATTACCTAAGGAGGAATACCATTCTTATACAAATCTCTTGCTCAATCTGGAGAGCACATCACTGGGCGTATCTACACATGCGTTTATGTCGGTTTAAATTTGAGGAGCAGTAAGTGGGAATAGGCCAGTGTCTACACGTGCAGACGACCTGGGACTAAATTTAGTCCCAGGTCACAGCAGCCTGCCACGTGTCTCTGTGGCCACTAGGGGGAACTCCAGACTCTGGCCATATGGCTGCCAGCACTTGGGATTAACTTTAGTCCCAAACTGAAACCAGGAGAGGTGGCCAGCCAGGAGCCTAGGGCTGGGCTCAGGCTGGACCCCTAGTGGCTGGGGAGACCCAGCAGGGAGGTCCCCTGGGCTACTGTGCAGTAATGCATCTACATGTGTGTTACTGCGCAGTAACTAATTGGGCGTAAATTTGATACCTACATGATGAAATTTAGCCTATCAAATTTATGCTGGCAGTATCAAATTTACACTTAAGTCAGCGTATGTTGCCATATTTACTGCGAAGTATATGTGTGCACGTGTAGACATGTGCCCATACTGTGCAGTAATTTTAGCTACTGCTCAGTAAATGTGCATGTGTAGATGTGCCCATTGTGTAAGTGCAGGAGAACCAGGAAATTAAACCGATTAAAGTGAAATTAGTATATTTATTTTGGCCCAAGGACCAAGATACACACGTTCAAAGGAGAAAGCAGTGAGTTAGATTTTTTTTTTTTAATTTTAAGTGGCATAAATATAGTAAGGTATATCATTCTTAAAATGTGGGAACAAAGTCAGGCATTGAAGTTGAAGAGATTAACTTCACCCATGTGTTTTGACTTGAACATGTCCCTTCTATGACTCTGGTATTTCTCAATCTGCTGTTCTGTATAATACAAAGTAGCCTTTGCTGTACTTTCAGCAGTAAGTGGGGAAATCCTACACTCCTACCTCCCCCACTGGGATGTTGGCAATGAAACCAGTGGGGTTTCACTGTGTTAGAGAGATGCAAAGTAGGAAGGATACTTGAAGCACACACTAGACTGCCAAACAACCCCATTGGCCATGAAATACAGCTCCACAGGACTCTCCAGTGTGCTGGTGAGAGGCAAATTCCAGAGAGGCGGGATGGCTGCTGAAGTGGTGGGGCTGGTTATTTAAGGAAACTCAGATCCACAGGCAGTTGCACCCTCAGTTGAAAAGCGTCAGCTGTATCCACGTTGTCCAAGTTGATACCTAGATTCTGGAAGAGGACGACCTGTTTGCCCGCTGGCTGCTGGTTCTCCAAATGAAACCAACAGAGACAAGGAGAAAACACAAAGTATTAGTATTTTCATTCTGTCTGCTAGAATTTCTAGTAGGACAAAGGGAACATGGTCATTGTACTAGCTGTGGGATGGCTCTACTGCTGGTGTGGAGAAAATATATCAACCCATGCAGACATAAGATCTCTTTAACCCATTTGCTTAGGGTTGTGAGCATTGCGCTAGCACCTACCACCTAAATAGTGCCATTACTGGAGCATGGACCAGTAAAACAATACATGCATGCACACAAATATGCACACACGATGCTATTATACTTGTATTTCTATTCTATTAAATGAAAAAATCCCTGTTTTTCCAGGCGCAAACTACAAGTCACTAACAAACATGGTAGATAAAGGGTCACATAGCTTGTTAGCAAAGCTTGGCACTTTTGTAGTCCTGCTGGATGATGTGCATCTTTAAGATACTTCAGCATCTTTATTTTAGTGTTTAAAAAGGATTCACTTCACCTTTAAATGAGGAACCCTAACTAGAGGAATGAGGTGGTTTTCTTTTATGTTCTATCATCTAATGCTTTGGAAATGTCAGGAACTGAAAACCATTGGGCAGCCTGCTATGAACACCCCAGCAGACAAGAGGAAGCTCCCCCATTGGTTTAGCAGTAAGATTCAGTAGCCCCCGTGGGACCATTTTACACTGTCCTGGACTCTGCAGAGCATGGGTTAGGAGTGAACTAAGGAACGCCAAGATAGACGTTCATCTTCTTTCTTCTGCCCCTGCTCTGCAAAAGCAAATCTTTCCATAAATCAATGGCGCTCCAGGCAGTATTCGTTTTTGCACCATACCCCATTTTTGCTCCAGTAGAACCATGCCTGGAGGCAGTGCACAAGCATAGCATTTCTGTGCAGGTGGCCTACTTTCCCCTCGATATCTCCTAGGCATCTAGTGGATCTGGGGGATCTGAGGGCTCTGGGCATGGCAAACTCCTGTGTTCACTCAAGGACCTTCTTTGCCCAATACACACAATGGTCTATTTGTAGAAATCCCTTCAAAGATAACATCCCAAGGCCTACTTCTCCACAGTCCCCTTCCACAGCTTTTGGATTGTAGGGGAGAGCTAGGGGTGGCTGGGGGCTGATTTAGCCCTGGTTAATTATTTTGGTGGGTAGCCTCGGGTTTTGTAGAAGTGGTTTAATCTCGTTGTGGCTGGCCAAGGGCTGCCATGTCCTCACCATGACATTGACATTGTGCGTGCATTTGATATAGCTCCAGCTGCACTCTGGGCTTTGCAATAGCTTTTTTGCCATCTGAAGGTAAATCCATTTGAAGGTAACGGACACTTACTTCCATGAAGACAAGGAATGAAGGATCAGGAGGGAAGGCAGGATGGGCGAATTTGCCAGAATAAAAGCAGACTTGAAGAGGAGCCTAGAAGTCTAGAGAGAGGGGTGAGGAGAGGTTAATGAGATTACATTTGAGAAGAATTTGAAGAAGGTGGCAGCTGTATAAGAGACAAATAAAAAAAAAAGCCCACAATGCATATCTGAAAACACCCCTGCGACAGAAAGAAGGAAAAGAAGAGCTAGATGATGTATAACAGCAGAAGTTAAGGCACTAGCCTATGGCTCTTGCCTCTGCCACAGACTTCCCATATGACTTTCGGCAGATCTTTTGATTACCAGGCCCCTCATTTTCCCATCAAAGAAACGGGAAAACTAATACTCCCTTTCCCTCACTCTTTGCTTGTCTAGTCTGTTAAGATTGTCAGCTCTTCACAGGACCTAGCCCAATCCTTGGCCCTGCTTTTACTTGAGGCCTCAGAGCAATTCCAGATAGTAAGTAAATCAAAACAGATGACAAATACCAAGAAGGAAAAATAAGGGAAGTATGCTGCCATAAAGAGGAAAGGAGAGCGAGGCTCTGGAGTGCACTAGCTAAGATAATCTCCGTATGTCTCTGGCCACAGTACTGCAAATATCCTCATGTACCAATACTTGTGGAGGAGAATTAGTAAACAAGAACCCATTTCATCAGGTGGTAGGAGGACCTTAATTGTGTTAAGGCTCTAAATGTGAAACCTTATACTGCAGGCGCAGCTGTTAAAACAACAGAGTTTTATGAAAATAGTCTTGGATTACTGGCCCCATGGAGAGACGCATTTTCAATGAAAAAGAATTATACTTATCGTTCTTTATTGTGTGGCTTGTCCTTTTGGATAGATTGTTTTTATTGTTGTCATTTATTAAGATAGCTGAGTTTACATTTAGCCAAATGTATTCCCTGCATGTATTTCTGGTTATGCTTTCCCTTGAATGTGGCTTTGCTATGGCATTACAAGGGGAAAGTATAAGATAAATGTCTGGCTCTGTCCTAAGAATGTATAAAGGCCATGATCCTGAGAAGCCTTGCTTATGTGCTTAATTTTACACTTGTGAATCGCTCCAGTGACTTTCACTCTCTCTAGGACTAGAGCCTAAGTGATGTAGAATTTAAAAGTATTTTGAGGAGAAAATAGGTTTCTTTAGCTGACAGTACATCACTTGTTAATTTTAGAAATCTGTTTAAGGTGATTTGCACCACATGCATTCTTTTTCTAATTTTCTAAGTCAAAGTAGCACCAGGGGAAGTTTCCCCAAAGTTGTCCAAGATTATAGGCCTGAATCGTCAAGCATGAAGCTTACTCCCACATAGAGGAACAGCATGAAGCTTATATGTCATATTTTTAGTAAATGAGCCCATATGCTGGCCCCAGGCATGGGTGAGTTTCACCCCTATATTTATTGAAGCCATAACGGTACCTTTATAGTTTGTTTCCAGGAAAAATTTTAGGAGTTTTTGAGGGCAGATTTATTGCTGGGAAATCTGTTTCAAAATTGCATGAATGAGTATTCATATGGATAGGATTGTAGGTGGGTTTCTAATCATGGACTGGTAACAGAGCACATTTCCCCCACAGCATAGCTACTGCCTTCCAGGTCAGTCTTGGAACAGAGTGAATAGTAGTTGTATGACAGGATGCTATGTCTGTCTCGAAGTATCAGCATAAGCTGATCCCAGAGCCTACCTGGCACTAGCTAATACTGAACTTTGAGTTGTGAGCTTTGCCTCTGGCTG
Source organism: Crocodylus porosus (assembly GCF_001723895.1). Taxonomy (NCBI): domain Eukaryota; kingdom Metazoa; phylum Chordata; order Crocodylia; family Crocodylidae; genus Crocodylus; species Crocodylus porosus. Next base: position 15,088,513 of record NW_017728951.1, read on the forward strand.
GTCACTTCATCCTAACACCAGGAGATAACACTCCAGCTATATTTCCAGAGCCTACTGGGAGCAGCAGTACATGGCTTTAAATGAAGAGTGGGAGAAAATTAATAATCCCAAGAAGTAGCACAACCAATTAGGCCCTGTGATATAGCTCTCTGGGACAAGGACTGTGTCTTCTTTGTGTGTATAGTGTCCTTTGTGATGCTGTAGAAACAAATTAATAGCAATAGCAATAATATTCCCAGGATGGCCATATGCAGACCTGCTAACAGTCAGTGATGCCACCTGCTCACGGTCTGAATATCAAGTCCAGTCATGCCGGCCTTGGCTGCTAAGGGAATACATGGTGTATTCTTCCAAGCACAGCCTGAGGAAGGAAAAGCCTTTCTTTAGTAATGTTTGAACGCTGCAAATGTATCAGCAGCTGGCCAGTCCTGTGAATGAAAGTGGTGTGGAGCCAGCATAGCAGAACGGCAAGGCTGTCTGCCTTTTCCATACTGGCCGAGCAACTTTCCTAACCTCCCCCCGCCCCCTGGTCCATGGCTGCAAGGCCTGTCTTGGAAAACTAGCAGTGAGACCGAGCTCTCCCTTCCTCCCAGAAGAGATCGCTTCCGGGTGCAAATATGAACTCTGCAGAGGTAGCACTAGTTCACTACACCGAATTGCTTCAAGGAAAGCGACTGAGCATGCTGCCTTGAATTACAGGCCTCTCCTAACCATCCTCATGGATGTTGCTCAGAACCTAGGACAGCGCCTTCACTGTTTGGCCGGTGATGGGCTAAGGAAAGCCCCCTCTGAAATATTCCTTGTTCAGTCCTCCAACTTCTTGCGCACTGACTTTGTTGGCTGGCTGGACTTATGACAAAATGCACTTTCGGAAGACCGCTCTGCTAGGGACCGCTGCTGGGAGCCAAGAAGCCTTGTAGAGTTCATAACATCATGGAATGAAATAGCTAATGTATATCGGTGTAAGGTATAAATGAGATGTCTATCAGCTTTGTATCTCACTGCTAACTGGTCCTAATACATAATGATATTGAACCTCCATGTCAGGACAGCAAAAGTCCTGTGCAGTTAATTCTGGCTGGCCATGATTCAAAGTGGGGCGCACAAACAAGATCAATATATCATTTACAACAGTGTCGGTTATCAGAATTTATTGGGACCAAAACCTGTTTATAAAATCAAACTATTCAGCTCATGAAACACACAGAAAACCAAGATTTATATATAAAAATACGGAGCACATATGCAACCTTTCTTCAGTTTGTTGATGATTTTGATTTTTTTCTCCATTGATAAAACAGTCATTTTTCTTCAAATCACCATTGCTGACATTTGTACCACACACCACACAGGCTGGTGGCAAGCCTTGTGTTTGGACAACTGAACATTTTAGATCTTTGGTGTTAATATAATTGAATTTCTGTGCTATTTTCAGTATCTCTTACATACAAAGTGGCAGGAGTATATAGGTACTTTTACAGTATAAATACCATTTATCTGTACTGGTGTGTTCATACCAGGAAGTAGTTACATGTGTATATAAAAAGATTTTCTAAAAGAAGATTTGGATGTGGCCCCAAAATGGATCTAATATGCAGTTATTGTTCATAAATCCAAATCGTAAGTCAGTGATGAGGTATCATCTATTTTCATTGGGACAATGATTTAATGAGAACTTATCGCATAATAATGGCAGTACATTTTGGAATATCATAATCATATCACGGACTAGAAACAGATTCTGGCTACTACCAAGCATTGCTTAGGTTTATAATGCAGTGAACTCCTGGTTAATTAACCTCCTAGTACAGCCAAGCAACCTGTCTCCCTGTTTTATTGACTCCTTGTTATTTAAACCCCTAATTATTCATATATATATGGAAGTCAGTTCTGCCCCTTGAAACTCAGTGGGAGCAGATTCAGGTCCCTGGTATCTTCTTAGATGCATTGACAATCAGGAGCCTTCATCTGAGATGTTCACTGCTCTTTCAGGGTGTGTGATTGTGTATCTAGAAATGTGTTACTGAGAAAATAATAAATTGCAACTGAGGGATGTGGTTCATAAGAAGTAGCGCTGGCCTGGAATTCAAGGAGCCTGAGTCCTATTCCTAGCTGATCTGCTGTGTGACCTTGTACAAATCTCTTCACTTCTGTGTGTGCCTCTCTTTCTTCTCCCACCCTTTGTCTGTTTATACTGGGAGCTCTCTCAGGCAGCAATAATCTCTTGCCATGTGTTTGTGTCATGGGACTGTAGTCACTGCTTTAACATAAAGTGTTCTATATTTGACTTGAGAATATGTTGGAAATCTACAGTAATAACTTCAGGGCCCATTAAGAAACAAGACTGCTTGTTTTTATGTGGGAGTCTAACAGATAATAATGTTGTGCCTGTTGACTGGGTTTGTGTGAGTAAAGGATTATGAAACTTGGCCCTTTAAAGCTTTCCAAGCAGTTTAACACCTATATTTATTCACACACACGGATACACAGGGGCAAACACATGCGTACACACATGTGGGTGTACGCAGACAGACACACATTTGCACACACAAATCACTACATCAAAAAGAAATCTTTAAAACACTCCTAAGTCCATATCAAAGCTGGGTGGGATATTCAGACTGGCACAAAGACATGAAGAGAAATCAAGGTAACAGGTAAGGATTTACTGTTCTGCACTGCTGCTCAATGCTGTGAAGAATGCCAACAGCAGATCAAACATAAAGCAAACTTACAGGGAAAAAATGGGGAGATTAATGGGTTGTGACATGCAGGGACCCACCTGCTGAAAACTGTATCTCTGGAGATTGCCTGTTCTAGGCTATAACACTGGGGAAATATGGATGGGTGATCAGGTGGTATTCCTATATAGCTACAGAAGTATCTACTGTTTCAGCTCTTGGTGAAAGCAGCTTTTGACTCTTTAACTCTGCAGCAAAAAGCCCATTGATTAAATCTTAGGTTTAGAGACGCTAAACTGTTACCAAAGACATTTTTCCACTTGGATCCCCAAATGGTCCTTGTTGTTATACCCTTATTCCTTTCCCAAAAAATGGAGATTCACCCTAATTCTCAAATGGAAAGGAAACCACTCCATTTCTCAAATACCTCCCTGTCTGAGTAGTGAACTCTTTCCTGACTCCCACCCCCAGGGAATAATAACAACAAATATTAATATATTATACTATATTAACATGCATTATTGTTAGGGTTGCTGCTGTTCTTGATGTGTGAAGATAAGTTACAAATGCAAGTCCCATCTCTGTATCTTGTTTGCTCTTCCGAGAGATGCTGTTAACTCTTGCTTATTTTCTTCCCTTTTCTTTTAGGGTGTTGTCACAAATTCAACTGAACACTTAGTAAGTGTAGTTAAAATTAGGTTGACCATATGTCCCAGTTTAGCCAGGGTTGTCCTGGATTTTGGAGGCTGCCCTTGGCCAGCTGGTGAGAATTAAAATGAGAACCCCAGAAATGCAGGGGCGTGGGGCGCAGCCTGGCAGGGAACTGGAGGGACATGTAGCGGCACAGCATACCGTGTCCTGGATGTCCTAGATTTCCTTATGGTCAGCCTAGTTAAAAGGCAAGCAGCTACACTTCAAGCAGTTTGGCACATGTTAGCCTGGCAGAGTTGTTCCCTTTCATGCAAGGAGTATCTCCTTAACATGTCCTAACTTCAATAGGTTACTTACTACCTGGGGATCAGTATTTTGCAACAGTTGCAAGTGAACATGTGACACCCACACCGCCCTAACACATACTAACTTTACAACATCACGACTTTGCAATGATTTGCAACTGTTAGAAAGGACATTGATTGATGACAAGGCCCTTAATGTAGTCTGCGACAAGTCTTGAAACACTGGTACTTTATATCCTCCCAGGGTAGGATCTGAAGTCCCCCTAGTCTGCTGCTTTTGTGCAAAACCAGGCAAAGGTGTCTGGATTTACTGGAGTTGGGGGGCAGAGAGAGTTCTGTGTGCTCTGTCTATAAGGACTATTGCCTCAGTCTCCAGATGTGGGGAGGAGTGGAAAGCTAACCTTAAATATTCAACTGGATTTCCCTCTGCACGCCTTCTGAGAGCCCTTTAATTCTTATGCTACTTTTTCGCTCCTGATTTTCTGTGTCCTCAATTTTCTCTACAAGCTCCTTTTCAATCAGCTTGATTTTATTTTGCAGAGTTACTACTGATTGCAGGTTTCTCTCCACCTTTATCTCCAGGTGTATGACCTTGCCCCCAATTTCTTTTATTTCTGCTTTCATCTTATCAACCTTATCCTCTGCAGAGGACTTGTGAGCTCTGATTCCCGCGCTGATCTCAACAAGTTTTGCTCTAGTCAAAGGGACTGTTTTGTCTTTCTCTTCCTCTTGCTCTGCCTGTTCTGTTTTCCCCTGCAGCATCCCGCTTTGATTCTGCAGGCTCTCTGAGCTGGTCTGAGCTAAGCGCTTCTAGCAAGTTTCTTCTGGGGATATACATGGAAATACAATCAGGGGAAATATTTCTGGAAAGTTAAGGAAGGCCAGGGCTCCGGGACGGCCGTGGATGGATCCATCATCCCCTTGGAGCTTCAGGAGGCCATCTGCTCTGGTGATGCCATGCGACTCCCCTGGAGCACTGCCTGCTGTCTTCTGAGTACAAGCTCCCCAGACATGGACTGCTGGCTCAGGAGCAGATCAGGGGCAATGAATCAACTGAAACCGCACCGCCCCCAGCCCCCAACCACCAAGGTATGCCAATGCACATCAGAAGGGCAGGATGAGTGAAGACCCAGGATATTATAACAAGAGACAGCGCAGAGCAATTGAAAGGAAAAGACTAGGAGAAAGGGAAAATGCAGCTGAGCGTTTCATCTTTGGCCTGATCTGACTTGGGGGTGAGTTTTGTTCTCACCCATTAGATGGCCCTCTGGCCAGTGGGGCAATGCGTGCATCCTGCCCTAGGCCTGGTCTTCCATGAGCCTCTCATAGTCAGCGATGTTTACGGTGGATAGGAAGATCATTTGCATACTTGGGTGGTGCAGACTGGCTGGCAATATTTCTAGACTTGACTAAGTCCCTCAGGCTGCGGGCAAGAAAACAACTGAGTGGGTGTATCCAGATGGTCAGTCCTTGTCAGAAAGGGGATGGGTGTGTGTTTGTATTTATTTCCCCTATATGCTACCCTCCCCCAAAAAGGCTCTGGGGCAGCTTACAATAAAAACAAGCTAAATTACATAAGAGATACAATTCTAATATCATATAGGGCTTAGTCTGTCTGTCCGTAATGCTCTTGGAGCACTCTGATCGGTTACTGAAACAGGAGGCGGTGGCGGCGGTGCGGTGGAGCGCTGCCATGGCGGCAGGGACGGAGGGGTCGGAGCTGGGGGACGAGGCCGATGCCGCTCACCTCACCCCCGGCCCTGCTCCTTGGAGGTGGCAGTGGCGCAGGGTGCTGGCAGACGGGGACAGAGGGGATGGCGGGGCAAGTTTCCCCCCGCCCGCTCCTGGGAGGCGGTGGCAGCACGGAGGGGGGTTAGGATTAGGGCTAACACGTTTTCCCTATCTGTCCCTCCATCCCCCTCCCCATTCTTGACAGGCAATTTGCTAGTATTAAAATAAAATAGTAAGTAATAAAACAAGTCCCCCAAGCAACCCCCCCCAGAGAGTACCCCAATACTTGCCCTGCCTGCTAAATGCCTGCCCAAACAAAAAGGTCTTACAAAGCTTCCTGAAGATGTCCATGCTTGGGCGCCAATGGGCCTCAAGGGATGGGGAGTCCCAAAGCTGAGAAGCAGCTTCTTAGAATGAGCACCCATGCATTTTATGGGTGTAAAAATATGTGTATATATATATTTATTTACACACACACAATACACAAAACACTATACGTAAATACTACATAAGAAGAACACAAAGTACGAAGTTCCTTTCTGAACTCATACGTACCCCTCTGCACTTAGTATCTTGAACTGCATGTCCGGGTTCAAAGGACAATATCTTGTTTTCTGTTCTTTGGATTTTCTCCAGTGCTCTTCTAGCTCCATGCCACACACAACAGAGAGTCTGAGCCTGCTGTCATATTGCACTGAGAGCCTGCGCTGTATTTGTGCATCTCAAATTCCAGTTAGGACTAGTATGTAGCATAAAGACTTCTGGGTCTAGCACCTAAAAGAATTTGCTTTTCTTTGTCTCAGAAGCAAGGGAGCATTTCCAACTTTAAGCTTAGGAAAGAATTCTAAAACTGCACAAGGGAGCCAAGTTTTAAATGAACTAGAAATCTTTTATGAAGACAGAAGATCAGCAAGTGATGCGGACTCCAACTGGGAAAGAAAATGTTAGGAGCAGGTAGTGCCTTTAGTGTGAAATTGGTCTAATTTGTGGAGCCATGATAGTAGCAATATCTCATCACTGGCCAAAACTGTGCATGCTTGCTGCCATCCACATGGCATCAGAGTTCATTACCTCACGGTGTGAGGCTGTGCTATTCTTCATAGGTAGGGCCTAGTATGATACTTTAAGGGACTTCAGAATTTGCAACTTATGCAGTGGTAAACTCCAAATTAATGCTGTGTCTTGAGTGCCACCACTCTGAAAGATGGGCAAATAAGCTTTTAGGGCTCACCAGCCACAGAGATGGAGCTGATGGAAAGAAATAAGGCTGGTGCACTCTTCTCCCCTTTTTATGTTTTGGGGATTTAATTTATTAATTTCCCAGGAGCCATTTATAACAGTTGATAACATTCTTTAATGGCTGTATTTTTGTAGTTTTTTTTTTTAAAAAACCCACTCAAATCCTAAAAATGTGTAGATTATAAATCCAGACCTGAATTCTGCACCTTCGTTCCATTTCTGGTAGTGTGTGTGGTTTTGGTGCTGTTGTGCTGTGTGTTTTTGGTCGGCTGGTTTTCCTTTCAACCCTATGCTTTACAGTGTATATTTTAAAACATGTTTACTTTAAAAACACAGAGATGTGAGATGGTCACATCTTTGCCTGTGCATTGGCTAAGGCAGGATTCCCAGTACAGGCAAGCCTCGGACTTATGACACATTTGGTTCCTGAAAACCGTGTCTTAAGTCGAAATGTTGTAACTCGGAACAAATTTTCACAATGTTATAAATGAGGGATTGGTTCCTGAACCAAGGCCCGATACCCTATTTTCACCAAAAATACCCCACATATTGTACTCGATCAATTATAGATGAGTAATATAACTACATTAATGTATTTATATTGTAAATAGCAATCATACTGATTTGGAAGGACTTCTTTGAGGTGAGTTTGCTGGACTTTTTGAAGGGCTCCTGGCTGGAGTCTTCTCAGGAGTTTTGGCTGCAGGTGTTTCTGGAGACTTGTCTGCTCTCTTAAAGAAAGTGTCCGAGGAAGTTTGGACAGATGTTCTCCAGGGGGATGGGTGAACTTGTTCGCTGGTACGATGTCACATTGGATCAAGCGTTGTCAAGTCAAAACTGATGTCATAAAGTTGAAACAGGGTGTCAATTTATAAATGTTTTAAGTGCAAAATGTTGTAACTCGAAACGTTGTAAGTTGAGGACTGCCTGGTCTAGCATACCAAATTCTTGCACCTTTCATATTTCAAACTCATCTACGCACTATCTGCTCATCTACTACAATATGTTTTTGCAGCTGTGATAGCAGCACGCGGGGGCTCTCTGCTTTGCTCCCAAACAGTAACATCAAGCCCTGTTTGACTGCTCTACATGCAGAGGTGCTCTGGTCGCTGATGGAGAGTGCAAGTGTAGTGACTTGATTAAGGGGTGGTATCTGTGGGACTGTCTGTCTCTCTCCAATGGTGAATCCATTTAAAAGGCGTTTCTGGCACATATGTGCACACATGCAGACGCTCAGAAGTCTGATTCCCTCCCTCTGTTCCCTTGGCCTCACACATTTTCTCTGAAACTGCTTCCCAGAGCAAGATGTTCACCCCAAGGTAAGAAATATCAATCATCTGATACTGCTAAAGTAAAGAAGAGCCCTTCTATGCTAACTGTTTCAAGTAAAATACAATTTCCAAAGAGCATTCATTTTCAAAGCAGTCATGTGCAAGTATATTTAACTCTCAAAACAGCAGCTAGTTATATGTGGAAACTTGAATGAGCCCTTGAATAGATATAATGGTTCTGTCTTGAAGGGTGGTTGCCATGCTGAAGTGCAGGTCCCTGAATGGGCCCAAGGTTGTGGTATTGAATGGATATAATGTTGTTGTCTTAAATACCTTGAGAAGTGTCTAGAAGTGGGTGAAAGTGGAAAAAAGCTGGTGGAATTTGCACCCCCACCCATGTCTCCCTCCCTCCATTCACTACCCCAGGAGTTTCTGTGGCCCCTCATCCTACCTCTTCCCTTCAGCATCAATATTGCCTCTCACACTGGGAACCCTGATGAGGAATAATAGGATGACATGAAAATTTCAGCTCGAAAAAGCAGTGCCGGCCTTCTAGGAGTAAGATTGTGGTGGAAAAGTCTCAAATGCTTTATCCTCCAAGTCACTTAAAACTGGCAAGGAAAACCCCCGTCTGGAATACAGCATAGTAATCAGTCTTGGCCCTTGGGAGGAGAACAAGAGACCTTGCTTCAATCTCTATAGCAGAATAGCCTGTTCACACACACTGCACTGTTTCCTCTTCAGCTCTATACCCAGAATATTTCACAATGGGGCTTCATTTCTGAGGTGCCACTTTGTGCTACTGCGATGTGAAAAAATATGCAGCGCACTCTGTTGAAGCTGGCATGGGGCCTGGCAGAGCCATGGGCCCCACAGAGCCCTGGAGCTGTGGGTTGAATATCATCAACATCACTTCTTCACATTTGCTTCCTTCATTGAAAGCCCTGCTCTCTGCATTTTACACACATGTGGTCAGTGAGGATAACACGTAAAAGCAGAGGCAGAAAGATACCAATAGTTACCATTGGTAAATATTGTCATAGTACCAAAGATTACCGTATTACCAATACCCATAGCCACAGGGAACACTTTCTATTTGCTGGTTGTGCATAGCTCCCAGTCGTGCACGGGGGAGTTAAGTGTGCAGGATAAATGGACAGCCAGGCTGCAGTTTGCAAGCCCTGATATGTTCCAACAAACATTTCCAGTTGAGCTAAGGAGCCATGTCTGACTTAATGGTGAAGCGACTGTCAGGTTCATAAACTAACATGTTCCACAAGTTCCAGCCCTATCTGAGACTGTGACGGGGTCTTTATGCTTACAGTGCTGGGAAGGAGACAGGAGGGCACATTAACTTCGGTGTTTTCGGTTTTGGCTGTATTGGTCTAAGGGCACAGGCAGGCAAGGGTCTTTGGGTAGATGTGATGTCTTTTAGCAGACCAACTGAGTAGCTGGAAAAAAGTTCTTAGCGAGCTTTCAGGTGCAGTCAGGCATAGGGCGTCTCTGCTGGGCTGAGACTCCAAGGAATAAGAGAAGCTAAACGTGTGACAGGATGTCAGTGAGAATGTAAATAGGTAGAAATTAGAAAAACAAAAGGTAGAGCAGGGAAGGGACGGGGAAGGAGAGAGTTAACGGGGCAGCCTGCCACTGCCCAGTCAAGCAGCAGCCCTTCACTATGGGTGCAGATAAGAGAGAGCCAGGCAGCAGCTGGGTGCTCTTTAGGTTGGAGGTTAGCAGGTCAATTGGTCTCTGTCTTGGAGCAATTGTAGGTGAACAGAAGACTGGGTGGGAGTCTGAACTGCTGTGCATCTTGAGAGGCTGGGTGGGGGAAGTCAGAGTCTTTTCCCTCTTTGTGGATGTAAATGATGTTTGGGACTTGAAACTTTCCCTGGAGTGTAACAGTAAGGGGGGATATGGAGTTTGGGGAGGGAAAAGAGAGGTGCCTACTGGCAAGCACACTTGTAGGTTTTTCCATTTTTCAGAGTCTTGTTCTGATGCATTAAACACCAAAGTGAATGTGCCCTCTTGTCTAAGTGTAGCAGGTTCATGCTTTTCTTTGCTGAGTAGGTCTCTGCATATGTTTGACCCTGCAGTGGTGGATGAAGCCACGGTTTGAAATGGAGGGGGGCGGACACTGGCAGAGTTGCCTAACAAAATGGCCTAAATAATTTAGAGTAGTGAGACCTGCAGGCTTGCTGACTAGCCTCATCTTCTTTGCCCTGTCCTCTGTGTCAGGCAGTGTAGTGATAAAAGTAAAAATTTAGTGATGCTCCCCAATTCAGAAGATATGGAAACTGGGTAATGATCCCTTGGGGAGTAACAAGCTGGAGCTAGACAGAGACTCTGCAGAAGGTACCTACAGCTAGAACAAGAGCACCTGGAGTTTGTTCTCACTCAAGTTTGTCTGTGTGTATTGATCCTGTGAGCCCGACAGCCAGCACCAGCTGAGCTGCAGGGAGGTGTGGTGGGGAGCTTGATTGGGCTGGGCAGTGGGGAGAAGGAAGCTATCACCAGGGTTGCCAATGGTCTATAAACTTGCACGGCCCATTTTTAAAAACTGGCTAAAAGTGCTTGTTTGTTGAGCCCATAAGAATATTTAGGTGTCAGTTAAATTTACTGGTGGTTGGCAACCCTGTTCCTCTGTTACTACCCCCTGGGACCTTTGAGTGCTTCTGGAAATGCTTCAGGTCTTGTATGTGCGGGAGGGGGAGATTCCTTGTGCTCTTTCCGGGGTGAGGCACATGAGGGTGGGCCTGGTTGGAGTGTCTAAGCACAGGGAGCAGGGCTTCGGCTGTCCCCACCCTGTGCTCAAGTTCTCCCTTCTCTCCTGTCCATCTTGGCTAGGGACAGAAGTTGCACACACATTGGTTTAAGTGATCAGAAACTGGTTTAAACCCATAACAGAACAGAAGCACGGTGCACATCAACCCGTTTCAAAATGGTTGAAACTGGTTTAAGATAAACCTGCCTCTCCAGCCTCCTGTGCAGAAAGGATTGCAGCAGCAATGGGGAGGGACAGATGAGCTCTTCACTGCTGGAACAGGTCAGGGAACAGCAGCTGCGGCAGGAGGGGCTGCTCAGCCCGCTTACAATAGCAGCAGCAGGCTCCTCTCTCCCACCTCCTGCAAGGGGAGGGATGGTCAGGAGAACTTTGCACCTCAGCCCTTCTCTTGGGCAGACCTGCAGTGATTTGGCAGAGGCTGAGACATTTCATAGCAGGGGAATGGGAGAGATTTCACCCCTGCCTTTCCTTCTGCTTGCACCGAGAGGGGAAGTTTATTTGGGGGAGAGCAGCTGAAGCCTGAAGCAGGCAATTACCAGGTGAGACATTGTTCAACTGCTGGAGAAAGGGCCCAGCAAGAATGTGGGTTTGACAGAAAATACTGTGAATTGCTGTTCTTAATGATATTGGAAATTTTAGAAAGTCCCCGGCTTCTCAGGACATACAGGAAGGAATTAAAATGTTCTTGTGCCTATGAATTAGACAAATAAATTCTGTATTGTACTTTGTGCTCCACTTAACGTATTTTAAAAATGTCAGTTAAAGTTTGGTTGTGGTTTTTTTGGTTTTTTTGTTTTTTTAAAAAACAACAAGTTTTGTAGTCCGAGACCTTTTCTTGCGTTGGCAGCCCTGGTTATCATCTTATTGAGATGAAGCTGCTATGATATGTACAATACTAATGCACAAGTGAAGACGCTTGGCCACTGGCCAGCCATGCACACCTGCCAGAGTCTTTCCAAAGATCTCGTTAATGATGTCCTGCCATTATGGTCTTATTCATGTAACGCAGTGCTGCAGTGAAACCTGGAGGCTGGGATTTGGGGAGGTGCCCATGTGAAGAGCCTTTGGGGTGCACCTTAGTTGCAAACAGTGATGAAGCAGTGCCAGGGCAAATAATTGCTCTCCTTATTAACAGGAGGGATTCACACGGCTGTGGGAATGGCTCTTTTAGGCTCAGTTTGGTGATTGCATAGCACCACTGAGGGTTGGGATAGGGCACATTAGACATCTGCAATGCTGCTGCATGGCTTTTGCATCTCCAGGAGAAATCAATGCCTTTCAGTGAGGTATTTTTGGGTTTGGAACAATATGTGTTTTCTCAGCACTTGGCGGGGATGTAGAAGTGTAGGGAGGGATGGAGAACAAAATTTACTTAGTGGCATTGTGTTGTTTTTTTAAATAATGTTATATTTAAATTATTTAAGTAGATATTTCTTCCAGCATGTTCTTCCAGGAGCTATTAACTCCTTGTTTGGCCTTTCCTTGCTGTTGGTACAAAATACTTTTAAATGACTCCTTAGATAGGAAATGCAACCTCAGTTGGGTGCAATGCAACACCCATTGCACGTACTGGGAAGGTTCCCAGGGCCTTCAGGGGTCTCGGATCAGACCCTGGGATGTTCCTGCTCTGCAGGCTTTGTACTGATGGAAGTACCCTGCTTTCTGCGGGGAAGGTGGCTGTGGGAGCTCAGCCAGTAGTGATTTGGGTGACTGCACAACTGTAGTGGATTTTTTTTCCAACTTCTGTGGTTACTAGGCACTCCTATTAGGCTTATTTCCTCAGGCTCAAATTATTGACTTGAAATAGTTCAGATTTCATCCCTGGTATTTTTAATAAAATGGACAGAATGGGATGGTTTACAGTTCCTTTCAAGGGCAGTTAATTGGGCCATTTCCAGCAGTTACTTTCATAAATATAAATGGGCCCAGGAATAAGAAATTGTCAGGGGCACATGGCTTCTGCCTTGCATAAGTCTCACTACAAGGAGACAGATAGATGAGGATGCTTGAGGCTCACCTTGGCAGAGTCTCTTGGATGTTATCCCTTCAAGGTGGAAAGGTACTATGGGGAGATGTACAGTGGGCAAGAGACATGGCCTGTTATCTCCTCTGGCACTCAAGTTCCTCAGATGTGCGTGTGCAGAGATGCCTGCACATAAGCTTCTCTAGCATCGCGGTGCACTCAGACTTGGCCAGTGGTGGCATGACTTCCATGAGGGACATGCCTACCTTTTTTATGCAGCCATGCCATATCTAGGAGCAGCCTAGGGTGTTGGGGGCAGTGCTAGTAGAACATCCCCTATGCATTTAGACTGTGCAGAATAAGGGCACAAAATGAAGGAGGCTCTAACACAAGAACTACTGTCACAACTACAAGGTGAAATTGCTTTTAATCTGCTGTCTAAAGAGCGTTATTCCTCTCTCTCACTCCCATTGACATGCCCAGCATCCAGTCTAGCTACTCAGGTCTGGTACTGGAAGTAGAATTTGAAACGTACTGTGCATTTTAAAAGAAAATATCTGAGGGCCTGTTATATCTCTTTTATTAATAGGTTTTGACTAATCCTCTATTCATTGATGTCCATTATGAGATTATATGGCTAAAATTAAGTTAGTACATACAGTATGTCTATAATGAATTAGATAATTGTGTGTTTCTAAAGAAAAAAATGATTCAGTAATTATGGCTGAGACCAACTGGCATAAGAGTCTTTGTTGACTGCAGAATGTTAGCTAAGTGTTGTGGCTTTTCTTTGCCTTTTACAAGTTAGAAAGGACCAAGAATTGAGGTGGTTCTGCTTTATTGCAAGAAATATTAGTACTGGGCACAAACATGCATTGCAGGAGGGAATGAAAAGCTCCAAGCTGGCATCCATAAAAAAAAATATATATATGGTAGGAGGATCTATTCTTGGAGGACAAGAGGATTTATTAGCAGTTACAGGCACGGTTTATTTCCATCAATAGGCCATGTATTATGGAAAAATGTTACATGGTCTAAATCCTTTTTCCAAATGACTGTATAAGTGAGAAAGTGAATAACTATTTCTTTTTCACATAATTGGACATACAGTGTGTATTATTAAGCTGTCTAAAAGTACATATACTTGCTTTAGGCACTGTGACCATATCTCAAAACCTGACAGGCCAGTTTCTGCAGAACTTAGCTCTAATAATGGGAACAACTCACTTGCTTATTAAATACAAAAGGAGAATGTAATTATAAATTCACCCCATTATTTAGATTCTAAGTATTCTGTAACCCCAGAGTTTCAATGTGCACCAAATATTCCTCTTTCTGTGGTACCTAGCACCTACTGCAGTAGTCTATGGACTGATGGACCACTGTTGACCCTCCGCACTATTCAAACCATCTTGTGACCTTATAGTCAAACTTTCATTAAAAAGGGGTATGTGACAATCCATTGTCCTCTGTGTACTAATTACCTTTTGGACCACAGTTCTGGGAACTGCCACTCTAACTTGTTTCAGATGTCCTTTATTGCAAGGGAGGACACTTATTGTAGCCTCAAGTTTCCATAGATTTCATGCAAATTGTCAGATCTTTCACTATTAGTTTGTAGCTGATGAAAATATATATTTGTAAAAGCATCATGACCTGGAGATTATGGAAGAGTTGGCTACAATGAAGAAACAAATTCCACAGTATCTTAGCTCTGGTGCCGGTTAAGGGGAGGGAGGGGAACAGGCAGGTCTTTACTTTGGGTTGTTGTTCCATTTTACATCCTATTTGGGGCCTGGTAGGTTAGAGACGCAAGGGCCTAATGGTTAGGGTACTGGCCTGAGCGTCAGGTGTCCTGCTTTGTATTTCTAGCCTCTCTGGGGTTTCTGTTTCCAGTCCCATTCTTAAGCTCATAGTGCTGGAAGGGTTGTTTTGGGTTCCTGAGTCCAGTTTCTTGCCATTGCAGGACCCATATCCCCTTCATAGACGGGTCCTCATGTGCTATTTCTGCCTTGTCTACTTCAAATATGAACTCTCTTGGCAGAGACTGTGTTTTGTTTCTATCATAATAAGACCCCATTTTTAGCTGGCATTACAGCAATACCTATGTTAGATAACAGCAATAATACACTGCTTGCGGAAGGTTCTTTGTCCCATGCAAAATAACGTCCCACTTCCTCACTCCGAAAGGGTTAGTGCAGAGAGCGGTTGGCTTAGATTAAATTGTGAGGGCAGAGTGATGTAGGAGGCATCTTGCTCTTTTTCTTTTCTTTTTCCTTTTCTTTTCGACTAGCTTGTTCATAGCCGCCTTTTTCCTGCTACTTTCCAGAGAATTTGATCCTACTCATATATTCGTTGTCACCGTGCCTTTCTTTGCCAAAACCCTGGCTAGAGCCCCTAGCTGTGACAGTTGAATAAGGTGCATGTCTTGTTCCTTAGCTTTATTTTTGTAGAAGTGATGTACAAAGTAGGGCCAGGTTCAAGAGATGTAGAAGAATAAAATGTTTAATGTCTTAATCTTTCCAGTGTCACTCCAGATGTAGCTCCCTACTTGTGACGGTCAAAAGCCCAGTGAGTGATTTGTTCAGTTCTCTTCTTTGTAGCAGTAAGGCTCCTCCAATGAGGTGATGGCGCTGATAACATCTGACTGAGGTGCCCAATCAGACAGCAATATTAGTGAGCAGCAAATGCTCTTGAAGGACGAAGTTTGCAAGCAATCTGCAGGCTGCAAGTTGCTTGTGTTGGGGGTGGGGAGTGAAGCTTTTCTACAGGGGAAACAAAGTCATGAAATTAAAAATACTGAACTCAAATAAATCACTACCTAGGAATCTGTCCAGCCTAGTAATCATGTATCAGCATATACTATAGCACACATGGCACATGCCTGTGGTGGGAGAGCAATAGCTCAGTATAGCAACATAAAAACAAGTAGGAAAAATTGGTTAAGAAGATATTTTTCGACTATATCAGCATCTGCCTGGGGCAGAAAATAAGTAAAATGTAGGTGAACATGATATTAAGATGCTTCCACTTAATTTCTTCATAATTGCTCTATAAGAGCAAAAGACAATGAACGGAGTGAGAGAGAGCTTTCACCCACTCCATCCTGAATTAGAGCATACTACCGTACACACTTTCTTTGAGTAAACAGTGAAAGGGTCCATACCTATAGTTATACAGAATCTATTCTCCTATTGACGTATCGGGGGGATTTATGTTGGTGAGTCCCATTAATGCTAATGGAATTTGTGTGTGTAATTTCCCCTTTTTTCAGCAAAGAGAGAATAGACCTTTATGTTACTAAAGTAATTACAGCCTTAGCAGTGTTAGCAGAGGAGAGAGAGAAACTGCTAACTTCTCTGCTTCCCTCCCCAGCTTTGGCTTGAGTGAGGAAGGAACAAAATTCCTCAGTTCAAAAAAAAGGAAAATAGAAGAAATAACTGACAGCTGAAGTGAACATAACTAGGTCTGCTTGTTGTAGGAAATAAAAGTTAATACAGGAAGTTTTGGGGGTGTTGGTTGTAGCGTGTTAGTCTAAGGACATAGGCAGACAATGTGATATCTTTAATTAGACCAACTAAATAGTTGGAAAAATTGATCTTTGCAAGGATTTGGGTACCAACCCCCTTCTTCCGGAAGTGGGGGGGAGTCTACAGCTGTATTGTGCTCTCCTGTATAGGATAGGAGCCAGACTGTTTACTTTAGCTTCTTTTCTACCTTGGAGAACTCATAACGTCAGTGGTCTCCCATCACCTGAAGGAGGGTGTTTGTGCCTGAAAGCTTGCAAATAACTTTTCCCCAAATATTTAGTTCTAATAAAAGATACTGCATCTTCCCAAACAGCCTTGCCTGCCTCTTCTTAAGCTACACACTGATAGTTCCCTAATATGCTGGTTATTTTGGGAAGAGAACAACTGATTTTCTGTGCTGGTTCGTTGAATTCAGCTTTCTTTTCAATAAATAAAATCTTGATCCTGGGAGATTTTTGCCCAGAATAGATGCACTAACTCCACTAATTTCACTGAAGTAACTGGTTCTCAGAAAACAAAATTAGAGGTTGAAGCTAAGATGAGTGCTATATCTGTGGTGTGTATTGAAGCAATCCACACTTTCTTTCCACTTCCCCAGCTGGAGCCTCTTGACATCTGAGTTCATTGCATGCAGGTTTTGAATGGGGTTAGGTGCTATTAAACACGCTAAACTTGAAAACACTGGATCTGGGATCCATTCCTGTTTCTGCCACAGGCCATTTCTACAAGTCATACAGCATCTCTGTGCCTCATTTCTCCACCTATAAAATTCAGACCTAATCTCTCTATATCCTTCTGGGTTGATGTGAAGCTTTAATTCAGTCATATTTGCAAGATGCACAGATAATACCTTAATGAGCATCATTGCTACATATGTATAGAATCTAAATAGTAATAGTTTGTCCCCTCTTTAGTTTTTTAAATTTATAAGAAAAAGGTGGCCTGAAAGGATCAAATTATTGTATTTTGCAGTGCTGAATCCATGTCTTGTGAGATTTGTTTTATTTAAGCCTCTGAGAAACAGCTGGAGCTGAAGCGGATTACTAGGGAGGTTTTAGGGTGGTTTACTTTGAGCACAAACATGCTTTTTTGCTCCTCAGAGCTTTCTCCCACCTTAAGGGTTTATATCAGGTTTAAATATAGTGTTCTAGCTGCAAGGACCAATTCACCACATTTGGTGCAAACAAAGAGCCCGTTTTGAACTCATCATTTTGTCTGCTTCCTTCCTGGTGCTTGCGTCCTGCATTTCTGGAGTGTTACCCAGAGGCTGTGACATGCAGCCGAAGTGCTCAGTTCATACACCAAGAAGCAACGGCTTAAAGCTGCCCTTTGTAATGTCTGATGCTGGTGCTGTTCCTCGCATGGTGGCTTTTTTTTTAAAAAAAAAAAACCCCTGTGTTATGTTAGAGCAGAGTCTAATGGCCACAAAAATCATGACCAGTGATATAGCATAGGAGTACCCCCACTTTGTCAATTTTTCCCCCTTCCCTTACTCCCTTTCCCTCACCCTGCTGGTAACAGGTAAGGTATGAGATAGATAAGCATCATGTCACTTAAACTGAAAGCAGGATCATCCTTGCTGAAGGGCTTATAGTCAGGGCTGGCCTTGGGGAAAATAATGCCCTGTGCAAGCTTGTATTTTGGCGCCCTCTCTTTTAACTATGTAGTAGTATTAGCCCAAGTTTCAGAAATAAAGCCCTGGGAGTGGCTGGGCTGGATCAGGAGATTTGCTTCCCCACAGGCAAGCACTGCTGCTGCTGTGCAGGAGCAAAGCAGGCAGGCTGGAGCAGGTGCCACTCTGCCCACGTATGCCTAGTCCAACTCCTCTTGAGCAGCGGCTGGAGCCATGGGGATGGGCTGGGCTGGGCACCGCTCCTCCTTCCTGGCACAGGGATCAGCCAAGGCAGGAAAGAGCACTGCTGTGCATGTGTGTGGCACCCCTGACCACGGCACCATGGGCAGTTGCCTGTGTTGCCCACCTGTAAGGCAGTCCCTGCTTATAGCTAGTATATACAAGTGATACACAGTGATTGTCCTGCGTGCAAAGATTTGGCTCAGATTCTTTTTTCCCCTAATTTAGGGCTCAGTTATGTAGATGCCTAGGAAATGCTTCTTAGAGGGATTGGGCCACCAGTAGGGTTACTGAACACCGCTTTATCACAGTGCGGAAAGGTGAAGTTAGCCGGGCACTGCAAGCTGGCAGCTCTGCAAGAAAGCTGTGCTGTGTGCATGCACCGGACTGCATCTATTCCCACTTCCAGTTTCTTCTTGCTGTAGCTGTTCAGCACAGCTGATGAGAGACCATTGCTGACTGGCAGTAGGAGTGACTTTTTTTTTTTTAATAAAAGCCAGTACTCATATCAGTTTACACTGACAGATATATATATATTTTAAGGCAGATGAGACTACTCTATCTTCTAGTCTGAACTCCCTTGTGACATGGGCCAAAGAATTCACCCAGTAATGTCTCCATGAAGCCTGAAACATCTGCTGTTGGTGGCACTGGCCCAAATGTGCCCTGCTTCTATCCTTGCCCCTGGAGATGGACATACAGCTTCCTGCGAGATGGGGCTCTAGCACACCTCATCTGCTCTGTTGTCATTGCCCATGTGCATGCTTTTGTCCTACAGTAGATGAAAGCTAAACGATGGTAACTTAGCCCCTAGTGAAACAAAAAGTGACTATAGTTTAGCTTTCGTCTGCCATAAGTGAGCATGAGCACGTGGGCAGCTGTCATAGAGAAACTCAACTTAGCATGGGCATGGAGCTATGCTCACCTTGTACACCACCGCACGTCTTTCTCCACATAACTATCCAGTGTAAAGCGCCTGCGTTTTGGCTCATCCCATCTGCCTATTGCAGACAGACACTGATGTCAGTTGTGAAAGTATTTGAACCGTAGATTGAAGAGCTAGACTGTGTTCTTGTATAACACCCGTTACTTTTGGGGCAAAGAGCAACTCTTTCAGGAGGGCTCAGCAGCCTGCAAAATCATAGCCCAATGTACTACCTTGACCTATGGTGGATACGTCCATGCAGTCTGAGGCTGAGCTGTGCTGGGATACGCTGTGTTAGCTCTGTGCATGTGCATGCCCAAGCAGGAAGGAGTACAGGTCTGTTAGTGTGGTGCTACATGTTGGCTCAGAAGCTCTGCAAAAATGTATTGGCTTGATCACCGCTCCACAATAACATGGTTAAACTGTTTCCAGTCTGGGAAATAAAAGGCACAGAGCTAGTGCAGTGAGTTGTGGCATGGTGCTGCCTTGTACCGTATAGACAATATACCGTCTCATTCCAACACTTCCACTAACCAGCCTCAAAATGTCATTTGATTAATCAGCAGTTCATCTACATCAAAAGCACTCTGCCCTTTAGGAATATACCACAAATCAGCTGGAATAAATGCAATGGAGCCAGAAAGGTTTTGTGCTTTGGAAAGGTATAAATGACTCAACTGTTCAGTCGTGTGTAACTCTTGCTATCATTGCCATGACTAGTACTAGAAATAGCAATAGCCAGGAACAGCAGAATTAAGCAGGTCCAAAGTTGAAATTCTTCTTTTGGAGACAGCCCCCTGTGATGTGAAAGAGGAGCCACAGATGTTCATTCAAAGGCAGACATGTAGCTCTAAAAATGGGCTTTCACAGCTGTAAGCAGATGTGGCGTTCCTCACATGCCGTAGCTACATGTTGATTGATGCATCCCTTCAATGGGCTATAGGCCAGTGGTTTTCAGGCTGTGGTCCACAGACCTCTGGGGGTCCACAGACTATGGCTAAGGGGTCCACAAAAGATGACTGCTCAATCAAATGTATGTGAATACCCACACTTACAATTCAAAGGGGTCTGCATCTCCAGTCACAATTTTTTAAGGGTCTACAAATGAAAAAAGATTGAAAACTACTGGGCTAGGAGATCCACCATGCAACAAGTGAGGTCCTTCACGATGTTTTGGCCTCACCACTTGTTATTTAAACTTAACTTTCTTTCTTGATTGTGTGCACAATGGATTTAGGGTCTGGTCCTACAATTGCTGTGTGTAGCAGGCTGAGTTTTGTCACTTCACTGAAATCACTGGGAGCCGGCCACTTGGCACCTTCTAAAATCAGATTCATATTGGGCATGCTCTGAAATGTCTGTGCTAAAATTGCGCACATTTGAGGTCCTTCACTGTCCTGAAGGGATAGCATAAAACCCCCAACAGATTCTTATATGTGATGGCTCCCTCCAAGTTTTGTACTACTTCTGCACGTCAGGGAAAAGGAGAGTGAAAACTTTTCCCAAATTTTTCCAAGTGCTGATTTACTTTCATAAAAGCTTGGTATTGAAAAACTCTGTTGTATTTACCTACAAAGGGACACAGAAATGCCATGCGTGTGAAAAGGAATAACTGGAATTGAGAGAGTCTCATGTTCCCTAATACAGTTCGCTCCTAATAGACTCTAGAGTATTTTTCAGGGCTTCTTCTCTCCTCCATTTATTCTTTAAAATCCAGTGATTTTGTATGTGCTATATACAAATTCACATACAAGCTTAAAATATTTACAGAGTCTAACTCATTCTCTTTAAATCAGACCAGCAAAAGTAGTCCAAGCAGCAATATGTCACTGTAAACAAAGCCTTTTGAGCGGGGAATCTTTTTCTTCCAGTTGTCTAAGCTGTTGTTCAAGGAAAAAATTCTTGTTTTGAATTAAATTTTAGCCCCTTTTACTTGAGCCTTGCAAAATCTGAGGGATTTTCATGACAGCTATTCTACTTTCTCTGCTGATTTGCTGGGTATGTTTTCAAGCCCATCCTGCTCCTGTTGAAATCATTAGTCAGCGAACCATAGGGCAAACTCTGTTCACTTTACCCTTGCAAGAAATGTGCTTAATTGACCAGGATATGTCCTCAGAAGAATAAAAAACTGAAAATCAGGCCAAGGTCTTAAAAAATAACTAGTTACTTTGAGTGCCTCAGTTCATAGGAACATAGGGCTGGAAGGGACTTCATGAAGTCATCGAGGTCATTGCTCCTAGTCCACAGTGGCTGTCTCCATCTTTTTACAGTCACCCTTCAGGTATTATCAGATCCCCCCCTCAATCTCTTCTCCAAACTAAGTAAGTCTAGTTCTTTCAGCCTTTCTTCATTAGTCATGCTTCCCAGACCTCTAATCATTTTTAGTGTTCCCTATTAAATCCTATCTAATCAATTCACATCTTTCTTGACATCCAAAACTGGACACACTACTCCAGGTGAGGCCTCACCAGTGCCGAATGGACTGGAAGAATCACTTCTTTTAATTTTCAAGCAACCCTTCAGTAAATACAACCCAGTATGATGTTGGCTTTTTTTTTTTTTGGTAATATGAGCACACTGTTGACCAGTATTCAGCCTAGTCTACTGCAACCTCCAGGTCCTTCTCTGTGGTACTTCAGCCAAACCAATTGTTCCCTAAACTATTTGTGCATGCAATTATTCCTTCCCAAGTTCAGGACTCTGCACTTGTCCCTGCTGGATTTCATCTGATATATTCTGAACCAAGTTTCCAGTCTATCCAGGTCATTCTGGACAGTGTCTGCAACTCCATTCAACTTGCTGTCATCCACAAATTTGCTATCCCTGGGGAACCCCACTCAGTATGTCTTCTCAACTAGACATTGAACCATTGATTACTACTCATCGAGCATAGGGATCTCACCAGTATCCACCTTACAGTAATAGTTCAGACATTTATAGTGTCTTGAGATGAGGGTAATCGTATAACTATCAAAGCTCCTGGTTACTTCTGAGTATCTTAGTCATCATTTTCACCTTTTTATTTCTCCTGTCATTTAAGGGAACTTTCATCACACATATATAAGCAAACACATAAGATCCTAAATCATTAATAAGAGAAGTACATGCTTTATATAGCATACACATTCATTGAAAAAATTAACAGGATGGGCTTTTTTTGCCTTCCTGTTTAGTTTTTAAAGACAGATTTTATTTTGCTTTCAGTATTTCAGCTCCCAAGTGGATATTTATCCATCCTGGGCATATGTTTTTCCACCCAAACTTTTATAAGGATCTGCTATGAAGTCATATGGTCCTGTCTTGTTTGTAAGATGGCTCTTACCCCAAAGCTTTCGAGCAGCTCTCTAGAAAGGGAAGTAGCAAACAATGGAAAGACAGAGATAGTTGTCATTATCATTGTTAATGACTCCTATTGTACCTTGTGATTACCATTCATGGTTTATTTCTAGATGTTATAGGTTTTTTTCTCTGATAGAAATGCTCCTCTTTATCATTTGTGTGTCTATATAAATATTAAGGTTTCCTTCATGGTCCCATTATTAACAATGATTCAACATAGTACAGTCATGAGAACAAAATTACAGTGCATTATACATAGCTGTCATGCCTAAATGGATTGCACATACTGTATCCTCAACATTGTTTTTTGGTTTTGTTTTTCGGTGGTAATACAACCATTGTTGTTTTGTCTTTGTTTCTTATGCCTAATTAAGGTACTATTTTTTTTGCGTAGGAGGACTATGCTGGTGCTGGAATGTCTCACTTTATCCTTTAAATTCTTGCTGGATTGTAGACTCTCATTAAAATGAGCATCAGGGCAGTTGTTCTTTGGAAGAGTCGCTATAGTACGCTGGTAGCTTTCTTTTTGTATACGTTGATTTGCTGTCTGAGCTTTTATTACTGGATTTTACATGCAGCACCTTGAAACATTTTCATGAAAGGCATCTTTTAAGTGTTTTGCCCTTGCCTAGAGCAGCATCTGATGAAAAATACTGACTATGAATAAATGCAGAGATGAAAATACACAAGATGCATGCTAGTTGAAAACTTGGCATTCAGCACAATCATAATAATACACACACTTTATATCTTTCTACTTTATCAGGCTGTGGGAGGCAAACTTCTTTGACCTACAAAGTTGATCTGTGAACTGTGTCAAAAAATTCAAAACCTCACAGCTGAGGTTTGTGCATTCTATTAGCATAATTTGCCACCCAAGCTGTAAATGTATACTTTGTACAATGGCATGCTGCACAGATAGCATTTTACAACTTCCTAAGGGAGAGTGTTTATATCTCTAATGTTTCTTATGCACATTTGATTATAAGTTTGCCATAATAGCTGCTATTTTTTCTTTCAATCTTTCCCCCCCTCCCCAATCTACTCTGGAAGCATCTAATGAAAATGTCTTCTCTAATGTATATCGCAAACTTTCATTTATGGAGCACACTGGACGTAATGAATAAACACAGAAATGGACTTTGGCTGGAACTTACCCACCTCTGATTTAGACAGATGAGAGAAGAGATTTCAGATTTTTTTTTTTTTTTTTTTGAGGGATTATGGTTTTTTTTCCATCTTCCTCCAAACCTTTGAGATACAGAGAAATGGCTTGTATGTTTAAAGTAATCAAATGGAGTATTTAAGAAGCTGAACCTGAAACCGAAATGTATTCAGCGCTCTGCTTTTTTGTATAGGGTGAATGTTTGTAGGGCTTACTTCACTGTTACTAAAGCTTTGTACGATTTATTCAGGATCGGAACGGCGATGTGTGCCCCCCCCCATCACTACCCCTCCACCCTCCGGCTGCACCCTCCCCTTTTTAATTCCTGAAATTAAAATGTGTTGGAATGCTCAGTACTGCTTTTCACTCCCTTTTGAAAGGGCCCTTTAGTTTTTCACACCAAGGTGTCCTTTGGGGTGCCAGGTCAGGCTACCAAAACAGCTTCTAGGAGGGGATTAGGACCAATTAACATCTTTGTACACAAAAGCCACTGGCAGCTGAACAGGCGGCCTGGTGGCCCGCTCGGGAGCTGCATTTTAAATAGGGGCCTTCTGTACTTGAGCTCAAGTGGGAAGAGGCGGAGAAAGTTTTTATTTATAATTGAAAATGCTGCTCCTGGATAAAGTCTAATGAAAGGCAGAGTGGTGTTCAAAAGTATCTAACAAATACTATTTGAATATTGCCTTTATTGTATGATTTCCATCAAGGATACTATAACAATATAGCCATTTCTCACTACATATTGAGATTAAGTGATTTTTCATGCAGAGGAGAAACAGTTTCTTCCACACATTGCATCTGTCCTTCTGTTTTTTAAATTCAGCCGTACGTTAAAGATACCAAATAGGTCTGTTGCCGCAAAGTGTTGGGCACCCTTCAAAACCATGGCCTTTGCAAGAAACTCCTATTCTAGGTTTACCTGCTTCACCGAACCTTTCACATACAGAAAAACAGGAGACCCTTCTGAGCGTGTGTGGTGAGGGTGGGGACTTGCAAGAATATTTATTTGAGGAAAACTGCAATCATACTGCTTGAGTTTGTTTAAAGGGGTGGGGGTGGAGAATAAATGCCCTTACATCAAACTTTAATTCAGTTGAATCAGGTCTTCACATGCCGTGTTGGATTTTACTTCTCTCAACATTAATGGAGCTAGGCTGATTTGTATCAGCTCAGGATGTGCCTTCGCATTGTTTTCTGCACATATCACTCGTAAATCATCACTCTGACAATACGATCAAACATTCAAGCAAAAGAAAAGGGAAGAAAAATATGGTGGGTAAATTATTATGGTAATAAACCTAGTCATTTACAAGGGATTGCAAGTGGGGGGTTTGTGAAATTCCAGATTGTACTGTGTTATAAAGGTTGTAATGAAACCCATTTCTGTAATTTTGGGATGAGCCTTTGCCAAACACCGTATTTGTAATCACAGTCTAAGCGTTTTCCCCTAGTTTCATAATAAGAACAATGCAATTGCATACATTTTTCTGGGCTGGAAAGAAAAAGTCATTTCTAGTTCTTCTTTAAACCACATTTTATAGGGAAAAATTCATTATACAAAAATAATAACACAAATTGAATACCCCCATCAGTAAACCTAGAATTGACATCCTGATGAATATAATTTTAGAAGGAGGAATTGCAGTAGCAAATGGTAAGAGAATGGTATGCGAGAGTCTTGAAAACGCTAACAAGCAATTGAAGAAAACTGCAAATAAAAGTAAATAAGAAATACAATGGCCAGATCTTTAGCTGGAACAAATGGGCCTTGTCCTGCTGCTGTCGGGAAATGCCGAGTTACATGGCTTCAGGATCTGGTCTGGTGGAAGAGGGCTGTCTTTAACATTCAGTGGTATTTATTCACTGGTTTGGCTGAAGTGCATAAAATATGGATTTCCACCTGAGCTGACGTGAACAGCAAAACCCTAATTATGATCATTTTCAACCTCATGGTTTTTATAAATAACTAGAGATTCCACTTAGTATGACATTTTTTATAGCAAACATTAATACACTCTCGATGTGTGGCTTTACCCCTCCCTACCCCCTCTTTAGTTTCAGATACTGTATTGTATTTCTTCCGACATGTTGATTCTACCTAATGTTAAATGGTAATTGGCAGTAGTATAGGTGGGGAGAGAAACATTGTTATATTTTGTTCATTTTTCACACTTCAGCAGTTATCCTTTTCTCTCCCTGGCTGTACGCTTATTAGTGTATGAAATGCAGGTGTGTGGGAAATGGCAAGCACACATTGACAGGTTATTTTGTTGGCCACTGCCTAATTAGTAGCATAGTGGATGCACCCTGCTAAGCTTTAGTGTGGTGCAGTAGAACTGGTCTGTTCTAATTTCCTCACAGCTTTGATATTCACCAAGAGATTGACGGTTAGCACAAAAAGCCAAAGCACGACGGAGGCCTGCAGAAACAATGGCCCTTCTTGCTTGTAGACACCACAGATGTGAGAGAAAGCTGACTAAAAACAATTGGCCAACACTGTCTAATTGTCTCCAATGTCAGCATCATTAATGTTTTCCCATGTAAAAAGTAAAAGGCCAAGGTTGTATCCTCCCTTTATTTTGAGTCACATGATTATGTAACTTACTGAGATTCAGATTAAGTGTTAATTGTATTTGTGCAATAAAGACACTGAAGCTACCTTGAATTTAATGAATATGTACTTAATTAATTTTGACAGCCTTTATCTTTATTACCTATTGAATAATCACAATCAGAATTAATAGCATTTATAAGCAATTAAAATTACAGCCTATTTAATGATAATATATGTTTACGTCTTTTGCTGAGATGCTGCGATACAAATTATGAATACTTATTAGCAAAGAAGTTGTTTGCCTGCCAGGAGGTTTCTTTTCTGTTAACAGCAACAAACAACAATAATCAGTTCAATGTGTAATAGTGCCTTTCACATCAGACAATCTCCCAAAGCGCTGCACAAGAAAAGGCTTTGCAGAATTTAAAGGTAATCGCTAAAGGGCAAGAATGATAGTGCACCTGAAACAAAAGGCCCAAGCCCTTTGAGTCCACGTGCAACCAGGCGAATTCCACAAATTGCAATAGCTGACCCATTTCACCGCTTCTGAACTTTATGCCTACGAAGGAGAAAAAAGCTGAAACTGGCTATTAATAATAGTGCAACGCCGCAATCTTTGCATACCTGATTCCCACTGGAGCAATGGGACGAGGGCCCAGACAGGTGTAAACTGGAGTCGCTCCATTAACACCAGTGAGACTGTAGTGATTCGTACCAGACGAGGCTCTGGCCTAATGTCTGCTTTGGTGGCAGAAACTCTAGTTCCATGGCACCACAGAGGAAGAGTGGGCACGGCTTTTATTTTACTGGTATCCACCTGAATAAGCAGCGTAACAGAAAAATGGTAAGTCATATAATCAAGGAAGCTTCGAAAGACTCTGTTCTCTCTGCCTCCATAAAGGAAGAAGAGGGTCACAGCTAACGGAAACTAGGGAGATTTGGGTTGTGCAGAGAGTGAAGGCAAACCAGGCCTAAAATTGATCAATATGAGCTTGAATCATCAAATGTACCAAAGAAATGAAGGCTGAGGGGAGAAGCTGCAATGGAAAGAGCATCTGACAAAACTCCAGGCTGTTCAGACATTATATGTAAGCATTCAAGCCATCTACGTCCTTGCCAACCGTTGTGCTCATTGGGTACTTATCTCCTGTGCCACTTTCCCATTCATTATAATGTATGTTGCCCAAATACACACATGTGCTGCATGTGGTTGCGGGCATTACGTCTGCTAAATAATAGGACTTGAATATGCATAGCTGAGGGAAGAATGGGGCCTGAAATCCTTACACCATGCTGTTAAGTCTAAACAAGTAATCCAGTAAACCTGAGCTCCCAAGTCCCAAAATAAAGGAGGCTTCTCACGAAGCAGTGATCAGGGGGGGAAAAAACATGAAATGGAAGAAAGGAAAGGATGAAATTATTTTTCTTACATTTCTAAATGACTTTGCTTTTCTCTGACCATATAATAATACATTAATTTAAAATTATTTTAGGAAACAATGCTATGCCTGGTATCTATACTTCATATGTTTCTTGGAGCTTGCTAAGGCACTGGCAGCGTTCCAAGATGGTCACGGTTGCAAGGAAGTCTAGGGTCATCTGACACCCTGAAGATGACCACTCCTGGTGGTATGTGCTTGATATGCACAGTATTGGCAGTCAGGCTGTACTTGATGTTGTAGGCCCCAGCAACCGAGTGCATGGAGACAAGAATAACTAGGAAATTCCAACTTTGTGATGATTTGGACTTCTCTGCATACAACTTACGAACTCTGTAATGAACCTGGGCGGTTATGCCGTACGGTTATCTTCACTGCACTCTTTCATCACACTTCTTGGACTGAGAAAAGGGGGACTGGCACCATGATGTCTGCCTTTGAGGACCCATGAAAACTGAAAATGCTCTACCTTAGCAAAGTAATAGTTCACTGTAACCAAGATAAAAGCATGTCTCTTCAGGTCTCTAAAAGTGGGCGGAGTGGAAAATTCCTCAAAGGGGCACAAATTAGAGAGTTAAAAGGTTTCATGGAGTTCCTGCACATCAGCTGGTGGGTGGTGAGGTCCCCTGTACACATTTACCCCAATGGAAGTGAAAGCTAAGCCATCATTTATTTCTTTCACTGAGAGCTAAGGTACTGTGCACTGGCTTCATGAGCCATAGAGTAAGAGCATTTGCGCCCACTCTTAGCGTGGAGAAGCTGGTGCAGGGTGAGTTACCGGCCCTCTTTTAATTTGCTGTCATGTGTTTGTTCACCCATACCCAAAAAGACATAGCGATTAGGGCAAGCCACTTAAATAGTTCAGGACAGGGAGCAAAGAGACGTGCTTCCTGAGCAAAAAGGAAACTTTTCAGCTGCTGCCTCGCCAAAGCTGAAGGAAGCGGGCAGAGGAGCTCAAAGAAGCATCTATACCCTGAGAAGCCTGAACTTGGAAAGCTGATGTCCAGGAGAGAGGATGTGAAACCCTGAGGAGACCAGGACCCAATCCCAAGGAGCGCTCACAAGCGGTGAGAAAGCAGAGGCAGAGAAGGATGTACAGGTCTTGCCTGGATCTGTGCATCTCATGTGCCATCTAAAGCACACAATGATTGGTCCCTCGGTGAACTCTGCATCTTCTTGCCTTCAATTAGTTTGCGTCCATGAAGAGAGAGACTAGAAACCAGACTTTCCATAAGGGTAAAGTTGAAGCATGTCGGGGACTCTTGACTGATCTGGAGATGAAGATAACTGGGCGGTGGGATCTCCGCTGTGAGTATGGGTACCAGAAAGTGGCTCGCTCCTTGGGCATGAATTCTGAGGGCTAAAGACAGTGCCAAGAAACTCCCTGAAGGTAAAGGGAGTTTTTAAAGCTCACAAATCCAGTATATTGGTCCAAACAAGGTCGCTTGGCGAGTGTCCAGCAGGGGGAGCTCAGCCAAACCGTGGAATTCAACGTGTTTTGACTATGACAAAAATTAACACAAACAGAGCTGAGTGAGCAGGATGCAATGGAGGCAGAAGATCATGTTTGAACCTGGTCTTATAAAGGCATGGACAGATAGCACGTTTATATCGGTATAGTTGGCAATTACTTCAGTGTGAAAAAGGGAGCAGACAGACAATGCAAACCCCTAAACCAAGGTAACTTCATCCGATCTGGAGCCCATTCTGATCCAGTCTTTGTCTCTGAAAGAATTGGATGAAACTGTGTTTCAGGAAGTTATGCCAGTTTAGGTTTTGGAGTAGCTGTTTGCTGTTGTCTCGCCACCACCTATGGGTTAGATACCATAATAGCTTCCCACTGTGGAGTACCCTGGAGTAGTTGTGCATCTATTTCTTTTTTTTTTTTATCCCTGTGTAATTTATATAAGAATATGAAAATGATTCAAGTTACACCAGGGTTTCTGCAGATCTGCCCACGTTATTAAATAGGTTAAACTGGTGGTATAAAGAAATGGAGGTAGACCAGCAGGGCCTTCAAATTCAGAAGATCTTAAATTGAACTGGCAGTAAAAAGGTACTGTTACAGATTGGCTTAAGTAGTTTATTTTCCTTGAGTTCATGTCATATGGCTTTATATAAGGCTTAGGGAAACTCTTCGCTTTTTTACCAGGTACTGAAATCAATGAGAATCGTACAATTGCCTTCCGCATAAATATTCCCACATATTCACCTTTCATAGGAGAGGCAAGCTGACAAATGACCAGCGTACAATAGTTACCAGGGAGCAACTGGGGTGGTGGTGGGGGGAATCCACGTACTATTTTAATATAACTAATACCCTGTTGTGGCCATTCTATAAACTGTAATAAAATTAATGTATTACAGATATCCTGCTATTAATTAAGCTAAGGGCTGCACAAACATTAAGGGTCTTACAAGTTTGAAAGCCTCCTGATTTTTCCGTGTATTCAAATGTGAGCTGCAGCCTTTGCATCCTGTAGTTTGACAGCGTGGCAGCGTCATCTTATTTGAGACTTACTCTGTTTTATTTTATGTAACTTATTTTATGGCTTTTGATGAAAGACAGTAGTGAATGCAATGCTCCTTCTCTTATCCTTGCGTATACTTCCAGAACAAAAATGAAAATGAGAGAAATCTGTGTTTATGACAACTCAGATAGCTGAGAGTTCAGTCAAGAAGCCTCAGTTGTAGGTTGGATGCTAATAACTCTTTTGTAGGAGTGAGTTAAGTAAAATGCTGCCTACAGCTCCTGTAAAGTGGAGTCCCTATAAATCATAGTTTCAATTTTATTATGGTTGTTATTATGCTCCTGGTTGCCATGCTTATTGTTATGCTTATTCTAGAGGGAAAACTAGCCTTAAACCAGTCCTTTCCCCCAAGTTGAGTTATAGCCCTGTACAGCAATCACACGACTGATGTGGTTAAGAACCACATGCTCTCTTTCCAAGCAATAGCCTTCACCATATAAAGGATATTAGTCCCTTAAAATATAGCCACATGGTGCTAATTTCAGAGTCAGTCTATTATTATAAATTTGACAAGCCAGCAGTCTTAAGCAATAAGCAATGATTTGAATGATATATAAAGATGCATCCCGAGTTTATTTAATTATGCACATAGCATGTGACAGAATGGAAAGTCTAACTATTGTATTCTTTTACATGCATAAAATTCATGGCTATAACTAAAATGTGCAAATAAGAGGTGATGGATAGATGTGGCTTAAATATTTCTTACAGGTCCTGATGCTTGGGAGACGCTCTGTTCATGGTAGAGCTATTTGAGATTTTTTCTAATTTATACTGGATACTAGCGACCACAAGTAGTTAAAACCCGAGCCACAGTTTAACAGGTGAATCCTAATCATGTTCTCTTCTTCTCTCTTTCATGCTTTGTATCAAACTAATGATACTATTTATGTGAAGCCTGAGTAAAATTTGTATGAGTTTTTCTGAATTATTGAAATACTTTTTAAAAAAAATACCTTTATTTTCTCTCCAACATGTATCATTAATGAATTTTATATGTAGGCTACTCAAAACAGTCTGGAAGTTAGGAATGTCCAACATGGTTTGTTCTGTAGATCTCGTAAAAAAAATATATATTTAAACTGTGTTTAAAAAATGTTGATAGTTATCAGCATATAAATGTGATAATTGGTAAACTTTTTCTAGTCCATTGGTTTTCAAGAAATGGTATTAAAGAAACACTTAGCATATTGACTCCTTAGCAGCACTTTATTGTAGCAGTGGTCTCAAACCAAACGTTTAAAAGTTTTCTGGAGCTGGAAAGCCTAAAGATACTTCAAAAAAGAGGGTCATATCTTTGTAGAAAGAGAGATTGTGCCTAAGGTAGTTACTTTTCAAATTCAGTTTTTCAACTAATATTTCATTTACACTTAAATACAACTGGTGTATAAGATGAGTTACAGTGAAGTGAAAATATCAAACTAATTTTAATACCATTTTCTGTTTGTTTTTAATTTGGCAAGACATCTTTTGAAAATGTTCAATGTTGATTTATTTATTTTTGCAAAATGTCATAGTCTTTTATTTCACCCTTTTCCTCTCCTTTGCAAGTACAAACGCTAGTATAAAATGTTAGGAGTTTGAGGTTTATTTTCTTTTAACTTTGTGAGGTTCTTCAAAACCTGATTTTTCAACAAAATAATCCCCGCATTAAAAACAACCCCAAAAACTCCAACCAGAAAGCCCGAAACAACAACAACCAAATCTTGGGAGCTTTTTTCTCCTAATGACACAGTTGTGGAAAAAAAAGAAAAAGAGAAAAAATCTTTAAATATTTGGACCAGCTGTCATGTATATGGACTTTCTGTCTCTTGTTATAACAGTAACAAGGAAATGTACATGGTGGGACAAGTTCTGATTATTTATCCACCCCCTTTGGGAGAGGGATGGGTCTGTCTTCTCAGTAGATCTTAAATCCTACTTCATGATGTAGTTAAGAAGTTAAAGAAGGAAGCAGACTACTTTCACCTTTTCAGTTCATGCTACAATGGATGCAACAAAACTAAATCTATTTCAGATGCTGAAGGGTATTTCCATACAAATGTTCCTGGTTTTTGTTCAGGTGCACGTGCTCTCTCTCTCTCTTTTCCTTGATTGTAGCGAGATATTGTACAAATGTGTTTTTTTTCCATCATGGCAAAAGCCAGTTGTAATAGATGGTACTGCTGCTTCCTTTGCTACAGTACCATTGAAGAAACAAACACATGAAGCAAATCTGGCCAAAAAATAAGCAGGCCAAGGAGAAAATGGACATGAAGTATGTAGTATCATGAACTCGGATAATGGTAGTCCTCAGTAATGTAACTAAGAACAACAGTATTGACTTGTAGTCCATTATGAATCAAGGCGTTAGCCTAGCTGGATGATCTTGTTTTATAAGATTTTTCAGTGGCTTTTAGTACTGTTCTTTTTTTTTTTTTTAAACATCTTCATTAAGGATTTTAAAAGCAAAGGTCTTTGCTTACATTTAAAAATACTTTTCCTGTGCTGTGATGAATCCTAGTCACTTGCTAATGGATTTCTGAATGCCATTTTCATTATTTTATTTTTTTACAAGACTCCTCTCTTTCTTTATTATTACATTTGCTTTTGTAAAATGGCTGAGACTGCTTGTCACATACTTTAGACCCTTTAAATATCGTTCATATTTACCATTGAGAGATAGTTGGTGATTTATTTATATAAGAAGAATAAAGCCATAATCTAGTTTGTATTTGGTAGCTAAGTGTATTTATATAGCAACTGCATTTGTCACTAGGATTAATAATAGATCTGTCCTTTCCTAGCATAAATCCATAATATAGTTATTGGCTTTGAACTATAGATACAAATGAAAGGACTGCATTGCCTAATGTTTCAATGAATATTATATAACCTTCCCCACAGCTCCATAAGGCTGTAAAATAAATTCAACTACATATGATAACTCTTTTTATTTAGGGGAATGTAAAAGTATTGAAAATCCAGATATTTCAAACCCACTTCTTCACTTGTATAGTCAATCTACACCTGTGCAAAATCACTGTAAAATGTGTGTCCCATCTTTCTGTCTCCAGTCCATATAGAATACAAGCCTGTTGCATGGCCCAGCTGGCAGGCTTGGCTATTTACTTCAAAATTTCATGAGTTATATTTTCAAAGATGAAAGTCACTGGGCCATTCCCCAGTATCAGCCAATCAAAATGGTGGTTGTTACACTGCCCTTCTGCTTTAACTCCTTGATAGCTTGCTGATCAGTTTAGAATTGGAAAAGAATAAAATAGAATGGTAGAAATTAGGCCCTTCATTTACTTAATTTGCATAAACTTAATAGCCAGTCATACACACAACAGTTTTTGCCAGGTGTGACTGTTTGTATGAGCGGGTTTTCTGGATGTTTTAAAAGTCTTTCTGGTGCATTAAAGTAAAACTCCTCAGACATAGCTCAGTTTGGCTCACCATAAATTAAAGCATCATATGCGTGGACTCATGTACAAACAAATGCACGCAAAGACATGTAATGAGCCCCTTTGTCCACCAGATGGTGCTGCAACTTTTTTGTAATTCATCCCTTTGAATTGCTTCTGCTTTTGAATTGCTTCCTCTTTTTTGCCAGCTCCCTGCTCCCACAGCTGTATGGCAGGGCATAGGCCTGGGGTGGGGGAACCTGGACTGAGGGGGCAGTGCTGGACCATCCCGCTCTCCTGCAGTGCCAGTCAGGGACCAGGCTTAATTCATTCAAAAACCTAGTGCATGCATACACTGATGCAACGCTCCAAAATAAACAAGTTTTTAAATTTTATAAACCTATTTAATTTAATGAGGATTAAACCATGTTGTGTGTACAGGCACCCAATATGACCATGGACCCAAGTTACTGTTGTGTTACTTGTGCTCCTACTCACGCAGTAAAGTGTAACTCTACTGATTTCAAGGCAATGATTATTCACATTCTAGGAGTTGATACTGATATTTCACAGACTTCGGTTCTTAAGAAAAGACAAAGTTTGAAAGCCCTTGTTTTGTATGTGCTCTGTGGCTAAATCCTGCAGTGAAGGTGGAGTTAAAACTTCATCACTGATGGATTGCCTTTAAACGTAAATGTCTGTAGGTTGGTGTGTAGTTATAAGTTCACTCCCTCATTTGCAATTCTACAGCTATCTACCACCATTTTGTCCATACTTTACTAAATGTAGCACCACATCCATTTCATCTTGGTCTTTCTAGCAAGACCCCTGTCAAGGGTGCTGTTTAGTGCCCAGTGGAATACAGACACTTTTCCACTAGGAATTGGGCTGACAGCACAGATCATTTCCTTCGAGGCCACGCAACAGCTGTTGGATAGTAGGAACTATCAGGGCATGTATCTCCAGGCTGCATTTGAACACGACTATGAAGACATCTCGTCCACTCAGTCCTGGTCCATGCACTCCAAATCCTGGAAACGAAACAATGACGCTACCTCAGGGTGGTCCTGAGCACATGTGAATAAGCATGCCTATAACAAAGCGTGTACGAGTGGCACTGAGCATGTGCTCTGTTCCGCTCTAAGGTGGCTCTGTGGTATCATTCCTGGGATGAAGCACGCGAGTGGGCAGGACATACTTCTCGACAAAACTCCTGTACAAGACAGAGGCAGTCGGTGTAAGCAGGCCTTTCGTTGCCGCTGACCAGGACTGGCTCTGAAACAGCAGTTTTGACCAGAGCCCTTCTAAAAATCAGTCTCCTTCTGTATACCTGTTCAGAATGGGTATAAAATGCATCCTTTTGGACTTGGCCCTACTTATGAGCATAAGAAGTGGAATGAAAAAGGCTTGGAAGTCAGGAACAGAAAATTGTGGGTTTGCTGCTGATGGATTTTCTGTGCTTTCAACTGCAGTACCCGGGCAAGTTCTGAACTTTCTGCAGAGAGAAATACAATAGGGACAAGCTCAGTCTTGGGCCCTGAAGCTCAGGTGCTTGGAACAGGCAAACAAGGGGCTTTTAATGTAAAGGGACAATGGATTTGGGCTAGAAGCCAGCCCTAGTTTGCCATGTGGTCAGACATGGATTCATTCCCTCATTTGTAATTCCTCAAACTATCCAGTGTTAGTTAACTGAGGTGTTAATATACATGGCACCAAATTCTGTCCTGATTTCCATCCTGGTTATCTGAAGTAAATAGAATTATTCTGAATGTATATTGGCATTACAGAAGCAAAATCTGGACAGATGTTTGTAGTTAGGATGTTATTGTTGATTAATCCTGGGCAAGCTGGGGTGATATGATCCTGGCATCTGTTCCTGCCCGGGGCAGGGGGTCAGACCTGATGATCTGTTTAGGTCCCTTCCGACCCTAAGTACTATGATACTGGATATTAAGCTAGTTTCTTCTCTTCAGTACACCTGTCACCTTTGATGTCAATAGCATTTCATGGGGGGAATTAATGAACTGAAGTTCTGCTTTTAATTTAAATAGTAGGTGCAATCTAAAAAGCTTGTGATTCCTAGATGTTCAGAATACCACAAGTTCTCAGAGCAATAGTGATCTCTGCTATCATTCGTAGAATCCTAGGGTCATATAAAATGAGGGTTGGAAGGGACCTCAGGAGGTCATCGAGTCCAACCCCCTGCCCAGAACAGAACCACCCCCAGCTAGATCATCCCAGCCAAACCTTTATCTAGCCTAGTCTTAAAAACCTCCAAGGATGGAGAGTCCACAACTTACCCCCCAGTCAGAAAGTTGTTCATAATATCTAACCTAAACTTCCCTTGCTGCAACATGAGTCCTGCTCCTTGTTCTGTCACCTGTCACCACTGAGAACAGCCCAGCACCATCCTCTTTGGAACCACCCTGCAGGTAATTGAAGGCTGCTATTGAATCCCTTCTTAGTCTAATTTTATCAAGACTAAATAAGCCCAGTTCCCTCCGCCTCTCCTCAGTTCTGTCATGTGTCCCAGCCCCCAACTGTTTTTGTTGCCCTTTGCTCCAGTTTGTCTACATCCTTTCTGTGGGGGGGGCCCAGACTGGAACACACTACTCCAGATGTGGCCTCACCTGTGCTGAATCGAAGGGAATAATCACTTCCCTTGGTCTGCTGGCAACGCTCCTACCAATGCAGCCCAGGATGCTGTTAGCTTTCTTGTAAACAAGGGCACACTGCTGGCTCATATTCAGCTTATTGTCCACTGTAACCCCCAGGGCCTTCTCTACAGAGCTGCTGCTTAGTCAGTCAGTCCCCAGCCCATACCGGTGCATAGGACTTTGCACTTGTCCTTGTTGAAACTCCTGAGATTTCTTTTGGCCCAGTCCTCCAATTTGTGCAGGTCACGCTGAATCTCCAGTGTGTCTACTCCTCCACGCAGCTTGGTGTCATCTGCAGACTTGCTGCGGATGCACTCTATGCCATCTTCCAGGTCATTGATGAAGATATTGAACAAAACCAGCCCCAGGACTGACCCCTGGGGCACTTGACTTGATACTGGCTGCTAACTAGACTTCAAGCCATTGACTACTGCCCTCTGAGCTTGATGATCTGGCCAGTTTTCTCTCCACCTTACAGTCCA
Source organism: Crocodylus porosus (assembly GCF_001723895.1). Taxonomy (NCBI): domain Eukaryota; kingdom Metazoa; phylum Chordata; order Crocodylia; family Crocodylidae; genus Crocodylus; species Crocodylus porosus. The sequence continues at coordinate 15,124,996 of NW_017728951.1, forward strand.
TTCATCCAGCCTGTAGTCCCTTAGCTTGCCTGCGAGAATGCTGTGGGAGACCATACCAAAAGCCTTGCTAAAGTCAAGGTGCATCACATCCACTGGTCTGCCCACATCCACAGAGCCAGTCATCTCATCAGAGAAGGCAATCAGGTTGGTCAGGCACGACTTGCCCCTGGTGAATCCATCCTGACTGTTTCTAATCACCTTCTTCTCCTCCAAGTGCTTAGAAATGAATTCCTTGCAGATCTGCTCTATGACTTTTCCGGCGACTGAGGTGAGGCTGACCGGTCTGTAGTTCGCTGGATACATTTTTTCCCCTTTCTTTAAATATGGCCACTATATTTGCCCCTTTCCATTTGTCTGGGACCTCTCCCAATCAACATGAGTTTTCAAAGATGATGGCCAGTGGCTCTATCCCATTGGCCAACTCCCTTAGCACCCTCAGGTGCATCCTGTCCAGCCCCATGGTTTTTGTATATGTCTAATTTTTAAAAAGAGTTCCTAGCCTGTTCTTTTGCCACTGTTGGCTGGTCAGCTTCTCCCCAAACCGTGCTGCTAGGTCTTGGAGCTGACCTTACCTGTGAAAACTGGGGTGTGAAAGGCAGTGAGCACTTCAGCCTTATCTGCATCCTCTGTCACTAGGTTTCCTCCCCCAGTCAGTAAGGGACCCACACTTTCCCTGATTTTCCTCTTGTTGCTGACATACCTGTAGAAACCCTTCTTGTTTCCCTTCACATCCCTTGCTAGCGGCAACTCAAATTGCACTTTGGCCTTCCTGACTTCATCCCTGCACACCCAAGCAATACTTTTATACTCCTCCCTAGTTGTTTATCCAAATTTCCACTTCTTATAAGCTTCCTTTTTGTGATTTAGCTCATTGACGAGTTCCCTGCTAAGCCAAGCTGGTTTTCTGCCATACTTGCTAGTCTTCCTGGGCATCAAGATGATTTATTTTGTTCCTACACTCTAAGGAAGGCTTTTCTGAAGTCCAGGGTCCTTACTCTGCTGCTCTTCTTCCTTCCTTTCCTCAGGATCCTGAACTCAATTATCTCTTGGTTGCTGCTGCCCAAGTTGCCGTCCACTACTACATTCCCCACCAATTCTTCCCAGTACGTGAGCAGTGAGTCAAGAAGAGCACGGGGCCTAGTCAGCCACTCCAGCACTTGCACCAGGAAATTGTCCCCAACACTTTCCAAAAACTTCCTGGCTTGCCTGCACACTGCTGTATTGCCCTCCCAGCAGGTGTCAGGGAGACTGAACGCACTTCTGGTTGATAAACAAGTGAAGCTCCAGGGTTTTCACAACGCTTTATTTATTGATGCGTCTTTCATGAATGTTTATACTGATGACTGTCCAAATACGCCAATAAGCTAACCCAGTATTCCTTTAATAGGCGTAAGTCAAGAAGAAAGCAATTCACTCGGCTTGGAGAAATAGGTACACGTATTTTTAAATACCCTTTAAAAGTACTTGATTGCAAAGAATACAGTTTTAAATAGTCCTAAAGTCTTCCTCCAACTGAACAGGTTTTTGATTGCTTATGACAAATCAGTTAATCCATCCGATTCATATTGGATATACTGATACAGACGAGCTGATGATAAGAATCAGTTACCGAAGTCCTGCATCTCTGAAAGCAGATTTTTTTTTTTCCAGGTTGATTTTTTTTCCTTTTTCAGAACATTTCACCTAATGAAGGATAGTCACTAGGGACAGTTCAAAGGTACTCAGCCTGGCATGGGAGTGGTTACTTATTGGAGACGATATGTTAAAACTGGAAGAGAAAACTAGCAAATGAGCCTGCCGAGTCACAAGCCCTGATGATAATGCTCCCTTTCTCCTAGGCTTGGTCTGCATTGTCTATTTAGAGTATCGCGTCTTCAGGGCAGGGTCTGTATAATATAGCTGTATTACAGCACCTAGTATGGTGGGCAGCAGGTCTGCTGAGAATTACTGGGATATAAATAACACCTAATCACAAAAACAGTTATTAACAGAATATAACCCTGAGCAATTTGGGGATAAGAAACTCTACCTGCCTTGCACGATGATGGTGGGTTGGGTACGTCCAGGAATTTGAAATCTAAACGTACCAAAGGTCTGCAAGAGGAAATAAGATCAGGGGTGTAGCAGGCCGTGGGAGCCAGACGCTACAGCCCAGCTGCGGGTGGTGACGCTAGTACAGGAGGACCGGGCCAGCTGAGGAAGATAATTAGTGGCCACAGGAAGGCTCCTAGGGAGGGGAAGCCAGGGAGAGGCAGACAGACAAAAGGGCTAAGTACAGATGGTCAAAAAGCTAAGGCGTACCCTAGGAATAGAGGACTATATTGTGTTTAAAGATTTTGTGAGCTAAGCAGTAACCTCAAACCCACTACAAGAGGACACGTTGGATAAGCTCATGGGTAAAATAGCCAGTGGGCAGAGTACCCCTTAGAAACCCAAATTCTGCTGTAATTAATCTAGCCTAGCTCTTGCCAAACGTGTTAGTTCATCCTGCAGGTCTGTTCAGTTCTTTGAAGTCTGACTAAATTGTTTGTCTAATCTTCATACACTTGGTTCATGTTAGACCGCTTGAGCCTCCCATCCAATCCTGCAAACGTTCCTGAACATGCTTGTCTTAACATAGCTTCCTAGGAGTACCCAACATAGACACAAATGTTTTCAAGAACAGAGACTTTGAGCATACTGAGCCAAATCATAGCACTATGTTCCTGAAGGAAAGATGGGTTTCTGACCTCTTCTGAGGGGCAGCTGGGGAGAAAATGGTACATTAACCTGGAGTACTTGGTTAAGGCAACTCAATCATCAGTCTAACTAGACCTAAGTACTGCTGAGGAGGCTGGGAGGGGTAGGTGGATCCAGATGCTGCTCCCTCACCCCCTTTGTGTAAAATTCTAACTCTACCTTTGCACCGAGGCGTAGGCAGATCTGCACCTTGGATAGCAGCTCTGCGTAGGACAGCACTGTCTGCCACGCCGCTGGCCACATCAGTGACAAACCCAGCCACCAGCGGAGGTTGTGGCTATATTTCACACTCCCTCCCTCTCCCCCACGCCCTGGTTGCACTACTGGGTATAGCGCAGTGATTCACAACCAGGATGTTGTGAGATCCTTTTAAGTGGGCCACGCAATATTAACGCTCATAAGTGTTCAAACACCTACATGTGATTCATAAGAAAACCCCCGAGATTTCAAATAGGAATAGAAATCATAGAAAATTAGGGTTGGAAGGACCCTCAGGAGTTAATCTAGTCCAACCAATCTGTGGGTTAGGCTACATGGGGGGCAAGGAGAAAAGGATTTGGTGGTAGGGGTCTGCTACAGACCCCCACATCAAGGGGAAGAAATAGATTTGGGGCTCCTGAGGCAACTCTCAGAGACCATAAAAGCTAAAGAGGCGGTG
>NW_017728951.1:15128403-15148113 GCF_001723895.1 Crocodylus porosus
CTTATGCAGGGGGTCGGACTCGATGATCCATTGAGGTCCCTTCCGACCCTAGCATCTATGAATCTATGAACCCCCTGCTCAAAGCAGGACAATCCATAGTATCAAAAACCATTCTGACCTGTTTTGATCGTTCTGAGTTCTTTGCAACAGAAAACTTGTTCTATTATTTTTCCTTAGTTAAAAAAATGAGTGCAAGCAAAGAGCTGGCATTTTCTGATGGGTGCCTTAAAGCTAAAAAGGTTGAGAACCAATTATGTAGAGCCTAAACCCACCTTTTACTGTTATTGGGGATTTTATCAAATTAGTGGCTTCTGGAAGCTTGTACTGCTAACCTCAGTAAACAACACACTTGCATGTACAGTGTATTCACATCTACTCCTTTCTGAGCACTCGGGGTGCCTATACACATGCTCCGACATGTTCTAGGTAGAGTGCTCTAGCATCGCCGCAGTGTCACGTGTACTAAGCCCCCCAAATAGCTTTAATGAGTTTTAAAATGGCTGCTGGGGTGCTTTAGTTTGTGTCCTGTGGCCCTTTTTAAACATACGGGGGCTTAATACCCATAACACTGGAGAGCTTTAATTAAAGAGGCTCTCCAGGAACTGCTGTAATTGAAATGCCCCCCAGTCCAGCCCTGAGCACATGTATAGGCAGCCTCAAGTCTTAAAAATGAAGTGGGCTCAATGGATTCCCTAGTGCTATGAAGGAGGGCCTTCTCAGGCCTGTCCTACATTGACTGCACTAATCTATGCTCCATAAGATCATGTACCATGTGACAGCTTCTGATGCATCCCCCTCTCCCTATTCTCTCACCCTCTGCCAGAGCTAGGAAGGGCAAAATCCTTACAAACCTGCTGTGCTTGCTCTCTGCTAGCAAAAGACACTCTCCAGTTTTGGGGATCTTCATCTGGCACAGTATGGCCAGTCTCCAGATGCTTTACGCCATTGGAACAGCCTAGATAATTTGTTCCTGGTTTAAGTGTAGAGATTTGAGTCTATTATTATTTGTTGCCATGTTTGATGCAGCAAAACATAAGAGTTTTACGCTATGGTCTTACGGGGACCTAAACCTGGTTTATTTTTCCATCGAATTTTCTTTTCTGTTACTCTTGCCATAGAACAGGGGTGGCCAATCTGTGGTACACGTGACGCAAAGGGGATGGGCAGCCTTTGTGTCCAGAGCACCGCAGATCAAAGTGGGGATAGGCAGCACAGTGGCAGGGAGGGCAGGAAGCAGAAGGCAAAACAGCAGATTGTGCAGGGAGCAGAAGGCAGAGCCATAGATCACATAGGGGAAGCGAAGCAACATGGCGATCGGGGAGGGTGCAGGGTTAATTAATGGCATGCCTGACAAAAAAGTCGGTCCCCACTGCCATAGGATACTATTTCGAGCCATTTGGTAAGCATGTTCTAGTTAGTATAACAGACAGCTTTCATGCAAGAGGCAAAATGTAAAAAGCCTTTTGCCGGGCACTTGTTTCAAAGAAATCTGCTTTTCAGTAAGTCTTCCAGTTTTGGGCTGTTTTATCGTCTCCAAAAAGGCTCAGGGAGGCATGTGCGAATATGCTGTTTTTCAAAAAACATACTTACAAGAAGGCTGTTAAGACTGAGATTCATTTAGGACGTATAAGTAGAACCAAAAGCAAGTGCTTATGCCTCTTACAGTGCTATGCTCTGAAATGCATTTCTTTTGATACACCAGGTTTTATGACTCAATATATTTTAAATATTCAGGAACTGGACAGAGGACATACATTTTAGGGGCTGAATCCCTACAGTTTTTTACTTACCTAATCTTCACAGCAGCAGTCCCATTGAAATCAGCTCATCTAAGGTTTACTTGTATGAGTAAAGCATTTAGCTGGCTAGGACCTCTGCTTAAAACACTCAGGCCAGTATTTTCAGAAGTGCCTGATTTTTGTTGCATTCAGTTGGGGGTGCCTAATTTATGGCCCTTAATAGGGAGTTATTTTGTATTTGTAATACAACAGCACTGGTCGGCCTTGACTCATTCTCTGAGGGCAGGTACTTGGTGCGACCTGAAAGTCAGGAGTCTTTAAGGTCCTTCAGGCCTGGCATCCAGGAACAGAGGCAACCAGAATTGTGGTGTTTTGTTAATCTGGAATAATTTCCCTGACCTCATTGGAACTATTTTTAATTTCTGCCAGCATTACTGAGACGGTTAAGCTGTCTTCAGGGCAGGGGTCACTGTTGTGTATGTACAGGACGCAACAGAATGGGAGCCTGCAGGACTGAAGCACCAAGGTAAATACAAACCAGTAATGAAAAAGGTGACCCTAATGTCCCAAATCTGCCAATTTAAAAGAAATGCAAGGGGCGAGTACTTTTCTTTCTGAATGTATTGAACGTAATATTCAGTTGCATGGATTTGTGTTTGTACCAAGTATATGGGGAATGTGTGGCTGAACGTGGGAGAAGAATGTGTGAGGCAAAACAGCAGAATGTACAACAGCAACAAGTAAATCATGAAAATACCCCAGAGTTTAAAATTAGAACATTTAATACCAAATCAGCAGAGCTTTCACCTGCTTAGCTGGGTCAGTGCAGGTTTAACTTGAACAGCTAGCACTTCCATGTCGGAGCCCTCTGGTCTCCCATGCCTAGGCTTAAGGACAATCTTTTAGGGAAGCATGAGCTCTTCTCTGATACTTTTTTCTTATGTATTAAGGGGGAGGGATATGCTTTTCTTTAAGCCGCCAACAATGATATTGTCTTGTTCCACTTCTCTGCTTTCTTGACACACTTGTTCTAAATGCAATGCAAGGACAATCTTTCTTTCTTGCTTTCTTTCTTTCACTTAGGGAATAAAGCCACGTAATTCCACCTCCCCCCCCCATTGGGCATTCAAATAGATCTTGAAATAAAGACAGTTGGACAGGGTCAGTTTTCATACCCAAAACAAAGATGTCAGTGCTCCTAGCAAGAACATTTCTTTTTCCTCCTGAACTGGTAGGGTTTTTTTTCTGTTGAGGCCTGTGGTGCAATCTCTCCTCTTCTAATTCAGTGAGGCCTACAGAACTCTTTGCCTAGCCAAGTTCCTGTTCCCCATGGGTGAAAGCCAATTGCGGACCGAACAGAAACACAAATCTTGGTACATCTCAGGCAATAAGCACATGACTGCGCCAGACAGAGCTCCACTGGTGCCTCCTACAGGAGCACTCAATGCACTATCTCCAGTTTAAGTTGGGAGTACTGTGTCACATCAGGCATGAGGGAATTTCAGTTCTATATATGGAAAAATTTCCTAATACAGAATGAGAGCCTGGATAATATAACGTATGTAATATCAATATATTACAGAATATATAACATGAACATAGAACATAATACATACTATTAATATATACATGACTATGAATATACGGTGCAATATATTAATAGTATATATTATAATTGCATATATTGGACCGTATATTCATAGTCATGTATATATTAATAATATGTATTATGTTCATGTTATACAGCCAGACTGCCCCTTTGGCTTGCGGCTTGTGCTTCGAAGTCCTTTGGTATCCCCTGACCTTCCATGTCCATCCCAGACCTGTCAGGTACTGCTTACACCGGGGCTAAGCTGCTATTTTATTTCAGGGCCCCTCCCCTCACCTATGTCAGCTCGGCTCAGGGGTTGAAGAGGACTGGTTACCCGAGGGCTCCCTCCCTCTTTTAGTAATGGGATAGTGGGCCCATTGCAATATATCTATTAGATAAAAACAAACCCTCTATTAAAAACATTAAGCTTTCAACTTAATTCATCCCTCATGTATGTGCACCTATTTATATAGTGTGATCATACAGAGTTTTTCCCACAGGACCCCTGGTTCATTCAGTGCATCAGAAGAATGCTGAGTGATTAGGTATTCAATCAATATTATTTCTTTTTATTCTCATCCTTCAGTATGTGGCCACAAGCCTCATTCAAGTGCTGCACTGAATATGGAAATACGAATTTCCTCAGAAGCTTTTTCTGTGGTTTTCTCTTTATAGGTCTGCATAGCACATGGCAATGTAGCTCTGAAGAAAGCGGATTGGGTGCTGGGAGCCATAGAATGAGTCTAAGGGTGTTAGCATGGCACTATATCTAACAGCTAATTGGCTGAAGTGGAGTGTCATCCCAGTTGGGTTGTACTACTGGTACCAGACCTAGTGGATTCAGAGCTAGCTCAAGTAACACTGCACAACACGGCATTGAGCCATGTATACCTCTTTTTAGTTCTTCCTAAACATGAATGAATTCTCCTTTACAGCATCCCTGCAAGGTGAGGGGGTATTTTTATCCTCATGGCACATCTGGGAAATTGAGTCACAAGACAAAATCATCAAAAATTTCAACTAATTGTGGTCGTCCGATCTGAAAAGTGCAGAGTCTGACATTCAAAATGACATAGCGCTTCTTAGTTCACTGTGGATCTCCCACTGAGGTCAGTTGTAATTGTGAGTGCTTACCGCTTCTGAAAAATCAAACGCTATATGGCCTTCAGTTGGATAACCAGACAATGAGAAATACAGAATTGCTGCCTGTTAACATTTTGGTTTATGTGGCCTGGCCCAGCATCCAAGCAGCTCTGTGGCAGAGGCTGGGATCAAATTCAGTTCTCCAGTGTGGCTTTCAAGTGCCTTCATCACAAGACGGTCCATTCTTTTCCTCCATTCTCCTGCCTCTGCATTTCAACTTCTGCAACAAATGAGGCCGGGATCCCGCAGACAACAGTGGCAGGAGAAATGAGACAAGAGTCCTATGGAAAAAGTACTGTGTGAATAGGGAATTAAAGGAATTTTACCACCTGGGGCAGATTGGCATGCATTATGGGGGGGTTGCCTTCCTCTTTAGTGGAGGGATTGGCTCTGTACCTGGGTTATCTTGAGTATATATTAACAGGTTTTATAGAAGCAGAACACTGGCTGCCGTGGTCCCTCTGCTTTACCTGTGGCAGGTTAGGGTGTTAGGTCTTGTGTTGTGTCAGGGCTGACAGTAGTTGTACATAGAGTTTCAATTATTGTTTGTATGTGATAGCTTGGATGGGAAGATCCTGTCTCGGGCAGGGAGTTGGACTAGATGACCTCTGGAGGTCCCTTCCAGCCCTACTTCCCTGTAATCCTGAAGACCAGAGCAGGGCTGGGGAGTGGCAGCCAGGTGAGAGCCCTCAGGCCACATGCTAACCTTTCAGGGGCTGCACGTGGTCCATGGGCCACCAGTTGAACAGCCCTGTCATCATGCATATGCATAAGATGGTCAAATCTTAAAAATGTAAATCCACATTCTGCCCTTGATGGCAAGGGAACAATGTTTCTCTACTACCCGTAATCTCCCAAATATATCAAAAGTACTGTCTTATCCCCACTTAATGTCCTTTTCTCCAAAGTAAATATAAATAGTCTTGTCAAGCTTTTTCAAGCTATAGCTTGCTTGCTTTCCAACTTCATCCTGTTCATTGCTCCTCAGCTTTCCTACATCCTTCTTATAACGATGTGCTCACAACTGAATACAGTATTCCAACTGAGACGTAACCAGCACTTAATAGAGTGGTGCTATGGGCTCCTACGTCTTCCATGCAATTCTTCTATTAATGCAACCAAATCCTTCTCTGCAGTGCTGCTGCCTAGATGGTAATTTTATTCCCCTTCTGTATTTGTGCAAGTATTTTTAATTCTGTATGTGTCTCACCCTACATTTGTCTTTATGGAATGTAATTAAGTTATATGTAGACAAGGTCTCCAATTTAATCCTGTCCATTGAAGGGTTTTGCAATCCCTCTCAGTTTTGTGTTGTCTTCACATTTGATCATTATGGTCTCTATTTCTGTACCTAAATCATTAATAAAAGTATTAAATAGCATTGGACCAGGAACAATTCCCACCTGAGACTTTCTGCCTTGCTGACATTAATCTATTAGAGTTGACTTTTGCTTGTGTTATTCAATCAATCAATCGGTCAATCTGCCTAATTTTCCATTTAGCCCACATATTTCCTATTTATGAGAATGTCATGTGGACTGTGGCAAAAGCCTTAAAGTCCGGGTATATTATGTCAACACATTTCCCTTATCCACCAAACTGGTTACTCTGTCAAAGAAGAAAATCAGGTTGGTTTGATATGATTCCTTACTAGCCTCTAGGTATTTACAAATGGTTGTTTCATAACTTGCTCTAACAATTTCTCAGGTATGGAAATGAAGCTGACTGGTCTATAACTCCCCAGCTTTACTTTTTCCCCTTTTTATAATTGGAAATATGACAGCTTTATTGCAGACTTGCTAGTCTTTCCACACCATCTAGTTCAAAATCACTGAAGAGGGAGTCTCCTGAGAAAAGATTTTACTTTTCTAAATGCTTTAACGTTTGGCATATTTGACACAGCCTGTGTGATATTTAAAAAGCCTGTGGTCAGTTTTCAGAGGTGCTGATTGCCATTAACACCTCTGAAAATCAGGCTTTTGAAAGAGAAAAACAACCAATAAACATCATGTGTCTGTTCCCCTCAAATAAACAGCATTGTGTGGTCTTAAAATCAGAGGTATCATTTTCTTTGAGTAGAGATGCCAAACCGGGAGGGGTTTTTTTGTTTTTTTTTAATCCATCTTAGCTGTTTTTATGCCTCTTTGTTTCAAACGCTTTGTCCCCGAGCAATCTGCTCTTTAATGGATGCTCTGTACTGAATTTTTCTTCTTCAGGTTTACATATCATTTTTCTTGTAGCATTGGATGATGCAGAATTTAACACTTGGCCCTTTGCCTAAGAAGGTGCAGTGGCAGCAGTATTAGTAGATGCAAAGGCAGCTGCCTCTAAACATTGTATGTCAAAGCTTCAAGACTCGCAGCATGCATAATGTACTGTGCAACAAAGCAAGCTGTTTGAACATGCTGCTTTATAAAACCTACCATTTCCATATGCTATATGATAACTGAAAATGTTCTGTGCAAGGTTTAGCATCAACGGGTCCCTGGGCTGGCCCAAAGAGGACTTTTTTCTCCATGTTGCATAATGTGACGAAACACCATCATAGCACATGCTTTGCACGCAGGTTTTTGTGAAGACCACATGGACCACACCTATATTTTCTCTCAATGAAGGGAGTTAAAAATAATAGAATCCTGGGCTCGGAGTAAGACATTTGATTTGGCATCAGCGCTTATAACTGCAAGTGGTTACCACAGTAATGCAGAGAGATTTTAATATTCACTGAGCGCTTGATAAAAGAAACAATGGAGGAAACTGCTTACATGGAACACAGTAGGAGATGAAGAACAGAGGATGGGAGGAACTGAGAAACACGGTGCTGTAAATATGGCGACAGATGCTCAGTTGTGTAAAGCTGTGTCATTCTGCACTTCATTGAAGTGAGCAGATTTACATCCACTATGGATCATGCTCGCTGCTCTGAATTGGCGTATACCAGTGTAAACCAGGAACAGATACTCTGCACATACACCAGCATAAATCAGATGATGTCCCTGAGCTCCTCGGTTTTGTATGGCAGATATACCAGATATCTGCACTACTTGCTGTAACTCCCGTGCAACTTGATTCAGATTTCTCAGTTTATGAAATGTTTTTTGCCTTTCCTGATTTCTTGGCTTTCTGTCACATTGTGTGTTCTTTGGATCATTTGGTTGATCGACTTTAAGTAAATCCATACAGTGTGATTTTTGGTTTTCAGTGTTTGCTTCGAATTTACTTATTAGCCTACTCCAGTGGTTTGCAACATTTTTAGACTCGAGGCACTCTTCAGAAAATGCCAGGTCCTAGTCTTCACTCTTTTTTTTGACTACAGAAAAATAATGGAGTAGCTTTTTAGTTGCAAAGAACTCAGGCCACGACTATGGATTTCTGTTTGGAATCTCTGGGATTGTCTCGTGAATCACATTTGCACACCCAGCGGTGCTAACATTGTGTGGCACCTGCAGCACCCTTGAAAGAAGGATTTCGGGGCACCCCAGGGTGCTGCAGCACCCTTCTTGAGAATCCTTTGTCAGTGGTCACAGGAACTTTTCATGGGGGAGAAATGGTGATTAACCCCTTTTTTCAACACTCCCATTTTCTCTTGTTTGTAATAAGAGGAAAAAGGCAAAACTGTGGGGTGTCTGCTGGTTATCTTGAAGCTGCTTCTACAGAGATATTAGATAGCATTTCAAGCACTTAGCTGGTATAACAACTCACCTTGCAAAACGCATTGGTTTATTAGCAGATGGTTATGCTGCAGTGATGTGAGTCACGGTTTTGCTCAGAGCTCCTGTATCTGGTTTGCTAAAGCAGTTTTCTTGTATTGCTTGATGGGATTTTATTTATGAAATATATTCTCCATATTTTCTAAAAATAGTTTCTCAAATTGAAGTGAACAACAGGCAAGTGCTGCTCTCCATTACGAAACCTCGGAGAGAACCAAGCATAGTGCATTGCCAACAAACATACGTGATCTGTCACCCAGTTGTACTAACGCAGCCTTGACATGAAACGGAGTTCTGGCAGAACGAGGATCTTTCTAGCCCTAGTGTTTAGTGTTGTGGGGTTCAAGATCTATTTATGCTAGAGAAATAGGCCAGGGCCCACTTTGATTTACACCGATGCGCATCCAGAAAATCTCCTCTGAAGTCAAAGCAGGTATTGAAGCCTTTTACTAGTGAGATGAGCAGAATTTGGCTGAAATAATACTACTAAGACATGTTTGTGGAAGCATAGATGTTGAAGCAGCTGAAGGACTGCTGCTTGAAATGGTCCAAACTAAACTGAACGTAACCCCCTGAAAACGTAGTTTAAAACACGCTATCTAGGGCAGCAGTTCTCAGCCTTTTGCATCTTGCATCCCACCAACCATTTTGTCAAAAAACCCTGGTCCTGCCAGGATGAAAACAAAACCCCACTTGTCCCAAGAAGTGTATTTTTATGTTTTACATACATTTTAGTATTATATTAATAATTAATGGAAATTTTCAAATGAGTTGAAGTCCCACCTACATGGCCTTCGCATCCCACCACTGATCTAGCAGAGAGACAAGCTGGCCTACTAAGTATTTTTCCCTCACTAAAGTCTGATTCTGTATACTGGCATTCCCTGTGCTGTATTGTTGTTCACTCTTTTAAAGACAGTATATGGCATCTATGAGATACTGGTCCCTGAAACACAGTCCTGAGTACTGTGCTCCAAGACTTCAGTGGGTCCTGTTAAGACTTAAAGGGGTCTATGGGAGTTGTATGTGTGAAGGAGAGTCTTGGAAATGACTTGCACCACATAGAGAGGAGTGATTTCTTCTTTATGTTTACAAATAAATCAAATTCAGCCCCAGAAAAGGCAACAGATTACCATCCTCCCTGATTTACACCCTTTGAACCATTTGGGGGCAGTGGAGAAAGTACAAATAGGTAGAATGTGGCTCAATGAAGTTCCCTTGGAAGATGACCTTGCCACATTGCTCATTTTCTTTATCTCAGCCCTGTAAACTCAGAATCAGTCTATCAGCCACAGAGCCTGGTGTTATAGAAGGCAGCTTCAGTGTGGTAATGAAGATCAGCAGCACGGGAACTATTCCAGCAGTGGGCATGTTGTACTTAAACAGCAACAACCACATCACAGATGCCTTGATACAGAGGTAGAAGGATTTGCCGTTCATATCTTTATAGAAGTACATTGTTTCTTCCCACTCCTCTTCTGCATGAGAAAACTCTGGTAATACCCAGTTACTTTCCCTTGCAGCATCCCCTCTCTGCCCTATGTGACGTGGGCTACTGGGCAATATAGACCTATGCTTTGACCCAGTAAATGGCAGTTCTTATGTTCTGCTTCACTAAGGCTTGGATCCATATCATAGTAAACTTCAAGGGGAGCTTTAATGTGCTTTTGGTCACAGATTCTTATCTGGTGAGGACTGATATAGCTCCACTGAAGACAGTGGGCATATATGGTGGTTTCCATCAACTGAATGCCTGGTCCTCCAAAAGCTCAGAAAGCGTGGTCAAGCAGTACACCAGCAAAACATAATCCAACAGTATATAAAGAAATTGTGCAGTAGCTAATTATGTGTTAAAAACACTTAAGGAGCCACAGTGAAAATACAGAGGAATGTGGCCAAGCCTGCAACAGGAACAAAAGCATGAAATACTCTTTATCTGTCTATAATGCTCAATTCAGAGAGACAAAGTGGGAAAACAACTATAGCTACCTATAACCACATTAGAAAAGACACCGTATAGAAGTAGGGCAACAGGTTATTGCTGGTAAGTTGCAAAATAATGTAATATAAGTGAAGTGAATTGCCCTTCCTGTAGAAATTAATTGTGAAGGTAATTGTTACTTAGCTCTAGAATAAAGATTTAGACAAAATAAAAGTAGCCTGGAATTCAACAGATATGCATAATGAATTGTATATTAACACACTGTGATCAATACTTAGAGACCTTGACTGCTGTAAAATGATGTTTTTCAGTTTCCACACAACTGGATTTACTAGTTGGTTCATCAGAGGAAAAGGTCTAGAAAAAACACTGTTTTGAAGAGTAAATTACAACAGGAACAAAAGTAACTTTCTTTTCATTGCCACCCTCATTGTATTGCAGGGCCAGTACATTCATTCTCCAAAATAGCCTGCAAGATAAATAAGCATCCATAACGAAGTGGGATTTGTGTCCTTGCTTCAGAATGAAGGTAGGAGGACCAAAAAACTTGCTATGGTTCCACCTGCACAGTCGTCTCTGATAAGAGATGAATTTTAATATACTTTCACTTCCCATAGATAAAGGAGTCTAAAGAAAAATTAATGCTTCTTTGGTCTCAGCTTTTTGGATAACATATTACAACTAAGCATTTGGCAAATATCAAAACAGGGCCCAGAATCTAGTAAATGCTGCTAGGCTAAGTATAGACAGTCAAAAAGCCCATGGCTGAATTGATTCAATCTTCATGGGTTAGTGTGAGTTGTGTAAATTGAACCACAAGCGAGCAGACATTCACTTTTGATTCTGGAAGTGCAGCCACATGTCTGCAGTGGCCCAGGCCAGAAGCTGGGGGAGGCTAGAGAACACCTCCCTGCTTGGCTGGAGCAAACGACTTGGGCCAAGCCTAGCCCACCTACCCTGCAAAGCATCCTGGGATGCCAGGGGACTGTGAGCTAACTTGAATCTGGAGGGGATCTGGGACAGAAATTCAATATATTGATTTAACATAAATCAGTTAAATCTGAAACTACATTCATCTAGGTTTATCTTAAACCAGTCTGGGCCTTTTGAAGTTGGTTTACGTGCACTGAACTTCTGTTGTGTCAGAAATTTGAAACAGTTTCTGATCACTTATACCAGTTTATGCATAATTCCTGTCCTTAGAGGAAAGCAGTTGTAGATGAATACTGTGTAGGTCACTTGTCAATTTGCCATTTAGAAAAGTCACTGTAGTGTTGCAAGCATACACAGCATAGGTTTTGCACACTGAAGTGCTGAGGTAAATCTGTGCATCACCTGCTGCCCCACCAACTCACTTGTACACTTTACTGTGCTTTAAATAAACATGTGCTAAGTGTAGCACATAACAAGGCCCTAGTATCTGGGTTTCCCTTTGCTTGCCTTTAAAATACATGTGAATAGTAGCAAGTAGTATCATGATCATGAGTAAGGACTGAGGTGCCAGAAACTTCTTACCCTTCGCTTTTCCCCTTAAAAATTGAAGGTGTGTTATCTCTTTGGGGCTGTCTGCATGGGATTTCCACTCTGGTTGTTATTTCCCCGGGTGGATTCAGCCAACGCTGACAAAAACCACACACTCACCCAAACACAAACCCTTTGTGTAACAAACCTCATCTGAACAGACTGCAGTGCTTCATAAAGGAGGCTTATCTTAGCTTCTTTAGAGAGGAAAAAAAAATCTGACAGCTCTAGAAATCAGTGTGGTTTGCTCAGTTCTTGCTCACGCCTGCTATAAACACTTCCTGCTGTGTGCAGAGTTGCCTCTGTTTCCTCCAGGTAACGTGCTTCTGCAAGGTGTGACAGTTCGTGATCCTGTCAGGGTCAGGCTACCCCAGCAATCCCACAGCTGAATGTTTGATCTGGACAGGCCTGTCTGCGAGGCAGTGCCGAAATCTTTTATTTTCACCCCCACCCAACAAGAACTATTGCCCCTATTCCCCTGTTCTCTCCAACCTGAATATGTCAGACAGCCCTATTTATCTCCACTTGTTTAGACACTGGCTTTTCATTTTCTATAATCGACATTCCCAGATACAAGTGTCAGATCCACCCTCACACGCTGAGCATATCCCATTTGTATTTCAGCTGCTTACATAGTGCAGATTTGCCTCTTCTTAAACCACTTGCCAATTTTCCTTTTCCACGAACATTAACGTCTCCATGGCCCTTTCATCTAGACATCACTGGAGCCCCATTGTTATTCCACATCACTAGATTACTTAGCACCATTGTTTATTCCTGAAAAAGTTATGAATACTTTGACCCTTATCCAGCTTCAGCCCATTATTACTTTTAAGCACATGAGCAGCCTCATTGATTTCAAGGAGTAATATAGCTGAAACCCCTGAGTTTTGTATGATGTCCACCAAAAAGTATCCCTCAGGCTAGGTTCATTTGAAATGCTTTTTTGAAAGGTTAGCTGTGAACATGGTCCAAAATTGGGATTTGAAAGAGCTCTGCATTGTCCATTGGTGGCCCACAGGCTGCAGGTGGCCTGCGAGGAGTTAATGTACAGCTCCTGGGCTCATAATTGGCAGTCATTCACCCTACTGCTCTGGATGGTCCTAAAGCCAGGATGTCTAGGCTTCCTTTCCCACCCTCCTTCTATTGGATAGTTCTGTTCTAGAGCATGAGCCAAAGCCCATGAACAGCCAGGGGCTCAGCTTTGCATCTGGTCTCTAAAACATGTGAAAAAATTGCTTTTTTTGCATCCGTGAACCAGCAGCGGGTGGGTGTGTTGCATCTTCTGTCTGTTCCAGGGGGACAAAAGTGTGATTTGACCCTTAAATTCAAGCTGTAGCTACTCACTCTTTTAACTCTGAAAACCGCCCCTCCGCCCCGATGCACCTGCCAAGATGGCAGATGTTACCTTGATATTAATCCTTGTTGAATCGTCATAAAATGCAAACCCTCACAGACCTTCCTTTCCTATCATATGTACATATATGAACATCTGGAGTTCATGCAAATCTCAGTTGTCTAAACTTGCTGCCAACTCAGACCTGTAAGTATGGAAGAATTTATTTCACCCAAATTATAACGGAGAAATAATCATTGCAGCATGGATTACTGCTTTGAAGGGCAGCTAGTTATAATTGAGACTGCAGATATTTTATCGTAGTGCATTTAATATGCACAATGATTAATTGCGCTGTAATTGGGGTATTTTAAAATGCCATGCTAAATGTTTAATCTTCTTCTGATTTATCCTCCAGTCAATGTTGTGCCTCTATTGTGTGGATGGACAAAGTCTTCCACAGTGGGAGGAGATGACTAGGAAAGATCATGCCTATGTCGCTAATCAAATGGTAAAGCTTTCAATTGAATCTGTATTATTTGGTGTTTATTTTTTAATCATAGTTGTACTCCACTCTGAATATGTGTTGATTAGTTAGTTGTCAGCTTAGGGAAACAATAAGACCTTATATTTACTCAGATATATTATGCTAGAGTTATTATTCAGTACTGATTGATTTGATGGAAAAATTTACATTAACTCAGCAGATAGATCCACTTAATCTTATTCATGATGTTAATTATATACTCAAATAGCTATTGCCATTTCATTTTTATGGTGTTTATTATTAGGACTTGTTTATCTGTGTAGCAATTATGTAGTTCAAACCACCACCCCCTCCCAACATGCTCAAACCGAATGTCTGCTGCAGTACTGGTAAATCTCTTCAGGCTATTAATTCGGTCATAAAACTTTGGGTTGTGATCTTGACCACTCACATAAACTAGGCTGTATTAATTTTTGGATGGTAAGCCTTAAGCCTTGACAACCCCTCAGTTTCCCTTTGGTGGTATGCAGTCAGTAGGCAGCTCTTTCTTCTGAGGCAGGGTAGGACCCACCATCCAAGCAAGCCACATGCTGTTGGAGATATACAATTTAAAAAAAAAGAAGAAATCTTATGTAACAGTGAGTTTCTGACCATTTGTGGCCATTAGAGACCCCCAAGTAACTTTTAGAAACTAAAGTCAAACAGAATTCTTTCCTTCACGTACATCACAATTATCAATAAAGATTCAGTAGGTTAAATTACTGGTATCCTTTCAGTTAGTAGCGCTGCCATCCTCAGGTTATGAGTTCACTTCCAGCAGTAAGTTCAAGGAGGAACTTCTGGGCTATGAATTTCTGACATCTTGCAATTGCCACATAAAAGTTGGCCACTTAAGAGAACAGACAAAAGAATCCGTAATGAATAATTGATTAGCCGGTTTTTCTTCCCTTTCTGTTTTTAACTCATTTACAGACGCATCTTTTTTATCCCTTTCTTTGTAACTCAAAATTCTACTGAAAAGTCTCAACCTGAAAATATTTTTACCTGGAGATTATTTGCAAGCGGCTTGTCACAAATATTTGATTTTCACAACGTGAACGGTTTGGGGATGACATGTAATAACACGGTAGAGGTTTTCTTTTGGGTTTTTTTTCCCGACTAACTGAACATAATCTTCTTGTCAAGTTGCTGATGCTCGTACTGATTGACGTATACATTCAGAATTTCTCTTTTGTGAATACTCACTAATGTGTCCTTAAACATGCCATTTTCAGGAATGCGCCTGCTAGTAAACTGTTTTACTACGGTTATTCTTGGTAACCGATCACAATAGGACAGGTGCAAAATATGCAGCGAATGTGAACAAGCCTTTTGTAGAAAGTTTCTGCAAATTGAAGCCAATGGGGCTATACAGTCATAGCATGTTGCTTGTGCATGATGAGACCCTGTAGCATGGCAGAAAGCTTGTCAGCTGTGGATTCTTGCCAATTCCCACTGGAATTAGAGGATGATCAGCACATCCCAGACTCAGCAACAAACTGAGAGAAATCATTGAAGTGTCCAGTGCTATTGCTCAGCCTTCAGTTCTCATAGGATGACTTTATTTAAGGAGTGGGCTCACTACTATTAAACCAAGACTAAAATTTTCAGTTCTTATTTTCAACTCTTATTAATTGCAGTTCAAAATAATTCACTTTCCTCTTACGGATGAAGCTTGATTCCGAGCCTAGGTATCCATTCACACTGTATACCCTAGATCTTATTTGTTGCTTGTTATAGTATCTGTTTCCAAGGGGATGGCCCTTGTAGGGTATCAGACTAGTGGGTGAACTTCCATTTTCAAACCTCATGCCAGTGGTATGGTCCTTTGGTGTTTGTAGTGCGCCTTAGAAAGCTTAGTTTTATTTTTATTATTGTTGTTTTATACTGTGGTATGCAATGTCTTGATGCATATGGAAAGTATGTTTAAAGGTATCTTGTAAAATTGGGGTTTCTACAGTAAATAATCATATTTTGTTTATACATGGCCTCAGTCCTGTATGTTTTACCTAGGCAAAATACTCACTGACTTTATGATGTTTGCCTGAAAGCATATTAGCTTAGGTTCTGCGTGACTGAATCCCATCCACTCAGTCTTCTAGTGAGAGCTAAACTTAAATATTCCCCAGTATTTATAGCTTACAGTTAATTATTTCCATGAATATTCTTGCTCACAAAGTTGCTTTTAGTGTGCCTGTGGATTATGATACATGAACCCAATTAGTTAAAAGAACACAAATTGTTACAAGAATCTTTTATCCCTTTATCCATCCTCTTTAAAAAGACAGAGGAAAATTGACTCTCTATATAAAGACCTATATGGATGTCTCACTGAATACTTCTGCAATAGAAACAAGTCAATACCTTAACCCCAAGAGAAGATAATCAGATAAGTAGGATATTTGGCTGTCAAATCCTTTTATCAACATCTGCTAATAAAACGTTGTATGTAAAAATATCTACGTTTAGACAAGATGATGGCCAGGAAATGAACTAGAGGCCATGTCTACATTGCTACTGGCACCCCTCTTGCCCCCACTCTGCCAAATTGCCTGGCACTAGCAGGAGAGAGTAGACAAGCCTTGTGTAGCAGGGCACTAAGGTGCTTTTGGAGCAGTGAGGAAGGAGCCCGGCTGCAGGTTACCATGGCAACTGGAGGGAGCCAGTGACCCACACCTGCTAGCGGTCAGCTGACCAGAAGGGGCAGGGCCTGGCTCCCACTTAAAGGGCTGAGGCCTGGCAGGCAGTCCCCTGCTGGTAGTCGAGGGGGAAGGAGCTGTGCCAGAGTGAGCAAAGGGAAGAGGCCTGTGTGCATGAGCAGCTTGATACTGGTGAGAGATGGAGCACCCTTGTGGTGGCTCGAATGATGTTTTAGCCGAGTGGCGTGAATTTATGTTATACCCCAGGGGCTGGTGTTTTGTTTGCTGTTTCAACCAGTGGCTTGGGAGAGGCTGTAAGGGGATGGAGGAGGCCTCACAGGGGGTCCACAGCAGTATTGGCGGTGCGCCCACCCAGAGTATCAGAGAAGGCGCAGCATTGGGTGTGCGCCCACCCAGAGTATCAGAGAAGGCGCAGCATTGGGTGTGCGCCCACCCTGAGTATCAGAGAAGGCGCAGCATTGGGTGTGTGCCAACCCCGAGCACCAGCGAGGTGCAGAGCAGGAAGCCCCAGAGAGGGGCCGCGAGAGAGTAATTGCTGAGCCCCAGAGAGGGGGCAGCGATTGACAAATGCCAGCGAGGCGCAGTGCGAGACCAGGCTGTGGAGAGCCTGTGCACCAGCGAAGTGCAGTGCAAGACAAGTGTGAGACAAGGCTGCAGAGGGCCCGGGCGCCAGAGAGGGCGCAGAGTGAGACAGGGCGGCAAAGGGCCCGAGTGCTAGTGAGACGGTACGAAACTGAAGAACGTCAATTCCATCAGCAAGGCTTGGAGCGTGGTAAAGGGGTGGTTGGAGCCATGTATAGCCCATAAGGCTGGGGTGCACCAAAATACCCATTACAGAGATGGGGCCAGTGTACAGCAGGAAAACCGTGTCCAAAAGGCAGCCTCCCCATGATGCATATAACATTAAAGACGTGGCAGGTGAGAATTGAGGGTGCTTTTAGGCTAACTTGACATGGTAAGGGGACGTTAGGGGACAGCATGTTGACCCCTAGGATGCCATCCTGTCACACCTTGGTTCTCAGCAATGGCCACTGTTGGGCAGGGAAGCAATGAAGATATGGCATGAGACTTGCAGTGCCCTAGTTTAGTAGTTTTCAACTTTTTTTTCCATTTGCAGACCCCTGAAAATTTTCAAATGGAGGTGTGGATCCGTTTGAAAATTTTGAATGGAGGTGTAGACCCCTTTGAATTGTGTGAGTATTCACATACTTCTGACTGATCGTAGTCATCTTTCACAAACTCCAGGGGTTGATGGACTACAGTTTGAAAATCGCTGCCCTAGTTCACACACAAGCCTGTTTTAGAGTCAAGGTTAGATAGAATCCAGGGCCCAAATCACCCAGAGCAAAATTGGTAAGGAGAAACCTTGTGAAGAGGAAAATACATCAGTGTTCAACGAGTGCTGGAGATACCAAATTTTGCAATATAGTAAAAGCTGTGTTAACTGGCATTTTACTAACCGGAATACTCTGTTAGTGGGAATTCCAATATCCCCCAATTCAAATTCTCAGTTTAGCAGTCAGAATCTTTGCCAAGTCTATCTGGCATGCACATCAAGTATTTGCAGTACCAGTATGACACTGTCTTCCATATAACTCTCAGATAACTGGAATTTTTAGATAACTGGCACCCCCTTGCCCCACTCATGCTGGATAACAAAGCTTTTATTGTATATAGAAAATGTCCTGCCAGTGCATACATTGCCACTTGAGGAACATCATGAAAAGTATGCATCTTTTTCATCAGTCACAATTCCACCTTCCGTCTCTTAAGTCTAGTGTAGCTGCCAGCATGTACACCTGCATGCTACTTGAGTCCCGTAGTACAAGAAATGGGATTGAATGGCCCTTGCACATGGGTACAGGAGAAGGCAGCTGGCGAGGCGCCAGCCACCCTAAGTCCCTTTTTCCCATGTGTTGGTATATGACTTCCTTGTGGTAGTACTGAAAGAGGAATAAAACATTCAGTGCTAGAGTAGATCTCAGAGGAAAAGCTTGGGCAGCAGGGGCCTTCACTGCATGTGACAGCAACCCACAGGTAGCGATATGAGCCAGGTACAACCTACCTTCTAGATCTGAAGATGGCCAGCTCTACTGGGAACCACATGGCTTGTCACATGCATGGTCCCTCCCCACTCTCTGTTACTTCTATACATGCTCTGACACTAAATGTGGTCATACCAACGGCCAAGGGATCCCTGCTATACTCCTACCTCCAATAAGAGACTGAAAGAGCAACGCCAGGTGAGAAAAAGATTTTTCTATGCCCTGCTCCAAGGGAAGCAATAACAAGAGGTCTGAACAAACATGTTAAATTTTTTTCTGATATAACATAAAAACATCATCTGTGAGCCAACAGTATGTGGGAGTAGAGCCATCTGAAGAGTGAATTATTCTGCAAAGAGAACAAATGTTACAAACCCCACCATATAGTTGCTTCTTGTGAGCATGCCATGAGGTTTGACTGGGAGCAGGAGCGGTTTTTCAGTATTCGTTTTTCTCTACCTTCAAAAACCATCAGTGCATTTTTTAAAGGTAATATGTGCATCAGAATGGAAGAAATACAAAAGACAGACAAACGTTTATTTGGTAATAGTTCATACAGGAGACACTTCAGAGTATACCTGAAGTTAAAGAGAGAGCAATAGAGTTTATGGTGCTGTATATTGATTCCTCCATAAATGCCACATATATTGTTAATTCAGCTTCTATCCAGCCCTAAAGATCAATAAAGTACATGGTTTAATAAAATGAGCAGCAACCAATTTAAGCTCATATAAAATTGAAACTCATTCCTGAATTCATCTGAAGCCTGTCTACTGCAGATATCTTGATGGCTTTTAGACAAGGAGAGGTGGTTACTCTGCTAGCCTGAAATGCAGGAAACCTATGCTTATTTATGCAGTCATTGGCAAGTTAGGACCAGATTAGTGGGCTAGAGATGTTTAGTGGACTTTCCAGGAGCATTTTCACACCTGAGAGTTAGGTGCTTGCATGATTTTGCAAATACTTTAGGTGCATATTTAGGAGCCCAAATACCTTTAAGAATCTGCCTCTCTGGGCCTCAGTTCTCCATCTGGAGTCCATATTTCACTGCTTCACAGGAAGGTTGAAAGGATAAATCATTAAAAATTGTGAGGCACTCTGAGGCTGGGAGCGAGACGTATCATAGGTACGGAAGTCTTTTTAAAATAGCTTAGCTCAACCTGAATAGCTGAGGAAATGGTGTCTTGAATCTCAGAAAGAAAAGGAATTTGGATACAACACCACAGATGTTCACACAGACATTTTAAGGTACTCTACTGAGGACAAAATAGTGACTGACTTCTAAGTTGATGAAAAAAGCCTCAATTCAGTTAAAGAGGAACCAGATCACCCAAGCCCTCGGACTAGGCATGCTGACTGCAACTCAGTGTTTGTGGCACTCCTGAACCGGTCCACCTGCAGCACCACCCTTGTGGGGATGGTTTCTATCATCAACGTAAATTGTATAGTTTCATAGTTGGTAGGGTCGGAAGGGACCTGAGCAGATCATCAAGTCCG
>NW_017728951.1:15148847-15155295 GCF_001723895.1 Crocodylus porosus
CAGTTGGCGACCCAATTGACTGTGTCAGTGTCGACACAGACTGTGTATGAGTCTTTGGGCCCCCTCCAAGCTCAGGAATGGGTTAATGATTTCATCCTGACCCTTTACAATGTTTTCTCCTGAAGAAGGGTGCTTGTGCCCGAAAGCTTGCAATTAAAGATTTTTTTTCTTTTTTTTTTCTTTGCAAAAATCTAGTTGGTCTAATAAAAGATATCACCTCTACCACAAGTTTTGATTTCCTTTTGCCTTTAGATCAATACAGCTACAACCTGGATACCTGGCTCCTGGCAAGGAAAGTGCATTACCTTAAAATCACCTTGCTTTTGGTGGGGTGTGGAAGGGGAGGATGCATGTTCTGCTATTGTCCTAGGGCCCCCTGAGATCTTCTGAGTATGAACCACCCTGCAGTCCTCTGAAAATCAAATTGCTTTCAGTTCTGGGGGAGAGAGTATGTCAAGCTAGCATTGCAGCTTAATGATATGAGATTTGAGGGGAGCCCTGCTGAATTGTCTTCTCCTGAATGTCCCTTCTTACAGGATTTTCCAGGGCAGTAGTGATGTAGGCTTTGGAGTCCACTCCCAGTGCTGAATCTGACTGCCATATAAACTACTAGGGCAAGTCTTGAACCATTTTTGTGTCTTGGTTTCCCAACTTATAAAGTAGGAATAATATCCACCTTTGTAGAACTCTTCAAATTCTCCAATGAAAATTGCTATATAAATTCAAAGTACAATGTTATTATTACTATCTTCCATGAAACTACCTAATCACTATTTAGGTGTACTGAAAGCCTGTGACAAATGTGAATTTGATTTTATTCACTACAAAGGCCTTTTATTATCTTAATGAGTCACAACATCAGCTGGCGAAAATAATCGCAACATAGGCATTTTCCATATCTTAATTAATATAACCCTGACACAAATAACTGAACTCATGTTTCAGGCAAGTATTTCTAAGGAGATACATGCCTTGAAATATGGAAGAACCATCAGAGTGTTTAGCAGAGAAGCTAATTTTTCTTTTTGTTTGTTAAATAAAAAGAAACTCTTGGAGCAAAATCTCTTTTGAGAACACTTGATTAACACTTGATTAATGACCTTGGGAAACAATATTCCAGTTGCACTAATGCTACTATTATAAGAAAAGCTATGTGTTTGTTTTCATTACAAATGCTTATTTTCAAGGTATTGCATCTTGACTTAGGTCTGTGTGAAAAATAATAATGATGCAATGTAGGATCATGGAAGTGAATTATTTTAATGAAGGCATTGTAGTAGCATTTTAATTTTTCATCTATATTTTAATGTTGTCTTTACTGACTTCAGGACATATACTCTCCCTGACATTGCAGTATATAATAGACAGCTTGTTGCTAGGAACAAAGGAAAATTCTGTAGGTCCAGGAACTACTCAGAGCCACCACAATTAGCCTTCTCCTGAGTGCCTTGAAAGCCCTTGTATAGGTCGTGGCAGGAGTGGAGTTCAGGGTGGGAGGGATTATAGCACCAATGGGCAGAGGACTCTCTGCCATGAATACTGATACAGATATTTTCAACTGCAGGGAAACCTATGAGCATCCCAAATCAAAGGTCCATTTGGGTTAAACTCTCATCTTGACATTGGGCCTACCTCAGAGTAAGACAACACCCACTAAGGAGAAAACTCTAAAACTCACAATATAATTATGATAAGATACAAAACACAGTGGGGCTCCACCAAGGACTATCAAATCTGGGCCTGACCCTTGTAGGGGGGTGGTCCTACTGCAGCTACACTGAATAATTTTGGAGTCTAGATCAATTACAATTAAAGTGAGCAATTAAAATTGAAGAAAGTAATGTGTCATTCTTAGGCTGAAGAGCAAGTTTTCTTACCATATAAACTGGAGTCTGATGAAAAAATACCTCTTGTTGTCATACTGGTGCTGTGGTAAGAGGGAAGACTTAAGCCTAAATTGGCAAAAATGATGAATGGTTCAGGATGTCTCAAATTCTGATCCAGGTGTTATAAGATAGTAACTCATAGACCATGCTGACTTCATGCTGGAGCTGTGAGTACTCAAGAATTCTTAAAATAAGGCCAAGGTCTCGCATCAATCCACAGATGAATCTAAGGACATGATGGATCTTTAAATGTAGTCTGACCTCCCATATATCACAGACTAATCAACATCACACATTTATCCTTGTATTCAAAGGATGCGATGGCATAGCAGCTAAAGTGTTCCTGGATGGCTCAAGAAAAGTGATCTTGAACCTTGCTCCAGATTTGCGTTGAAGTATTCCCCTCCAATCGATCCAGCTGTGAATAGATTTGGTCAGTCAAGCTAGAGAGTCAAAAGTAGCCATATGGGACATTAGCTACAATACTCCTTTGCATGCTGTTGGCTACAGAAACTGGAATGCATGGGTAAGGCCCAGTAATGGGCCAGCTTCATTCCTGTATTGAGCCCAATAATTTGTATTTGACTAAAGTGTAACTGGTGATTGGCTAAAGCCTCTCTTCCAAAAGGGCATCCCAGTCTTGATCTGAAGGCATACAACATTTCTTTTGGTAGTTTGTTCCTATAGCCAATCCAGCCTCACTGTTAAGATTATGCCTTGTCTCTGGTTTGAATTTGTCTGGCCTCAGGTTCCAGCCATTTGTTCCTGTTATGCTTTTCTATATGAGATTAAAGACCCTTTAGTACCTGGTATTTTCTCCCCATGAAAATGCTTACACACTGTAATCAAGTCACCTCCCAATTGTGTTTCTGATAAATTAAACAGACTGAGAGATTTAAGTCCCTCACTGTAAGGTATTTTCTTCAGCTCCTGAATACTTGTTGTTCGTTTCTATGCTGTCCTCAATTTTTCAGCTTCTCTTTAAAAATGCAGACACCAGAACATCATGCCAGACTCCAGTATCCTCACCACTGCCAGAGATAGTGGTAAAATTATTTCTCTCCTACTCGCTATTCCCAGGTTTCTACATACAAGAACTGCATTAACACTTCTTGTTCCAGCACCTCACTGAGTATATTTTCCCTTAACCCTTTTCCGAATCACTGCTTTCCAGGATACAGTCCCCTTGTTCTGCATGCTTTGTTCCTAGATACATAACTGTACATCTGGCTGCCTTAAAACATATTTTATTTGAATACGCTCAGCTTGGGGAGTGATCTGTATCACTTAGTCTGACTGCCCCTTCATCAGCCTAGTTACCACTGTGCTAATCTTTATCATCTGCAAATTTTATATCAGTAACGATTTTCTGCTCATTTCCAGGTCACGGATGAAAATGTTGCCTAGTGTCAGGCCAGGGCCCTGTCTTTGTGGAAGTCCATTGGAAACACCCCCATTCAGTAATGCTTCCTCCCTCACTACTTTCTGAGACTTGGTAGCTGTCTAGTTCTAAATCGATTTAACTAGCTGTTACGTTTTCAATAAGAATGTTACACAGCAGTAGGTCAAATGCTTTATTCTATAGTGGTTGCTGTTGTTGTGGTAAAGCCCATAAAGCTAAGGCACTCAAAATTAGTAGCCACTTTTGAAAATGTGGGGTTTAAAAAGTAATGGTTTTACCAGACCCATTTGGATAACTAAATTGAATTCATCTTTGATACATTCTGCTAATTTCTCCTGCTTGCATTTGTAATCAGTGGGTGCATCTACACATACATTATAATGCACATTAACTTAGTTTAATGCTCAGTGAAGCAGCACTAAAATGTGCTATTTAATGTGCATTAAAAGAGGCTAATGCGCATTGTCACTTAAAAACCATGGGCATTTATACACATACTTTTCTGTCCTGTGACGCACCAGAGATCCACCACTTTGGAGCAGACTTGATTAATTGAGTTTGGTCTGCATGCAAGCTGAGGCAAACTATGCTGTGCTGCATGAAGTTGTATAAGCGGCAAAATTCACATCAGCATGCAGAAATGGTGGCGGTGCACTTTTGAACTGAAGCACTTCTGATGTGTTTTAGTTCAAATGCATGCCACTGTCATTTTCTCAGCACCAATGTGTATTTTGCTGCTTATACAACAGCAAGTATCACAGTGCCTTATGCTTTTCAAAGTGCCCAGCACTGCAGCGCTTGCCTGTGTAAAAATACCCCATGCTCTTTAGTTAACGTTCATTAAGACAGGCTAATGATCATTTTCTTAGGGCATTTTTACATGTGCTCTGGGAGGCATGGGTGGGGGCACTTTAATTAGCGAGTGCTTTTAAAAGTGCCCGAGCTTCAAGTGTATCAGCGTCCCCCATGCTGAAAAATGGCAGTGGGGCACTTGTATAGGTCGTGGCACTTTAAGGGCACTCATTTGAGCTTTAGTTAAGATGCCTCTACCACTGTTTTGAAATGCAGGGATGCTGAAACACAAGACATGGAGGTTGGCTGGAGCACAGTAATTGCCATGCATCAGAGCAGTACCGTAATTACAGCACATTAGAGCAGCCTCCGCACTCGTGTACAGGCACCTGGAGGTACTACATGTAATGCGCATTACCTAAAGTGCATTGATGCATTTGTAGACATACCCAATAGCCCTAACATCATAACACTGTAAGATTCAGTGCTTCTCCACAAAGAATCGGAGCCCTAGAAAAGAGAGAAAGTTCATGTAACAGAATGGCAGGATTTTCCTGCTGTCTTACTGGGTAAAGGTATTTGAGCCCTGTAGAGAGCAGCAAATTAATTACTGCTAAGTTACTAAGTCAGACTGCAAGAGCAGTGGGGAGACCCTCTAGGAAGAAAAAGATAGGACTAACAAGGTTTAAGTCTGGGCTGTCCAACTTGTAGGCCCTGCACAACATGTGCCCTGGAGGCTGCATGTTGTGCAGGCCACACCAGGCATGCCTCATGGATGCTTACCCCATCCCTGCTGTGGCATGAGGTGTAATCTGCCCACACCGCCCCTGATACATTCAGGGCTGCTCCCTGCATTGCTGCACTGCCCTCCCCCTGGGCAAAGGCAGGAAGCAGCAGTTGAAGGAGAGAGGGGGCTAGGAGTGGTAAGAGTGGGGGGTGAGGGGGGGCTGCATATTCGTGTGGCCTGTGGGCCACCCATTGGACAGCCCTGGTTTAGGGGAAAGCAGCTGCAGGTAGGCTTGGGGAGACTTATGCTAGAAAAGAAGTTCAAGGAGCAGCTAAAACTGGAAAGGCTCAAGCTGAAGTTTATCTAATGTTATTTCTGAATCACTTCTGTGGTTAATAGGAAGAAAGGGGCTTTTTGCTTCATAACAAAGAGTGTGTAGCTCAGTTCCAGGAATTTCAATGCTTGGAATTACTCATTTAAGGAAATGTATATCAAATGTTTGAGGAGGTGAAGTTATTCTGTACTATGAAATAAGTTTGCAAGGTATTGAGTGTTATGACGTGCATAAGGCTATTTTCAGTCTGATGTCAGAAATTAGGAACGGACCATTTAAATACGAGGAAGAGTCTGCTTTTAAGTCAAATGAAATTCCCAAAAGGTGATTTTAAGTTGTGATTCTGCATTGTGGGGCATGCTTTGACTTGGATCCGCAGAGGCATGTTCTTAAATTTGAAGGTACAGCTAGTCCCCCTGACCCTTTCAGGATTAAGTATTCCATTATGTGAAATGGGTGAAACGCTGTCTGTATTTGGGCTTCTGCAGGGCATGTATTATGGACTTGTCATTGGAGATGTGCAGTACCTGGGAGATGAAGGACAATTCTGGAGAACTACCCAGCTTCCACAGACTCCTCCCAGAGCTGGGCTTGGATTTTTTTCAAGAGACAGGGAGCAAATTCTGACTCTGGTGGGAGTTTCCCAAGAAACTCTGAGTTTCCATTGTCCACATATTTCATTTCCTCATTGTATAAAACAGCTATTTGTTCATTTCGGTCTTCATTCTACACAGAGGGTTTATGATATCACCATCAGTTCACCCTTTAGCTCTTCCATTTCCATTCTCAAGCCATTGTGACTTAGCTGCTATTCATTATACTAGGCATTAAATGGGCTCCTGTTTTCTTTAAAAAACAAACCAACCTCAGCACTTTAACTTTTAGCATCATTCAAATCGTAAAATCTTTGTGTGTTTGAGTGTTTGTACTGCATGCTTAGGGGCAACCAACACAAGTTCATCAGTGGCAGGTCCTGTCAGACCAACCTGGTGGCCTCTTATGATCAGATCACCAAATCATTAGATGCAGGGGTAGCAGTGGACATAGTCTTCCTGGACTTCCAGAAGGCTTTCAACACTGTCTCTCACCCCCACTGTTTCTCATTAAGAAACTGGTGGACTGTGGTGTCGATGCCCACACAGTCAAATGAGTTGCCAACTCGCTGGAGGGCCGCACCCAGAGGGTGGTAGTGGATGGGTCCTATTCAACCTGGAAGGACATGGGCAGT
Source organism: Crocodylus porosus (assembly GCF_001723895.1). Classification (NCBI taxonomy): domain Eukaryota; kingdom Metazoa; phylum Chordata; order Crocodylia; family Crocodylidae; genus Crocodylus; species Crocodylus porosus. The sequence continues at coordinate 15,155,217 of NW_017728951.1, forward strand.
GGGGTTCTGCAGGGCTCGGTCCTCGGGCCCGCACTGTTCAACATCTTCATCAGTGATTTGGACGAGGGGGTAAAAAGCA
>NW_017728951.1:15155560-15159248 GCF_001723895.1 Crocodylus porosus
GCCAACCATACATTGTCATGCATCCACAGTTGCATCTCAAGTAGATCCAAGGAGGTGATCCTGCCCCTCTATGCAGCACTGGTCAGGCCACAGCATGGAGAGGGTCCAGAGGAGGGCCACTTGCATGATCAAGGGACAGCAGGGCAGGCCCTACGAGGAGAGGCTATGGGACCTGAACCTGTTCAGCCTCCACAAGAGAAGGCTGAGCAGGAATTTAGTGGCCTGTTATAAACTAGTCAGGGGGGAGCAGCAGGCATTGGGGGAGTCCCTGTTCCCCCGAGCATCGCCAGGAGTGACCAGGAATAACAGTCACAAGCTGGCAGAGAGTAGATTTAGGCTTGATATCAGGAGGCACTACTTCACGGTCAGGGTGGCTAGGATCTGGAACCAACTTCCAAGAGAAGTGGTGCAGGCTCCTACCCTGGGGTTTTGAAGGGGAGGTTAGACGAACACCTTGCTGGGGTCGTTTGACCCCAGTACTCTTTCCTGCCATGGCAGGGGGTCGGACTAGAAGATCTACTCAGGTCCCTTCCGACCCTAGAAACTATGAAACTATGTTCATGATGTTTAAAATGACCCAGGAGGAATCTGCATTTCTGAATGCTTTAGTTAAGTCCTGGTTTTCTTCTACAGATTTTCTGAGATAGTCAGTTTTTTATCAGATTAGGAATAGTAACTGGGAATAATAATTAGGATGAGCATAAGAAATAGAAAAGTATATCCCAACAATGCGTACATTAATGTTTTAGAATAAATTATAGAGGTTTATGTCTTTTCCTCCTTTTTGTATAAATATTCAGGGAATACAGATCATACAAGTAGTAGATACATTAAAGGGAAAGGAGAATATCTGGATTACAGGGGAGTTTTACTGTGGTCATAGAGGGCTAAATTCTTTGATATGACTTACTATTTATTATTCTGTCACAAACACAACTCTGATGACCCTTGGGGTGTGGTACCTGGTTAAAAAAAAAAGAAAAAAAAAGAAAGAAACAAATTCAAGAAGGTCTGTGGCGTGTCCCTGGTCTGAAGCTATGCTTATTACCCAGTTCCTATGATTTTAAGTAGAATGATAATTCCAGCTCTTGAGTCAATGAGCCTGATTTTGAGCCTGCTCGTGATGGTACAAATCCAGAGTAATTCTATGGGTCATTGAGTGAGATAAGAATTGGGACCCCTGATGACAGTGAAAGTAGGGCCGGACTTGAGTATATTTTTAGATTTTTATCATAAGATATGCATATTAAACATCTGATTTATAATGAGAGCATTGGGTCCAGCCAAACTAATCTTTGCAGGGACATACGTATTTGCTGATCTGCTGACTGTATTTATAATTTTACTGTATCTTTTTCTTCCCCTCTGGTGACAAGGCCATGTCTTTAGGGGCTTGAACTTGTGGGAGGCTGAATCATCTGCTCAGTCACCTTTAATGTATCCTGCCTTTTGTACAGTGTCAGATTTTTTTTTGCCTATTTCAGTCCCTTCTTTTTTTTTTTTTTTACACATACATACCTCATGGTGGGTTTTACAGAACTTGAGGCACATAAAGAACAAGTGTGAATACCTAAAGAGATAAAAATAACTCAGTGCATGTGTGTGTCCACACAGACTTTGTTCCTTTCCAGAACTTGGGCATTATAATAATTGTGAGCTACTAGCTTAGGAGATGTGATAGAGAAAAGCAAATTGTAGATATTCATGTACATATACATGTGAACAATCAAACATCCCACTTCAAGTGATCCTAAAAGAAAAGGACAAGAAAATGAAGTGAGGAAAAGAAAGAAATATTGAGCAGCTCTTTGGACTTTACTCTTAAGAAGGGTGGGTTTTTTTTCACTTTACTAGGTATCTAACTGTACCTCCTATGTCTGTATTGATGATGTCTTTAACAATGTCTGTCTTGGTCAATTTGTGGTTATACTGGAGGAAAGGGAAAAAAGATGCAAAGGTCTGACTAGTGCACATACAATTTTCCAACTGTGGACTTGCGGCCTGGGCCTTGCTGATGCCATGAAACAAAGAACTTCAGCTCAAGGAGTTTATCGGTGCGGGCAGCAGGCCTCTGAGAGGGAGGTCACCTTTCAGTTCACTCTGGAGTTACCCATCATGCATTGCAGCTATGGCATGACTTCAGTATTGTAGTCTGAAGATTTAATATTTTTATCATTAAATGCACTGGAGAAAAAGATCAACGGTCCACTTGGGCTGACAGTACATTTAGAAAAGCATAGTTAAGGTAGACCAGGAATTGATGTGGCTAGCCCCATGTGCAGCTGCCTTTGACTCCCTAGTCCAAATAAGCAGGCTCCCATCTGGGTCAACCAGCCTTTGCCATGAGTCCTGAGCAAGGCTCCAAATACTGGTTTTGAATTCCTAGCTAGGCAAGTTAATTGCTCTGCCACCATGCTGCTCCAGCCTTACTAAAGTTAGTGAAAGAAATAGAGGCTGAACTACATGGCTGCACCTTGCCTGCTTTCACCATTGGGTGTCCAAGAGAGTCATTGATAAGCTGGAAATATTCATTACTGTAAGGCTCAGTTGCCTATGTTACTCGCTGCCTCCCTGCTTCCTTCCCCAATTGCCAAGTTTTAGTGATGTAATTCACTGAATTGGCCTCTTTCCCAGCACTGCGTGGAACAGTGCATGTGGACCACAGGTGTACAAGTGAGCTCATTCAGTTGGCATACTGTGGCACGGACAGAGCTGTGCCATGGCCTGCTGGGTCAGGAGCTTCCTGTGTGCCTCTCCCTGCCAGAACAGCAAGTCTGAGCTCCTCCACGGCACAGGCCAGTCCCTGCAGGGGCTGGGTAGAGCAGCTTGCTAGCGCACTTCTCCCTGCCTCTGCCTGTGTAGGGCTGCTGCTGGGGCTGGACCTGATGATCTCTTGAGGTCCCTTCCAGCCCCTAGCAACTATGAATCTTGCCCACAGCCAGTAAAAAAGAAACAGGACAGGATCTGGGAAGGGAAGACTCAGCCTGTCTGACATCTTCCTTCCCATCCCCACCCCTACTAAAACCCAAGAGCAGCCATCTAAAGCCTTTTTGCTGCCTGCTCATACCCCCGGCTGCCTCCCCACACCCCCGGCTGCCTCCCATGGGACCATTTACCCCAGCAACTCCCCAAGTCCTGTCGCTTTGCCCCGGCTGCTTCCCACAGGAGCGTTTACACCAGCAACTCCCCAAATCCTGTCTCTTTACCCCCAGCTGCTTCCTATGGGACTATTTACCCCAGCAACCCCCACAAATCCCCTCCCTTTTGCCCCAGCTGCTTCCCATGGGACTACTTACCCTGGCAATCCCCCCCCAAAACCATCTCCCTTTTCCCCCAGCTGCTTCCCACAGGCCCGTTTACTCCGACACCCCCCCAATCTGCTTCCCACAGGAGCGTTTACTCCAGCAACGCTTCCCCTGGGCCCATTTACCTCAGCAACCCCCCCAGATCCTCTCCCTTTCCCCCCAGCTGCTTCCCACGGGCCTATTTACCCCAGAACCCCCCCCAAATCCTCTCCCTTCCCCCCTGCCTGCTTCCCACGGGCCTATTTACCCCAGAACCCTCCCCCAGATCCTCTCCCTTTCCCCCCAGCTGCTTCCCACGGGCCTGTTTACCCCAGAACCCCCCCCAAATCCTCTCCCTTTCCCCCCAGCTGCTTCCCACGGGCCTGTTTACCCCAGAACCCCCC
>NW_017728951.1:15159713-15195020 GCF_001723895.1 Crocodylus porosus
GCAGCGCATCGCCAGCCTCAAGGAGCGCGGTAAGGGCCCCTTGCAGCGGGGCGGGGTGGGGACAAAGCCCCCGGGGCTGCTGCCCTCCAGCACCCCATTGTCTGCTGCTCAATTCCTCCCCTCGCAGGTTTTCTCCTCCTTCCCTTCCCTCTTACCCGCGCCCTGTGCAGGTCCCCGCCGCCCTGCCCTCTCCTCTCCTCCTGCTCCAGCCCTCCCCTTGTTCAGGAGCGACTGGCTTGCAAGCTGTGCGATTTGGGATGACGACATGGCGGGGCACGTGCCTGGCTTAGCCCAGGCCTTTTGCCAGCGGCACCTGGTCACCCAGGGAAAAATAATCCTGTGCTGAAACCCTCAGGCGGATCCCTGAATAAAGCACCCGACAGGGATTTCTGTCTGTCCGGCGCGCGGAAGAAGGATGGGCATCGTGTCTGGATGCGGATGCGTTGCGCGTGGGTTAGGCATCCTGCTACCCGCAGCGGTCTCGTGGAGGGAGGTAGCAGGCCACTGCGCTTCTCGCTGTTTCTGAACCGAGTCCCCGGGCTGTTTGTGCCAGATGGCATGGATGCACACAAGTTTAGGGCTGGAAGGGACCTCGTGAGATCATCGGGTCCAGCCCCCCTGCTCTGGGCAGGAAAGACTGCAGGGCCCAGGTGACCCCCCACAAGGTGTGCGTGCGCCCAGGTGACCCCGCAAGGCGTGCGTCCAGTCTCCTTTTGAAGATCTCCAGGGTAGGGGCCTGCCCCACCCCAACTGAAAGTCTATGCCAGAGTCTGGGCACACAAACTGTGGAGAAGTTTCTCCTTATATCCAGTCTGAAACCTTCTTCTAGGAGTTTATGCCCGTTGCTTCTAGTTTTCCCCTGGGGCACTTTGGTGATTAGTTGTTCACCTAGCCCCTGATTTCCACAATAAGAAGTAGACCAGGAAAAGTTTATTTGCCACAGAAGAATGATATTGTACTCTTAATCCGTGGGTAGGCTATTGTACTCTTAATCTGGCCCACTGATTTTTGGTGCTGTGCCTTGAGGTCCTTAGTTTATTGTTAGATATGGAATTCAGACCTTGATAGTGAATGAGCTTGACACCCCTGCCTTACCCGCCACCCTCTCTTAAGGTGTCTAGCACGTGGCTGTCTAGATGCTGATGTCTCTTCGCAGCATTATGTGACTAGAAACCCCAAATGGCATGGAGTTTGGGTTAGGCTAGGAGTAGTTGGATGATTTGAAAGAACTAGTCTTGCCAGGTGCTTGAATAAGTCACGCATAAACTTGATCGCTGTAGCTTCCGCTCTGACAAAACCAACTGTTAGAAACCCGGCCTTTAATTTGGCAGCAGGTATATGCCCCAACATGCATCTTATTTGCGTGCATTACATTATCACTCCCATAACAGTGCTTAAAAATTTGCCTTTGCTGTGTCATGAAATGGCTCTGTTTTGAAAGTCACCAGGTGAACTTTTTAAAAATAAAGCCAGGACTGATTTGCATTAATCAATATGTTGGACTGAAACATGTGATGGAAGTTCTGCTTTGCTTGAGTTTGGAACAATGGAGGTCTGGTGATAGACACTGATGCTTTGGTTGTCTGTGAATTCAGTCCGATCTGTAAAATTACCCAGTCTGTAGAGCAGAAGTTTTGGGAGCTCCTGAACCAGATCTCAGCTGAATTCCTTGTACTTTAGATCTAAAACTTCAGACTATTCCCCCTAACCCCTCCCTCCCCCCCAAAAAAAATCCATTCTGTAAATACCCAGTAACTAGCACACTTTCTGAATTAGCTGTGGATCCCGTTTGAATTTTGGCTGATGAATAAGTCCAACTATAGTATATGCTCATAATTCTCAAATGGACGCAAGTTTTTATAACAGCAAAGAGTTGGATTGAAAATGAGTTGCTCTATGCAATTAGGCCTCACTGCTTTCTACCACCGGGCCTATTAGCTGTGTGCTTTGAAATAACAAAAATCGCTAAAATGGCTTCAAATGTAGTGCCCTTATGGACTCTTGGCGTGAAATCCTTGATGTGTAAGGATCTGTTGGCCAGGCAGCCATAATGCTGTTTAGGATCTAATAAAGCTTACTGCTGTCCAGGAAATAGTTCAAGGAAAAGCCATTGACGCTCCAGGGCTTGCTGTTCTAGATTGCAAAAATGGGGCACTTTCATGTAGATCAAGAGCGGCAGTGTATATCTTGCTGCAAATGTAGGAAATTTTATTCTGCTGGTAAAAAACCTGAGCAAAAAACATAGAGTGACTATATGAGTGTGCTGCGTAAGAGAACTATTTCAGTTGAAAATATAATTAATTTATGGTTTATGTATGAAATACTGCAGCTTTGCACCCATTGTCAGTTGGAGCAGCAAACCTAACTGGGAAACACCCAGGTCAGCAGCCTAAATGATGAAAAGTCTATCAGGTTCTTAAAAATTACTGTAATTGGAATGATCTGAGTACAGGTAATGCTAATTAGCAAACTTGCTTTTTTTACAGAAAGGTTTTAAATCAAGTAGTTTTCCATTTATAGTGCAGGTAGGAGGAAAAGACTTTAAAAATATTTCTGACCTTCTTTACGTGACAAAAGAAAGCTGATTTACAGGACACCAGTAACTGTAAGCACTGACTAGCTTGAATAAAGGTGTCTACATTTTACCTCCACATTTATATAGAACTAATCTGGTATTTTTCCAAACATAATATCCAGATGTCTCTGCTAAAGCATTGTGGGTAACAAGCAGGTAAACTTGGCCAAGAATCCTGTCTGTCTTTGATTAAAGGCTAGTTTTGATGTTGGGTTATAATGCTGCTGTCTTGCAAGACTTTTGAAAAGTGTCTTGTGGCTCTGAAAGGGTGTGAGTGAAGTTCAGCAAGCTCTCTGCTGTTAGAGCAGTCTGAGAGAGTTGTTTTTTCAGAATTGAAAAACATACCTCATGTGCCAGCTGACTAGGCAATTCAATAGGCCAGCCGAGGGATGATGAAAGGCATTGGAGAAGGCCACCAGGAAAGTCCATGAGCACCCACTGTGATATTTTAGGTGCTGCTTCTAGGTTTCCCAGGAAGCTTTCATAGATTTAAACCGATGTGCAAGGTTCTTTGGTGCCCACACAACTCTGAATAGCAGCTGTGAAGCTGACTGGTGTCTAGCCAATTTGACTTTGCTGGCGGGCAAAGCTATGAGTGGCAACAAGGACACTGAAGTTGTCTGCGTGAAAGATGCACTTTCTTCTCACCAGCGGTGAATAGACGGGTGAACTTTCCAGGCCCTCTGTGTTTCAGTGGGATACCTGGTGCTGAATTATTGAGTTTAAGGCAAACGTCTGGAAGAAACACAATATGGAGGATACCCTAGATTTAAAGTAAATGTTGCTAGTATAAAAAAGTTACTGAAGTGATTTGAACAGGTGTAACAAGCATGCTCTAAATCTAAATGTTATCCGAAGATACTCAAACTGGCAGCCTGGAAAATCCTGTAAAGTAAACCTCATTTGAACTGCATTCAAAATACCTATCTTCAAGACTTTAAATTGAAATAAAACACCTCTGGAAATTAAAAGCAGGCAGTCAAACTAGTCCTTGAAGTAAAAGCAAAGAGTTTGTTGTAGGAATCCAAGGTACAATAATAAACTTCTAATGCATCATAACAGTGCTTGAATACCTGGCCCAGTTTAGTTTCGTTCCTGTGGGTCTACTCATAGTCATTTTAATTTTAAGGGTTCCCTCCAGCCATCATTGTAACTTTGTTTTTCACTTGATATCAGCATAGGCAAATGCACACAATGTCTAGAGTTATCAGCTGCTTAGAAATAGCTCCCAAAATATTTGGTGATGGAGAAACTGTGTCATCATCAGGTTAGATTACAAGAAAAGACATAAAAGAGGGTTAGATATTTAGAAATATTCATTCCATTTCTGATCTGTGCAGAGGACAAACATTCAGCAGCTAGTAAGACAGAGTCTTTAGCCAGATTTTTTGGATATTAATGAATACTACTGAATGTCATGTTTGTATATAGAATCATAATATTGATAGTACAGGTAATGAAAATTGTATATGATTTCCTTTGTAAATATGTAATAATTTCAACTGCATGCAGTTCCTGTTTATAACTCCTGTGTTAGAATTTCATTACTATAGGTATCTGAATAAAACAAATTAAAAAGAAAAGAAATAGCTCCTAAATGCCATTGGGAACATTAAATGTCTTGGTAGCTTTACAAACTATTGAAGTTTACTCTGGCATCAGCAGTTGGATTTTCTTCAAATTCCAAAATTGTCAATGGTATTTAATAAATTAGAATGACATAAGGCTCAGTTTTTTAGTCCTGACAATCAGTGCATCTGGATAGCTTTGAACAGATCCAAAAAATCTATTAAAAATGATGCCAGAAAACTTTGAAAAAAGTCAGTACCATGTGAAGAACTGTGTTTCAGTAGTACCCTTCACGTATGCCATTGGAGAACTACTATTGTAATTTTCCAAAGTCGTCATGATCCTTAATAGAGACAGACAGGAGTTTGAGCCAGAACTTCACTTATATCTCTGTCCAGTTTAATCTGGTTGTGGTATACCTTGTCCATACTAGCCCATTGCAAATCTTGTTCTTATGACCCTGTTTTTATAGACTCTAGCGTGATTACTGTTTCCCAGCTGACCCAAATCCTCGATGAGTACTTTTATCATAGTTGGATAAAAATTCAGCAAAGATATACGCATCTGTACACTCTTTTAATGGTGCATTTGATTCCCCTTCCAATGCAAGGAGAGCTGGATAATGGGATGCTAACTTGGTTCTGATCCTGAAATGTTTTTGCATATATTTAACTTTACACATGTATAAAGTTTAACACAAGGATGTATCACTGTGTGGTTTAAGTTGCTTTGTGCACATGTACATATAGCTGTAGGTGCATGTGTGCATATTATTTACAAACACTTGATATCAATTAGTGGGGTACATGTTTGACAGAACGGTGGGTGTTATGTTAAAAGCCTGAAACCTGGCATGGTGATGGATCTCCATCTCCTGATTGTGCTTGAAGATCTGTTAGATCATTTTTGTCGCATGGTGATTCCACTAAATCCTTATTTTAGTTTTCCTTGGCAATTCTTTAACTTGATTAGAAGTGGTATTAAATGTCTGTTCCTTTTCTCTTGATACGGTTCAAAGCATCCCCATTAACCATAATTCTAAGAATACTTTTTTCCTCTGTTTTCTTTTTATTTCCCCTCTTACCTTTGCCCTTTTGAGATCATGACTCCATTCCTGTTGTATCTGCAGCAAAAGCAAGTGATTTGATAACAATACCTTCTCTTGAGGTGTAGTGTGGGCTCCCCACTGAAGGGAGAAGAGCTGAATTTCTTTTTGCGGGCTGGGTTAGAGATGGACTGTTAGGCCAGAAACACAGTTCTGTAGCTTACATGTCTGGGGTTTTTTTGGAAGCATGCACTGTAATCCAAGACATTTGGAGGGTTCTTTCATCTAGTGGCAGACTGACTTTTTTCTGATGGAAGAAGCTGAGTCACTTAGGGAGTTCAACAAAGAGAAAAACAATAGTGTATTCCCACTGGTATCCCATCTACAGAAATGCTCCTCTGTGGTATAAGCAGTAGAATAGGCCAAGGCCCCAAGAAGCTTCATGGGGTCAATCAAAGGAAGTTTTCCAATTAAGTCTTCCCTCAGAGGAGCAGCTTGATTGTGCAAGAGACATTTTGACTCCATGGAGCCACCCAATCTGTAGAGAAGGGAAGATCGAGTCCTCGAGATGCTGGGGCATCTGCCTGATCCGCTCCCGGGTGCTGTTCTCCCTCTGTCTCCATAACAGAATGGCTTGTGTGGGAAGTTAGCTTACATTTGGCTCTCCGCAGCACGCTTAGACAAACCAGCCACCTTGTAAACTGGGTGTGCGGAGCTTAATATTGTTTTTTTTCCAGCAGTATTAAGAGTGAATCCACCAAAGTACCTGTTGTTCCAAGGGGACCATGTGTGCTGCTCCTGCGTCGATCTCTGTAGGACTTTGACTCCCTGGCTTTATTTAGGCTTACAACTAAGTTTCCTCTCAGTTTAGAAGTATAAAGCAGGCCCTCTGACCTGCCTTTCATGTCCATGGTAGCTGTCAGCTGGCCCTCACGTGACTGTACGTGCATGAGTGTAAAAGCAGCGTTATTGTTTGAGAAATATAGTGTAAGACAGAAATATGGCCTGATTCTTGGACATAATCTTGGGCTTTCTGAAACTAGACACTCAATGGCAGCAGCCCCCTTATGACAGATCTGCCCTTAAAACTTTTGCCAGCATCAGTTAGGCTTGTGATTTTTCTTTTCATTGACGTTCCTTTATTGGTAAAAGGCCAGGCGGTTGCATTTTTTATTGGCAAAGAAGAGTGATTTTTTTCTGGAATAGCCTATTTATTATGGGGACCTGGAGTAAGCAACACCAACAGAAGTGATCTGTCATCTTTTTTTTTTACAATAAGCTGCATCTAGTGGCAAATTCCTTCTAGTGCAAACCAGGCTTTGTTTTAGAGGAGTAAACAATGAAATGAGTTTTGTTTCATTTGACAGCTCTCCTTCATTTCTGATTGAATGAGCAGGGTTGAAATGGTCAAGTGGCATCTTTGGTTGGTTTGACATGGAAGGACACTCAGCCATAGTGCGTAGAGGTCACACATATCTGTTTATCACAGACATAGAAAACTTCCAAGAACATACCCTTGAAGATGCATAAATGATGGCTGAAAGCTGCAAAATGTGAAACCTTGGGGTCAGACATTGCAGTTAGTCATTAGGCTGGTTTAGATACCACCATCTCTAGTTAAGGTTGCCTTAGGTTTCTAATTAATACATCCCTATTTTCAGTTGCTTATGACTTACTCCAAACAGTTGAAGTTTGGCAGAGATTTGCTTTGCTGGGTGATTGCCACAAGATGAATATTTTTCTTGGGAGGAGGAACAAAAGCGAGGGACAAAGATTTCGGCAATAAACATTCGGTTGTCTTTCAGAATGAAATTGGAGGGATTATCTACTCATTTGCCCATGTTAAAAATATTGTTTTATTGAGAAGCTGTAATGCCTCAGTGTTTTAAGTTCAGACTTGGAATTAAGGGGGAGTTTCTCTGGGGTCAGGGGTATACCTTTTTGTTTATTCCTCATGAAAATACTGCTGTGTTCTTCGCTCAGTGCTCCTGTCTTTGTTTCCACTGGGAGACTGGGACATGGGGATGAAAACTGGGACTAGACCCTGAGACGTGGCAGGGGAAGAGTGGAGACTGGGATGATGCTGATTGCAGACAGGGTCAGTCTTGAAGTTGGGGAGGGACAGAGGCAGAAATGTCTGCAATCATTCAGGTTTCAGAGCCTGGCATGGAAGTCAGTCTTCCAAGGGTGAATTCTTCTGCTTTCAGCCAACAGCTGTGAAACCCACTGGCCAAGTGTCCCATCTCCCTGTTATGGTAGTACATTGGGGAGATGCCAGCCTGCTATTACTGCTACCTACTTTGGTTCAAATACTCCATGCTTTGGTTCTCAAGCTTCCATCCCTGCTGATGAATCTTGTGGGTGTTAATGAGAGGGAATTTCCATGGGGGGGGCCTTTCTGTTTCAGTTTGCTTTTTGTTTCAAATCGAGGCTGTTGCATACAAAACTACATTAAATGAATGTTAAGGCTGCAAACCTGGCACTAAGAAGGACGTGCTGGGACTAGAGGTTGTCTGTGCATCCTTATTTCAGCCCCCCCTGTGCATCTTGAAACCTTAAGGTCTTTAATGTTTTTGGTAAGTAATGCGTTGTTTCATTGTTGTATAAATGTCTTGCTAGAAAATCTTTATTGATTTAGATTTGTTCTATAACTTCTCTTCTGATTTATGATAACACACGTGTAACACGCTGAAACAGGATATTTGTTTTCTCTGGAGACGGACAGTGTAATTACCTGTTCAGTGGTATGCCTGCAAGCCATTTCTCAGAGGAAATACTATGGGTTGCATTAACAACATATGAAGCTTAGAATTCCTGTTTTGCTTTGTGTCCTTTTATGTATGTGTATAGCTGAGTCATATTTTTCACATCACACACCTTCAACAGCGTCTTAAAGATCAAATATTGCCATCTCTAATGTTCTTTCTTTAAAGCAGAGTAAAATATTTTGCTTTCATCTGAGAATGTGTTGTGTTCCTGACGTATAAAATATGAATTTGAAAACTATCAGTAATTTCTAACAGCTTGACAAAAAGTAGAAAGAGAGCACTCCTAGAGCACTCTGTTTCATCAGTGTAGGTGTGTCTTTGGCTAATGTTTGCAATAAAGTAAGTTTGCTGTGCCCTTCTGTTTTTATGATACAGTTCAATTAATAAACACACTCCTAGTGTTTGCATAATAAATATCTAATCACAATCTACTGTTACTAAATTCAGCTTCAGGGAAGAAATACCTGCAACCTTGCTAATAACAAAACACCAGCTACTGCATCTATATTTTAATCTTTTGATTTAGTTGTATGCTAAAATTTGTGCAGCTGAAGCTTATTAACTATTTTTACTGGAACAACTGAATTGTGGGACCAGGTGAATGTATTTTCTATTTGTAGGCTCACTGCATCACAGCGTATATACTCTTTTTAATTTATTTAGAACATTTATAGTTTGAATCTTTTTTTTTTTAAAAAAAAGGTGGGTCAGGAAGTTGTTTTGAGTTAGGTGGCAGACCAATTTTCAATTCGAAACACCTTTGTTCTCCTTCCCTACATTAAGTCACTGCAGGCTTGAATGGAAGCTGTAAAATGTTTATGAGTCTGCAGGTGGAAAGCCTGGAATAAAGGTCATCATTCTGATCTTGACAAGTTACACCAGCTTATCTCTTTCGACTTCTGGAGAGTTACAGCTGATTTCCCCTGGTAAAATTCAAAGTCGAATGAGGACAATCATTATGAAAACTATGACATACCCATATTTTATATATAAATAATAACCGGGCCTTGGGTGCTTGTCCTGAAGGCTTACAGTTGCAATAGAGGCAGGTTGGAGTCATTTGATAATATGCTGCTGCTAACTTTTGAGCAAAAATATGCAGCTATTCTACAAGATGGGAGAATGCTGCGGAAACATTGCCACTTTCTTGCTCCTCTGGCTGCTGGTGTTAATAATATCAATTGAAACTTCACTGGAAAGTGAGCACCTTTTTCTTTGGCCAAACTAGTTCAGTTGTACTGTGCAGTAATTGGCAGCCTGCATAATCTGAATGAATTGGCACATGGCGTGGGCCAAGAAACCTGGAGTTACTCCGATACTGTGATGACTGTAATTATAGTGTATACACACTGCTTAGAATCCTGATTCTTCCCCTAACTTGCAATGAAGGTTTAACCTGGTGCAGTCTGGGGCCTGGATGAATCTGTAGACATTTTAATCTTGTTTACCTTGAAATTAGGTGGTTGAAGATGTGTTTTGTATCTCCGTATTTAATGCTTAAAAATATATATATAAAAGCTCTGGCAGAAGATAACTGCATCTTTTATCAGATATGTAACTGCTCAGTCCTGCCTCATGCTGCTGTAACCAAAGACCTTGATCTACAGCAAGGAACATGTGTACCCCCCCCAAACACACATGCACAGTTTCATTTAGTTGCTCCCATACTCACTAAAGAGTTAGCTCTTCAGTAGCTTTGTTAAGCTACATTAGATCAGTGGGGGGTCAAACTTTTTGGCAAATTAGCCCCACACCCTCCCTGAGTGCCACCCTGGTCGTCTTCTCTTGCTCAACTGGCTGCTTTTCTTACTGCTTCCTATCTGTGCTATTCCCTGCCCAGTCTGCTGCTCTGTTTTCTGCTCCATGCCCTATCTGTTGCTGTGTTGCCTTTCCCTTCCCAGGTCTGCTGCATGCCATGTCTTGATCACCATTAGACCTTCTGTTAGATGGAAAGTTTTTAATAAATCTCTTCCTGAAAATTCTCCTCATTTCATCTGGAGGCTGTTATCCTGTAATGTGCAAAATTATCTTACTACACTGCTGTATGAAAAGTAAGTCGGTATTAAATGGATTAGGAAAATGGAGAGGTATAACTTCCTGGTATCAATAACAAATTGTACCTGCAGAGTTCTTGATTGATTGTATGCAGTTAACCAAAAAGTAGGACAGAAAAAGAAGTCCAGGTTAAAACTGATTTGTATGTCCTGTTGTTTTCAAGTACTAAACAGCAAGTGTGGTTCTCTTTAAACACACCTAGAAACTGTTAGTCTCTTCCAAGGGGTATATTTACCATCATGTTTTGATCCTTTCTTGCACCCGATACTGGGAGACTGCTAAAAATTTCTTACCGATGGAACAATGGACAATGTCAGTTTGAGTAGAAACCCCCTGTGAGAAAACGTAATTATATTGCCAAATTTTTCAGGTGCATCTACATATTTTTTTCTTTGTGGTTGTCTCTACTGTCAAATCTGCTGACTTCCGATGAGTTTGCATGTGGTTTGTGGTCATAATTGTAGTGGGTTTGATCTACTTGTCGTGGTTTGCTTGTCTGTGCAGTGGATTTGGAGCTGCCAGTGCCAAACAAGCGTGGTTGTTCTTCTTGGTTAGAATATTCGCTGGATATGAGGAGAATACTCACTACTCCCGTAGCCAAGAGCGTTAATTTCCTCCGTACTCTCATCACCAGCTGGTGTTAATGGCAGGATAGAGTTTCTGGCTCTTTTTAAGGAACTGAGCATTAATGAGTTCTCTTTTGTAGCTAATATAAACAGTAGGCTTTTGCTAATTTTAGTTGGCTAATCTGCATATGCAATGAAGCAGGATGATCCAATGGTTAGGGTATTAATGTAGGATTTATAAGCCTAGGGCTTAATTCCCTTCTGTGCCACAGACTTCTCACATGACCTTGGATAAGTCCATTATTCTCTTAGTACCTCAGTTCCCCATCTGAAAAATGAACCTCTGGGACCTGTGCTGACGATAAATAAATTACAAAGAAGGATGAAGCTCTTGTGATGCGACCATATAAATACTTAAAATGAACAAACACATGAAGGCTTTATTAGGTTAGATCATATTTAAAGGAGAAAGTTATAGCAATTTAACTTAAAATGGTATTTAAATTAAATTTAATTTAAATACAAGTGGTGCAAAAGCCTGTAAACACCCTTGTTTTGCTTTTAAGAATGGCTTATTTCTGAGCTTGCCAATGCCTAATTGTTCTTAAACCCATTTTAAAAAGAAGCAAAAGATTTCTTTTTACATTAAACTGATTTATTTAAAAATAGTACCTTTAGGCCCTGGCTTTCCTGGTGTATTCCAGGAAATCCAGCTGCCTTATGGGAAAAAAGCATTACAGCCACATGGCACAACTCTTCTTCCTGAGTTAATTCTGTCTCCGCCTGGAAAGTATAGGGTACCTTCTTTTTGGTGTGAGGTTGTTCTTTTGGGACAGTTATTTGTTCATACAGTTGCCCCCAGATTATTAATTCCAATTTTTTTGCTTTAAATTTCTTTGTGTTTGGGAAAACTCCATTTAGGTGGCCCTGGCTTAAGTTGAATTGATGCCGCTTTCTTTTGTGAACTGACCAAATGAGATGGTAAATAGATATGGTGGGAGATGATGGCTCTAGTGATCATATCGTTCAGATGTTTTAGTTTAAGCGACATGCAGATCTTCTAGGTTCACACAATATTTCTTTTTGCATATTTTTACTCATTTCTCCAATGCTCGGGGGGGATATAGAATTCTGATAAAATGTGCGTGGCGCCTGTCCTGGCAGCCAAGCAGTCTACGTGTTACGTACACACAATAGAGGAACAAAAAAACTGGGGGGTTGGTCTGTGCGGGATGAAGTCTAAGCATTGGAATGTGCATGGTATGGCTTAGCAAACAAGATCTTGCAAATGTATGTTTAAAATAATCGCCATATACAAACAAACGGTGTTTCCAAATCCTAGTTTTCTAGGATTACATTCATGCCTATGCATGGTTTATGGCAGCAGGAAGAAGATGGTCTAGCCCATGAGCTAGCTTGGGGCTCTGGAGATCCACATTTGATTTCTTGTTTCTTCGTAGACTTCCTGCGTGGCCTTGGGCAAGTCATTTCACTGAGGCATCCCCTGTGCTTCAGCCCCTTCTGTAAAACGGGGCTGATGATTTCCCCATCTCACAGAGCTGTTAGTGAAGGCAAACCCATGCAAGAATGAGGTGTTCAGACACTATGATGATGGGACCATATAAACACCTACCAGTAGTATGGTAAATAAAAAATGAACTCTAGCTGATCCATAATGTGTCCTAACTTAAAATGAACGAGTCTGAGGAAGTTGATGGCATTTCAGTGCATGGAGCTGTCAAGAGATAGGGTGGTGGGTGTACTATTAAAATAGACCAATATTCTTCTTTTTTTTTTTTCCAGCTATTGGTGAATATGAAGAACTTAAAGCGGAAAATAAGAAAACGAAAGAAGAGGTTTGTACTCGGCCATATTTCCTTAATACCTAATGTTCTCAACATTGTGGGTCCTGGTTTGTTTACTGCTTTCAGTTGGGCCAAAGTGTGTGAGGTGTTGGAATAGCGCGCGCGTGTGTGTGTGTAATTAGCTGAATATTAACCATAAACATGAGTGGTGAAAAGACGCATACAAAGAGGTGTCCGATTGATTGTAGGCCTCCGAATTTTAGCGTGCTCCTTCTTAGCCTCATGCCTTCAGCACCTGTAAGGAGTGCTTAAATCAGTAAGGAGATTTAACTCCCAACAGCAACAACACCTGGCATCTCCTATGATAGAAAATTTTATATGCAGTTCTTAATGTTGGAACTGCTGTAAGTAAAGGTGAATGGAGAAGACCAGTTATCCTTAAGAAGTATGTCAGAAAAGCTTGCTTTCATGGGTATGAGTCTTGCTGTTCAGCACTGTTCCAGAAAATGGAGATTTGTTGCTTGAAACAATTATCCAGCTAGATCTTTTCTATGTAAGAATGGATTTTTTAAAACGTATTTGACATTTTTGCTTCCTTAAGTAGAATTAAAGGTTCTCAATTTGGCCTGAGTTTGCAGCCTTCCTGAACTTCATATGATAAAGGTCGAACTGAACCTTTTAACATAAGAAGTGAAGCACAGCAAGTCCCAGAAGTCCTTGTGAATCCTCAAACTGAGAAGGGGATTTAATCGTGTGACTGCCACTGAAATGCACTGAGAATTCTAGGTCCTTCAGTGGAAGTTGCTAGTTGCTAAATCCCTTAAGTTTTGAAGCTCTTGACCAGCAATTCTGGAGCCTCCCGTACTTTGTTGCTGACTCCAAAGACCTGGTTCAAAAGGCATCCAACCTTGTGCATTAAGCACAGAATGTGTAACCAGAAGATATGAGTTCCATTCCTGCCTCTACTGCCAACTTTCATAATTAAATGGTAGTTGAAATGTTATGCAATTTAATTATTCTCGTCTTGCAGATGAGCAGCTCTGAATGTGCTTTCACTGTGTACTTGCTATGCTAATACATTTCTTAATAGACAGAAGTAGGCAGCAGAATGGTGGTAGCACAGGGGTTAGTAGAGCGATTAGGGGAAGCTTTTGTGTCTTAGGGTTTGGAGCTTTCATGAGAGCTAAACTGAGATGATCCATGCTCCTTTGTCTTTGCCAGCCAGCGAGAATCAATCACTGCTATTGATTAAACCCCTCCCCAGGGTAAAAACAACCGGGCTAGAGACAGGAGTTGCACATAAACCGGTTTAAGTAATCAGAAACTGGTTTAGATTTGTAACAGAGCATAAGTTCATTGCACATAAAGTTTCAAAATGGGCACAACTGGTTTAAGACAAACCTGGCTGAATGTAGTATCAGACTTAACTGATTTGGGCTAAACCGGTTTCTGCAGCATCTGTCCCAGACCCCTTCCCGGTTTAAGTTAAACCAAAGTCCCCCAGCATCCCAGAATGCTTTTCAGCCTTGGGCTGCGCTGTGCTGTCTGCTTTGGAGAGCAGGGCCAGCCCTGCCCTTCTGCTCCCTAGCTGGAGTGGGGACAGGGTTAGGGGTGTGGCCCGATGCCAGCTGGCATGGCTGCCTGAGGCAAAGGGAGCAGGGAGGAGGTTTACTTCCCTCTCCCTCCCCTCCTCCCCGGGGGACCGTAGTGGGGCTCTAGTAGCCCTCAAAGCAAATGGGGAGAGGGAGGAGATTTAAACTCTCCCTTCATCCCCTGTTCCACTGGCAGCTGGGGTCTGCCTGGCTGCTGAGCAGCCCCTGTCAGCCATTCCCCGCTCCACTCCAGTGGCAGGGGAGGGAGCGTGGCCCAGCCATCCGCCTGCCTCGTCTGGGGCAGGAGCCGGGCAAGCCTATGGATGCTGCTGGGCCACAGGGGCTGGACTCTTCCTAGCGGGCTGCAGCTCGGGATGGGGCCACAGGGGCTGCACCACCGGATTGCTCCCGGGTCCCTGCACCCAGGCTGGATAGTGCTGTCACGTCCCAGCGATTGTTGCTCTGTGACGGCCCAGCCTGGCGGCAGGGGCAGGGGCAGGGGCTGGCCGGGTAGCGGGCTGCTCAGGCCAGCTTGGAGGTGTTAACGGGCCCTGAGCCTGGCAGCTGCCTGCCAGAGCTGCAGCCAGGCCCCCTGTGCTGTGCAGCACCCGGTGGCTGCAGGCGCATCACAAGCTATGGGATGGCTGAGGCCAGATGGGCTGTTCTGCCCTCCTCGCTGCTAGCTGCCACTGCTGCCGCCACTGCTGCCGCCACCTCTGGTGTGCGGTGCTGCTCTGGGTCGGAAGGAAGGAAACTTCATCCCTGTGGCTTTTGCCCAGCGCAGGGGGCTCTGGCTCCAGATCCTGGACTCCTTCTGCCGATTCCGCCTGTAGGGGCTGCTCATTGCCCCGGGTGGATGGCAGCCGGAGCTGGGCTGAAGGTGCAGGGCTGAAGTTCCCTCTGCCCTGCGGTGCTGAGGTGAGGGGAGCAGAACAGCCCTGCCTGTCACAGCCAGATTCCCCAGGCTGAAGCTTTCTGCCCCCCCCTCCAGTGCCCCAAAACAGTGCACTAGGGGGAGGAGTGGGAGTGAGAGTACCTGCTGGAGGCGAGGGGAAGCTGACTTGGCCCAGCAGTGCTGTTCTGCTCCCCTCGCCTCCCCCTGCAACCCCTGCTCCTGCTTCGGAGCGCGAGCCTCTTCACGGTGAGGCAGGAGCGGGGCAGTCAGAGCTGCAGTAGACTGCGTGGGGCGAGCTGCGGCCCCGGGGCTTGGAGGGGTGAATATAGCCCCCCAAGCTCCCTAGCACTGCCGCTGCCCCCCCTGTGCAGTCTGCAGCAGCTCTGCTGCTCCCGCCCTTGTTCCCACACCTGCCTGCAGGTTATTCCCCCTTCCCTCTGGTGTCTGGCAGGCTGGGGCAGGGAAGGGCTGCCACTTGCCCTGCGCAGGGAGTGATTGGCAGCGGTGGTTGGGGCTAGCAGACCCTGGCTGTGGTGCCCTGGGAGCAGAGGGTACGGAGTAGGGAATAAACCCCCCTCCCTACCCCCTCTGCCCCCCGGCGCCACCACTGCAGCAGTAAGCAGGGCGCGCCAGGCGGACCCCAGGCTGGGTCTGTGCTGGTGGGACAGGGAGCGGGGAACTAAACACGCACCGCCAGTTCATTTCAGGCTACTGCCGGGGCTGACCACATCCCCCCAGAACAGCTTCCCTGCAGCTATGGGCATGCTTTAGCACCCTCCCTCCCCCCAGGTCCTGGCCTGAGCCATTGTAGGCATGGTGACATGGCCACTTAGGAACGCAGGTGGATGGGACAGTCCTTTAATAAATAGAGAGGACATGAGCAAGTGAGGAGGAAAAGGATTGGAGAGAACATACTATGCAAAATCCACTGACTCCTCCCTACCTCAAAACCAGGGAAGATACATTTTTAAAATGTGAGATTTGAAGCGGGATGTGTTCAAATCAATCTTTTGAGCTTTAGCGATCAGCTAATTGAAAGAAGCTGTGTGCATTAGTGATACTCAGTGCCGGTCCAAGATATTACGTGGTGACAGTGAAAGTGTTGTTAATGAGAGGAATCAGAACTCATGATAAAGATGCTATCTTTTATTAGACCAGCTAGATATCTCTGAGAGAGGGATTTCTTATTTCAAATTTTTGCTGTTCTTGCAACTGGGAAACTTGGTAATTAGTTGGCTGCAAACTTGGGTATGAAACCAACCATATTATTGATGACCATAAACATTTTTGTGCGGCAGTGCACTGACGGTGTAAAAATGGACCAAAGAAGCTCCCTGTCTGCTATGGGAAACTGTAGTGAATTCTATGCACGTTACTTCAGGAACGTTACTTCTTTTGACGTTCAAAGATACTAACCAAAAGAAAAACCTGTCCAAGGTGATTATGTTGGAAGCTTTTTTTCATTGTGGAAAGTAAAACTACCTGTAGCTGTTAACTTGTGAAGTGTCATACTTACGGTATCCACATCACATCTGTATATGTGTGCATGTACATACAATGTATTGTGCATACGTGTGTGTGGGTGGGGGGGCAGGGGAGGGTATTTAGAGAGAGATGTTATATACTCATACAGGTACAAACCTTGCATTTGTTCTGTTGGCGTTCTGTGGTTGCTCTGACCTCTGAGGTGAAGGCTAAAAGAATGGAAAATTATGCAACGCGAGGCACCTGATGACTTAAAATAAGCATGGAACCAGGGGGTGTTGCTGCTGTCCTGTAAATCTAGGTTAACATGCAAGCATTTTTACTGCCAACATCTGTCAAAAGAAGTTGTGGGAAGTAAAAACCTCTTATCTGTTCCCGACAGTGGACAGAGCAGTTGGGGTCAGTATTAGTTCCTGTGCTGACAAAGAGCGTTCTCGCTCCTCCCTTATCAGAAGGCTGTGGCATCAGAGTGCAATTTAGTTTTCTAATTCAAGGCCACGAACTGAGAAATTTCCACCAGTAGGAATCTTTCCAAGAGAGGGAGTGTACAGAAGTTCAGCCTGCATCTGTCCCCTTTCCCCTGCAATCTGAGGGTGCTGTTGGTCTGGGGAAGGCATGGGAAGCAGTGCCAGCTCTACTCCCTCCTGGTTCACGGGGGAATTGAGCAGCAAGGAAAGGTTCCCTATGCCTTCCCCACACCAGGCACACCTCGTCTGGAGAACAGAAGGAGAGCAGCATGGCAAAGCCCCAAGCCTGTTCCCCAAACAAGGCAATCCCCAGTTGGGGAAGAGTAGGGAAGATATTAAGACCAACCCTTGAGAAATACAACCCTCATCTCCCTTACTGTTACCCATGGCATGGCATGTCACTCTGTGTTCTTGGGGCTTTGGATTTTGTCCCTTTTAGTGTAGAAGGGTTTGAAGTGACAACCTTGGGGATTCTTTCATTTAGTGATGGCCTGCCAATGCAAGGGACTGGATTTGATGGCCCAGGAAGCTCTTTCCAGTACTATGTCCTTACGTTACTCAAAAAATTTTGTCTTTATTACCTTTTTTGCAAAAATATCACTTTGTTCAAAAACTTTCAGGAATACTTCAAAAGAATATTTGAACCCAAAGGCTTAAGTGTTTAGGTTATCAGCTTTCCTTACGGAGAACTTCATTTGCAGGGCCAGCCTATCCTATACTGCAAAACCTGCGGCTGCAGGGGGCCCCTGCGTCCGGCTGCTCACCCCCCGCTCCCGGCTGCTGGCAGCTTCTTCAGGGCAAGGGGCCCCAAAACTGTTGCAGGGGGCCCCAAAAATTGTGGGCCTGTTCTGTTCATTTGTCTGGCTTTTGATATCTTTGGTTATTTCTTGCTGGTTTTTCCCAGTTTTAATGCAGGGTTTTTACAGCCGACCTATACAGAATGTGTAACTAGGTTGATCGTGTGCTGTCTTACAAACATAAACATGGGCAAGCAGTATCACTTACACGTATGTAAGTGGGATCAGGCCCTAAATAAATTCCTTCTAAAAGTCTGCTGAGGTAGAGTTCATAGTTAAGCTGACATATAGAATTAGTAATGAACTGTCACCTTAAACTGTTCCTTTTGTTGATTTTAGGGTTTGATCCAGTATTAAGGTTCATTAAAACGTGAATATGTGCATAACTCTAGCATGTGCATATAAAGCAGGACTACTCATACTTAAGTTTATACACGTACACTGCAAGGTAAAGGCCTATTGTGT
Source organism: Crocodylus porosus (assembly GCF_001723895.1). Taxonomy (NCBI): domain Eukaryota; kingdom Metazoa; phylum Chordata; order Crocodylia; family Crocodylidae; genus Crocodylus; species Crocodylus porosus. The sequence goes on from NW_017728951.1 coordinate 15,177,798, forward strand.
GCAGAAGGAAGTGTTGGCCAGCGGACTGGCCCTAGATCTTGCAGTCTGAAGATCTGATTCTTGTTCTGGCTGTTTCATTTCCCTGTGCAACCTTGGGCAAGTTGCCTTACCTCTCTGCCCCTCAGTTGCCTGGTCTGTAGAATGGGGATGCTGCTGGGTAACTACCTTTTTAAAAATGCCCCCAGATCTATGAATGGAAATGACAAGAGTAAGTGGAAGCAGTATGGTTTATACTTTCAGCACACTTCATTTTTCCTAAATAAAGATGCATATTTCTTATGGACATAGCAGATGTTCCTTGGGGGGGAATCTATTTTAGAGTGGAAATGTAGAGTTTAGCACACAGTAGCTGGACTTAAAGTGAGCTGAGACTGAAAACCCAAAGTTAAATCTATGCCCTTTTCTCATCTCTGTGATGGAGAAAGAAAGCCTGAAGGGGTTTTGTTTTAATTTTTTTTTTGGTGGGTGGGGGGGGTTGTGTTTCTTCTCATATTTAGGAGTTTTTTCTGGTTGTTTTTACATTAAACATCCTGTCTCCCCTTGGAAGTCATTTGTATATGCAACTGGTAGAATTGTCATCAAAGGTACCAGGAAAAAATTGATGGAGACAGGAAATGATTTTTTTATACAGTTTTTTTAATACTTTTTTTGTTGTTGCTATTTTTAAAACTTAGTGCACAGGAATAGGAGAAAAAGAGCTTCTTCTCCTTGATCTCACTTATTCAGGCATGAAAAACATGTAGTTAACATTAACATGTCCAGTGAGGTCTTTAGCAAAATCACAACTGACTTTTGTAATGTATTTAAAGTTGAGACAGAAACTTCCCCTCCCCCAGACAATCCCTTTCCCTTGTTTACCTGTCTCAATGGAGCCAAAGCCTCGCAGCCCACTTGTTTCCTTTACGGGTCACCTTTTGAGTTAGAAAAACAAAACAAACCAAAATAAAAACCTAGAACTGGAGGTGTCAAGGTAACAGGCATTCAGCTGGAAACAAACACAGATTGTTAATATGCAGCTCTGAAGTATCCATAGTTGAGGAGTGAATAAATATTTGAATGCTTGCTGGAGATAAGCGTGCAGAAAAGTGACTTCTGCGTAGCAGTGCTGGCAGTGTCACTGTGTCAGTGGAAAAGGAACCAGGTGAGATACCTTTACAGAAAGAGTAGATGGCTGGTGGTGCCAAGTAAAAAGGAAAGTAATTACTTGGCTGTTTGAAAATGAAAACAAGTCCCCCATTAGCAACTGTCTGAGAAACAAAGGAAGAGTCCTACTTTGATGACAGGCCTTTTCATCTCTCTACGTAGAACGTGACAAGTCTCATATGATCCCCTTTCTTGAGAACATACTTAATTTTTAATTTGATACTTGCACTAAAATAGGAACAGATTTTTGAAATGTTATAAAATATGTATGTAAAGAAGAGGGAGTTTTGGCCCATGCTGAGAAAAATGTTTAATTTACTGTTTGGTGACTGTGCTAATGCTGATGTATTAGGTGAGAAGTTGGAATTAATTTTTATTAGACAATACAAGGCACAGGAGGGTTTTGTTTAGATAAAAGACTTTCACGTCTTTTTGCTGTCCTAGGATCCAGTCTTGCACCATCGGAGTTATCATGAACTTGCTTCAAGGAGTACAAGATCAGAGCCATGGTGGGCTATGTAAGCTGGTTGCAAAAGACAGTGAAATCGTGGCCTCATTGAAGTTAGTGGCCAAATTTGTACTGTTTTAATTGGCTAGGGAGAGAAATTACACACAAACCAGTGTATCTGATTGGAAATTAGTTCAAATCTATAACACAGCAGAAGTTCAGTGTACATTAACCGCTTTCAAAATGATCAAAGCTGGTTTAAGCTAAACCTAGATGGCTGTAGTATCAGACTTAAGGGATTTAGGTTAAATCAGTTCGTAGAACTTCTGTCCCAGATCCCCTCTGTTAACTCAGTCCCCCACCATCCCAGGATACTTTGCACCTTCCCTGCAAACCCTCTTCTCACAGGGTGGCGGGCTAGCCTTGGCCCAAGCTGTCTGCTCCAGCCAGCAGGGAGGTGAGCTCTGGCGCCTCCCAGCTTTTGGCCTGGGCCACTGCAGGCATGGGACTGCATTTCTGGAATCAGAAGTGATTGTCTCTTCACTTGCTTATCAGTTCAATCTACACAGTTTAAACTAACCTGTGAAGATTGAATCAATTCAGCCATGGGCTTTTTCACAGTCTATACTTAGCCCTTGTAACTAATGTTATTCGCCAGCCCCCCAGGGCGGTGAGGAGAGCCACTTAAGTCATGGACCCTCTTCCACGTGTCACGTCATTGGATCAGGAGCTAGAATAAGCAATGTTGGCTTTTGTGCTGTACCAACCTAAAATACTGGTCAATTTGATGCAGTCCAACTTTCCCGTGATATACACGATAGTGTATTACACATATATCCTCAGTATTTGGGTATTTCCTGCTTGTTTGTAAGAAGCTGGTAATGTTAGAAACTATTCTTCATTTAAATAAATGGATGCTGGCTGGCGGGTTCCATGGTTGCCACCTTGGACTGATAAGATTTCGGAAAAATTACAGGCCAAGGTATGTGAAGAGTCTGAGACTTCACGGCTCAGCACTTGGAGGTAGCTGGAGACTCGACTTTATAGCTGCTGAAGATTGCTTAGTAACCTGCATAACCAGAAGGCATATATTTTGAAATCTGGAGCTGTCTGCTTGCCAAGGCTCTCGAGCGCATGATCCTTAAGCATGCCAAACACTTGAAAAATCAGGACCTTGAGCAGAATTAACATAAGAAAACTAATACAGAAAACTGAACTGAGGGCTTCTTCACTTTGGCTGACAAATCCAGTTTTAGGATTGGGAGGTGGCAGCGGGATTGTCATTTGTCACATCACTTAAATTCCAGGTCCGATCATCAGTTTTGCGCTGCCCGTGACATTAACAACCATGGAAGTCTCAAATGTATATTTTATCACAGAAAAGAAGCCTTCACACTGAACCATGGATGGTGGGGGTGATTTTCTTTTGTATTTATTTTTATGATCTTGATTTTTAGTATTTGAACACTTCTCTTGTTAGGGCTACTGCTAAGTATCAGTAAAAATTGTTGTTTCTCCTGCATTTTTCCTATTAAATGCACGTATAGTTGATTTTTATGGTGAATCTCTTCATTTGTTTCTTCTAACATTTGAGTCTGCTTAGAAATATATGCTGTATAGTCACATCATTCTGTAGTTATTAATTCAAAAGAGGTTTATGATTTTAAATACTGAGGAAAGATTAGGAGTTTAGGGAGCAGCCGATTGTTCAATATTTGGGGAACAGACGGACCTAACAGTTGTTTCCATGTCAAAAGACACCAGTACAAGCTTCTACCAGGCATCTGACACTTCATGTGAGCCTGTAGCGCTGCAAGTGTAGTACAACCACTCCAGTTTTCACTGTGCTTCATCCTGGGTCAAAGTTAGGGCAGTTTAGCTCATTTATATTCGTACAAGATCATGAAGATGTAATATTTAGATTGTAACAGCTGTTGTGGGCTCCCAAGGAGCATCTCCTTCTTCCTTTTTAAAGTGGCAAAAATGTAGGTTTGTCCATACCCTTAACTGTTCATTTCCCCTCTCTCTGATGCAATATCAGTTATTTTCTTTCCTTTTTTTTTTTTCTTTTTTAATTGTGGTACGCAACTTTGTTGCAATCAATCTTAACTGGATTTTGATCCCAAATATTAGTTTTCAGAATTTCCCATAGGTTTATTTGTATAGGGAAATGGTGACAATTGCTTACAGCTTCTTATAAAGGAGAGGAGTTAATGTTCATAATACGAGGTCTCTGTTCTGGGTGGGGTTCACTTGTATGGATCTGGTTGCAAGGCTGAAGCCACGTTGTTCAATGTTGAAGCACAGCTACAGCAAACGTGTTTTCCAAAAGTTAGGTTGTGGAGTGGGAATTGTTTTATAAAGTCAGTGCCTTGGCCTGGAGATCCTGATCCTGCCCGCATGCGTGCATGTAAATGGCTACCCAGGTGATTAGTTTCCCTGCTTTTCAGGCACTACTTGCATGCAAGATTTGTTCGTGCCATTAGACATTGGTCCAAAAGGATTTTCTGTGGGACTGCTTGTCTAAGGAGAGTTCACATAAAGAAAGGCTCAGTGTATCGTGTCCTTACCTTCTCTTTATTCCACGTGGAGATCTGTTATCTTTTTCATTGCGCATCACTAAGAAATTTGGAAGGTGTTTTATCTAGTGGTTAGGACGCTGGGAAGCAGTCCAGTGCCTCTCTGTATGACTCTGGGCAACTTGTCACAATTCCCTAGCTGTAAAATAGCAATAATAATGCTTTGCCTGCCTCACAGGCTGGGAATGGAGGGCTCATCAGGTACTTTCATATCCTTGCGTGAAGTGTGCTGGACCGGTGCAAAGTGTCGCTGTTGTGAAATATTCAGCAACAGTTGGCATGGAATTGCACCGAGTCCCCTTGCAGTGGAGCTGCGCTCTCCGATGACAGCAGCAAGAGCAGCAGCATTTTTTTTTAAAGCCCTTGCTGCTCTCCATTTCCCTGCCTCCTGCTTGCAGAGCCCACTTCTTCCTTCTGTGAAAACGCAGAGGGAGGGGACCGAAAGCACCAGGACCTGAGGAACAGAGGCAGCGCCGTTATGCAGCAGGTTATTTTGTTCCCTGACTTCCCTTTCTTCCCCTCCTTAGCAGGGAAGCAGCACGGGGCTTGTTGCTTACTCCTCTCACTGCCTAGCTGTGTTCCCTAGCCCCTAGTTTCTTGCCTGTCACCGTGGCCTCTTTCTCTCCCACTTCTTCCTTGTTTTGCTATCCTGAGCTGCAGCAGCAGGTGACTGGCCCCCTCCCCACTCGGCAGCTGCTCCTGCTCTTTTGATCCATGTCAAGATAGGGGGGTCACTTAGTGCAGTGCCTCTTTCTGCTTTCATTAGGATGGCCCTCAAAAGTGGCTATCCCAGCTTCTCCTGTAAGAGGCTGCAGCTGAGACATCTTTCATCACACCTCTTCTTCTAAGGAGCCAGATCTCTGTGTGGCCTGATCCAAAGTCCATTGGGGTTGATGGAAAGATTCTTGTTAACGTCAGGCCTTTTATCATTCATCAGTGCTCCTCTCCTGGTATCTAAAGGTGGAGACTTACCTAGAAAGCAAAATGGGGAAGCAAAATTCCTCCCACCCCTTTAAAAAAAAAAAGATAAAAATCTGTTTTTGATTCACGGCCTCTGATGAAACAAGCCCTCTGCTTATGATGGCTTATGCTATACATCCCTGATTTGTTGGTCTGTAAAGGTGTAAATCTATACTGCCTTATAGTGAAGTGTCGTCAGCAGTATGCTTATGCTGTAAAGGTGCTAGTCTTGTAGATCTTTTTCTGTTCCTAATTACTACGATCTTGTAAAGTTGCATGTGAGGAAGTATGTCTGCATTTTGGATGTGTAAGTGACATGAGCTGGAAAAATCTCATTGAGTCCCTTCTTATGAACTGGTCATTTTTCCCTTTGAAGTCATGTGTTTTCTGTGTCTAAGCTGTCATTGACAATATGTCCGATGAGCTGGGAATGATTTCTGTAATAATATAAGGTGGAGGAGGCTGTATAGGAGTTTTCTAAAGTTACAAATATAATGTCCGTGTTGTTCTCTCCGTAAAGTGAGTGCCTTGGAGGTGGGTGATGTTGTTTGAGCCTTCTCAGGCTAAGGAGGACCTAGAGCTAGGGCATTTCTGGGTGAAATGCCCTAGTACATGCTCCTTTTCCAGTCTTTGAAAAGGTAAAGGGCAGGTCCAGCTCTGTTCCTGGAAAGAGGAGATGGGAGGTCATGCATCCCTCTGCATAATGCTTCCCATCACCTAGCTCTAGGTAGCTCCTTCAGTTTGCCGTTTCTTTGGATCTTTGGAACCTTCCCATACATTTTATATGGAGCCAAGGACGCTGCAAAATAAGATTACTTCATTGTATAGCCGATGCACCAGATATATGCTTTTATTACTGTAAAATATATATAGTAGTATTTGCTAGTATCTCTTCAGAGACTATCCCCAAACTATGTCTGTTTGGCTTACAAACGATCTCAAGGACAGTTACAAAACTGTTTGAAGTTTGAACTCCAAGGCATTTTTCTCAGCTGTGATGTGAAACATCCTTGCATATTAAATCCACTACCAATCATCCCAGTGGTTTTGTGTGTGTATAGTACTGATTATTTAATTACAGGACCATGTTCACGGGTTAATTTTAACTTCTGTTTTCTCTTTCCCTGTACAGTGTGATAAAGTCAAACAGGAGCGTGATGAAGCAGTCAAAAAACTAGAGGAGTTTCAGAAAAGTAAGTTGATGTTCAAATGAGAATATTAACACTTAAAGTACTAGTATGGCCTTTAGTATTGTGGGGCTATGTTGGGCTTTAGGTTCAGTGCCTGTTTTTCCTTCCTTGCCTTGTTGGAAAGGTCTGTCCCAGCTCCTGGCAAGTTGAATTCTGGCACAGCAGTCCGGATAGGTGAAATCAGTTGAACTGTGTTTAAGGTGCGAAATGATGAAAGCATAGCGGGCTAAATTCTGTTCTGTGTCATTAGGAAAACTGAGCTAAGTTGTACTGAAATAATATCCACATGAACCAAGTAGAATTTGGCCCGGTTGTTCAAAGGGAGGGAGTCAGATTGCTGAAAACAGAGACGGCATTTAAGGTTTGTAGTACAAACTGATGCCTCTTGGCAATTTTAGAACAAGTTGTATTTTCTTTGCTGTGAAAAATGTCAATATCCAGTTTTATACTTTTACGGTAGCAGTTCATTCACATTGTATGGTGTCGAGAAGCACCAAAGCTTGTCTAATGGGAGAGGAAGTATCCTAGAGGAGTAGCTTCGCAGAAGAGACGACTACAATGGGACAGGGCTCTGTTCTGTCTGGTTTGTGCTACTGCTACATGATAGAGCATTAGAAATATGAGTAGCAGTAATACAGGACGAGGAAACTGCACGCTGTATTTTTGTGCGACTAAGTTAATGGAGAATTTACACGCCTTTTTTGGGGGTGATTGTTCATAAATGCAATTCTGGAAAATAGCAACCTTTCGGTTCTCAAATATGCTTATATAATCGCTCCATGAGGCCAGCACATTCTTACATAAGTCTAATTCCTGTGGGAAAAAACGTAGCCTGTTTGTTTTTGTTATGATACTACGAATACCAAAGTGTGGCAGAAAATGTCAAGTAGTTAAGGCTTTAAAATTCAAAGTAATATTTGATGTTGTAAAATTTTATAGGTTTCCTTTATCTTCCTTTCACATTTTTAAAGAACATACCTTGTAAACATAGTGATAAAATGCCAGGAATATTAGGATTTTAAGGCAATAATAGAGCCCATTATTTAAACGACAATATAAAAGGCAATTATATTGATGAAGAGCTACATCGGCTTTGTGTCTGTGAATAAACTTGGCCTGTACTCAGCTTCTATTTGTTCTCCTGGCATAAACACATATTGTGTGTGATTCCAGTTTAATGGGGCCCCGTTTGTATGCCAAGCAGCTGCATTTTAGGCCCTATTGCGTGATTTCATAGCTCTCTGAAAATTGGTTCTATTCAGCACAAGAGATAGAAGGTGGTAGTGGGGGGGAAAGCTTCAACACACAATCATTTCTTTTCAATTGGAGCCAGCAAGGTTGATGACAACATGACCATTGTGTTATAATGATAAGACCACTAAGGATCTGTACCTCTCATCAAGGCTTTCACACAACAGCAGATACAATTTAATTCACTGCTCTGTCAGCAGTGCTGATACCATTATGCCGTCTGTCTCCACAGTTATAATCACTGTCCTCTGAGAAATGCAGTTGAAATGATCTTGAGCAGTCAAAGAAACTCTCAATTAAGGCTGCCACTTCCAATGTGTCAGATTGTGTCTTATGCACTTGGTACAATTTTCACTTCCAATCCTGTTTATTTACAATGTCTACCAGTAATTACGCTTAACGTGTCATTTAGTGAGGGTGCCCCTGCCAAGGAGATTGTTGGGTGCTGCAGTACCATTGAGTGGGAGTTTCTCGCAGTCAATGCCATCAGCGGCTTTTAGTCCCTGATGGGATGCAGTAGTAATGTTGATAATGCAAGTATCGTGCTCATCAAGTCATAATTAGATGCCACTCAAATGTGCCACTTGTAATAACAGTGTTGATTCATGTTTTCTCGGTGACTGCAACTACTAATTAGTTAAGTGGTTTTTGGTTGGCCTGCATTTGCTGCAGATTATTATTACCCCTGAAAAAAAACGTCAAGGTTAGAGATGTTTCTGGCCACTTAGTGCTGCTTTATGAATTTTAATTTTGACATAATAAGAACTTTGGACAGACTTAGGAAGTAATATATTTTTGCATTTAATTTGGAGAGAATTTTTTTCCCCCGAGTTAATCATAATTGCAGGTTAATTAAGCTTAAATGAACCAAGAGTAATCCTTAGTTTGTATTATCTGAGCCCAGTCTTTGTTTTCTAACTTTAACTAGCTTTGCACTCAGGATTTTAGGTCCCATCTGTAAAATGGGAATACTCTTACTTTCTCTGAAACTCCTGTTTGAGATGCAATTTAATGTTGCAGATGCATTCTCCATTTCTGAGTTCATGGGTTTGTTTGGGGGGGGTTTTTACATACATATAATAGACACTTTTTAAAGCTTTCCTCTTTCAAATGTATTTAGTCAAATTCTCTGGTGCCACATAATAGTAGCCAAGGAGGGTTCGCATTAGTTTACAGTTCTGAAGACTTCACCAAAAGATAGACGCTGTGTACCAAGATTAACAATGTTTTGCCAATTTCCAGTGGATTTGGGAATTTTGGGGCCATAAACAGCAACATAACTTACAGCAACCTAAAGGATGCTCTGCCGTATACCTGAAGGTTAATCCTGCATATAGTGCTCCGTGCATCAGAGAACACTGAAGTAAACATCCTGTTACTGTAAAAAATCCCTTCCCCAGCTTTCACAACATAGATCTTGTCCAGAGGCAGGATTTGGCATCCAATTATTGTGAACTTCAAAACTGCATTTTCTAAAATAATATTATGTGCATTTGCAAAGTAGTGCTCAGATTTTTTAGCAGCCGGCATTTTTTCTAGACTACTAAACTAATCTCATTTGCTGTCTCTCAGGTTACGAACAGATGCTATGATTGTCCTGGGATAAATCATTTTATCCCAGGACAAAGTGCAGTTGTTCAGATATCCGTGCCCCTTCTCCCAAGATAAATCCAGAAAAGGTTCACAGGATAAGAAGTATTAGCAGTTTATCTCAGGACACCGCAAAGTACATTTGAGCAGTTTTCCGGAGATGGCACTGCTGAATCAATGACAGAAAAGTGGCTCTGTATTCAGCCATTCATTAAAGCCTGATTGGAAGAGCAATGTCTGTACGCGCCAATCCCAGGATACTTTTGTTCCAGGACAAGCACGGCACATCTTCTTTAGGGGCAAATGAAGCGTCTGTTCCCAGCCTCAGAGTAATAATTCTATAAATCCTCAATTATTTTATTTCAGTTATAAAACTGCTTTATGAAGAACTGATTATTTATTTTTGGTCACATTTTTCAAACTTTTAGAGGCGGCAGCGAGAGAATCTTTCTTTTCTTTATGTCTGAAATTGTTAGGTTTCAAATCTGTCGTCTTGATATAGATATAAAGGATTCTTTTCAGGCTCGAGTCTGTCATCTCTGGCTGATGTTGCAGAGTATTTTAGTCTGGGAGTAGTCCTATTTACACATGAATGGCCTCATTCTTCAGTCAGCTCCTGCAGAAAAGAAATCCAGTAGTGTGAAGCCAGTTGCAGAACTAGGCCTAAGGTAGGAGTTGGAATGAGTGAGAGTGAGATATAGTCCTTAGAGTGAGAATGGTGCAGTGGTTAGAGTACTGCACCGGGGACTAAGGAACATCGGGTTCACGGACAGCTATGGCTCAGATGTTTTATCTGGCTTTGGGTAAATCACTTAAAGATTTTCAAGGGCAGTTAAGTGCCCAATTGCCAAACCTGCTTTGTGAAAATCTTTTCCACCCCTTTAATCTACTTGTGTCTCAGTTCCCGTTCTGTAAAATGGGAATAATTGCACTTCCTTATTTTTGTGGGGTGTCATAAAGCAAAATACAGTTGGACATTGTGAAATGTTCAGGTTTTGTAATAACGAGCACAATATATGTGCCTAAGATTGGCAGGTTATTTCCAAGACAGAAGTACTACCACAGATAATTTCCAAGATATGTCATTACACTTGCTCATGTCTGATTCCAGTCTTAGTCCCACAAAGGCATGCCTGTGGCTCGAGGGGTCAGGGAGGTCCCTCTGCCTCTATCACTTTGTAGGACTGGGCATGCAGCTCACGAAGTCTTTGCTTTCAGTCAGTACAGAGCCAGGCAGAAAGAACTCAACCATGAATAATTAGAGCACAGAGATCTGTGTCATTGCATTGCTCAGGTCAGCATTTTGTGACTTTTTGTGGGTTTTTTTTTTTTTTTTTTTTTGTGGACAACAACTTCAGGTTTGCACGGCAACAAGAACTAGGCAAGCCTGTCTTACAGATTTTAACGTTACAGTGTGCATTTAGTAGCAATGATATCTATAAAGATGACCTTAAATGAGAGAGCCAAAAAGTGACTATAATCCCCATACAACATATCCAAAGTAGTCTTGATGTTGGAACTTGAATATTTCTCAGTTTCATGACATTTGGGCCCACGTGAAATTTCAAACTTGTGCCATGCTGTGGTGTCTGTATGTGGACTGTGTGGATAGAATTTGCTTCCTAACGGGAAGAAAACTTGATTAGCTGCTGGCTAAAAATCCTTTCACTCATGGGTTGGGTTTTTTTGTAGTTAAACCTTTTACCTAATATAAAACAGGGAAAATATTCAGTCCACAGACTTTTATGAAAAGTGCAAAGTGTGTATGGAAACAGGGAGATACAGTGGAAATGTGTTTTACAAACTCAGGGGCAGACTGTAAAGGTCCCAATCCAGGGCTGAGGCTCTTCTGGGACTGCTGCAGTACAAGTAAAAAATGATGTGGAGTCTGGGTGAAGGTTGTGATCAAAACGGTCCCTTCTGGCCTTTAAAGTCTCCCCATTTAGGACTTGCTTTTAGTCACCAGCAACCTCTCCAGTTACAACAATGCCAGAATCATTAATAGAAAGACCTTTTGAGCAACAATCCTGATACTCTCAATCTGTTTTCATAACCTTTCCAGTGTATATGTATTCTTTTCATCTCGGCTTTCGTGAGCTTTGAAATGCTTATTCTCAAAAAAGCTGACTAAATGTAAGTATTCATAATCATGGGATGACTGTGTCAAGTACAGAAAAGGGCTGACTAATTTTTAATCTCTGTAAGAACTAAATGTGTGTGGATTTTTTCCCTATCACTTAGTTTCTCACATGGTTATTGAGGAAGTAAATTGTATTCAGAACCATCTTGAAATTGAGAAGACATGTCGTGAAAGTGCGGAGGCTTTGGCTACTAAGGTGAGAAGAATGACTGCTTTTGAGCTTATTCTGATTTTTTTTTTTATGTTGAAAGAATAAAATCAAGGGATAAATCACCTGGTAAGTGTAATAGATTCTGTTTGCCTTCTGTTGAAGTGTAAGTGGTAGTTTTGAGGGAGTTAAAAAATGTAATACGTGAACCTCTAAAACATAATTGCCATTTATCCCCCCCTTTTTTTTTTTTTTAAAAGAAGTGTCTGTTCAATTATGTTTTTAGAACAGTAATTCGTGCAGCATAACTTTTTATCTATCTGGTTTTGTATGTGTTTGGGTTAAATGGAAAACAACTTTGAAACTATCCCATGTGTGACATAAAAGAATAATGAGCATTTCAGTGTCTGAATTAAATGAAAAAGTCACCCAAAGCATTACATTTCAGGTGATTGTTTATGAAAGCAAAACAAGGGCAGGCAAGAGGTGACCTCCAATGCTCAGTTGATTGCATCTAGTCTGATGAATTTAGCAAGTGTGTAATTTTCTATATTCCGTCTCATCAGAAGTGCATTATTATTAAAGAATGTTTTTATCTCTGTGTTATATATTTTTGGTTGTGCAAAATGCATCTAAGCCACTTCATCAGAAAATGGATTACAGCAATTTCGAACCAAATTTCATTAGCAATGCTGGCTGTTTTGTTGTTTTTTTCTCCCTGCCCAAAGTACATCTTTGGATGTGGCAGAAATCACACCGACAAGAAATCTCTTTAATTTAGATGCATTAGCAATGTACTTTCCAGAGGTATTTACTTAATTGTTTGCATAATGACACGATATTAAAATTAATAAGATAGGCAATCAGCACATAACTAAGAAAATGAATTTATTTATGTAACTTCCCTCGCTTTCCATACTTTCTGTAATGTGCATAGAGACATACACACGCAGCGAAAAGGGTAGTGCTGTCCCAGATATACCGAATCTGACTTGCTTGTTAATGCATGCTGGCTAAACTGCACAAGGTATTTTCTCACTTCCTCAGTTTCATTCTCTGGGAGAGGAATGTATTTGAAGGGGCTCTTTCCACAAGTAAATCTCCCCTTGTTATAGGGGGAGCTTGGCCTGGGTCAGGTGCCCGGTACAGTAACTATGTCTTCCCTTCTAATCAGGGAAGCAGTATATAGTCTGTGAAGATAGTGTAAGAGTGGTGTCGTAGCTCGGATGGACCAGAAATTGTGAGGGGCAAAGTTGTCTTACAATGATACCTATATAGTTGGTCCAGTGAAAGGTACCACCTTAAGAAACCCTTGCCTCTCACATATAGTCTCTTAGGGCATTTGTTCAGGTTATACTGCATGTTCTTGATAGAAAATCCAGTGTTCATTGCTGTCAGAGTAGAGATTTTGCTGCAGAGGGGAAACTGTTGGGTGAAGGGAGGCAGGTACAAAAGCATCGTGGTTTTGATCCTTAATGTACTAGGTGATCTCTTTTTTTAATTCTTGCTATTTGAGAAATCATCAGTATCAAAATGATCAGAAGCTGATTCTCACATGGTTAGACTGTTGTGGTAAAGGATAATAGTTGATAAAGTTTTCACAAAAAACAGTATTACAGTAAGCCTGATGATTTGATTTGATTTGTGCCTATATAGGATGCTCATTAACCAAAAGTACCAGATAGCTCCATTTCTACTCCAAAAAAAAATGTTTTTATGTGAACCAGAATGTCTAAGCCAAACTCTGTTAAAGGAGCAAGGGTGCAAACCTTCTGGTTTAGGCTTGACAGTCATGTTAGAAGCAGTGGTTTAAAGTGATATTGCTGTGTTTGTCTTGCTTTTTGCATGTTTTGATAGATTTTCTTTTAATAATGAAGAAGAAACAGTATGCTTTGATTCTTTCTTTTTATTTATTTATTTTTGGCTACCTTCTTACCTGAACCTCTCAACCTTAAATTCTCACTGTGTGCATTTGTCCCTTTTCAGCTGAACAAAGAAAACAAGACCCTAAAAAGAATCAGCATGTTGTATATGGCCAAACTGGGGCCAGATATCATTACTGAAGAAATCAACATTGATGATGAAGATCCGTCCACGGAAACGGAAGGCAGCTCTGGTTCGTGCAACTCGCTGCACTGCCAGCAGCAGATAAAAGGTGAGCTGTTCTGTGCAGCATGCTGCGTTGTGCAGGAGAATTCCCATCCTACCAGACATGTGGAAGGGAAAACAAGTCACGGTGCGAACAAGGAGTGGAGTCCTACGTTCGTGTGAGAGATCCGAGGGTTACTGCCTTAACGAAGGCCTCGAAGAGCCATGGGGCTCTTCCGCCTAAAAAGCGCAGGCTCAGGGGTGATCTGATGACCACCTGTACATTCATCAGGGGTGTTCACCAGGATCGGGGGGAACGTTTGTTCACCAGAGCGCCCCAAGGGATGACCAGGTCAGTTATAAACTCCTGCAAGACCGTTTCAGGCTGGACATGAGGAAGAATTTCTTTACTGTCCGAGCCCCCAAGGTCTGGAATAGCCTGCCATCGGAGGTAGTTCAAGCACTTACTTTGAAAGCCTTCAAGAGAAACCTGGACGTTTTTCTTGCTGGGATCCTATGACCCCAGGTGACTTTCTGCCCCTGGGGCAGGGGGCTGGACTCGATGATCTTCCAAGGTCCCTTCCAGTCCTAAAGTCTGTGAAATCTATGAAAAACAGGCATTCATTTCTTCTTGGGAGAGGGAGCAGTACAGGTGCTCTGCCTGCAGCTGCCCCTGCTGGCTGGGTTCCTGACTTGGGGAAGGTGTGAGGATGAGCAGCTGCTCCAGTCCTCTCCCAGACCAGTCCAGTCCGGGAGAGGACTGGGCCATAGGAGGTCTTTTTCTTGTGAGATAAACTTGATGAATATCTGTACACTAGTGGTTTCTATCAGGAGAGCAGTGGTTCTCCCAGTAGAAAACTAATGCCTGTATATGGCCCAAGGAAACTCTTATCTCAGTCTAGAAAAGCAGTAAAATGTCAGTCATTTAACTGAAGGTAGAGATGCTCCCAGAGAAAGGTTTAGGTGTTTTGGAAATAGAGGCAAGCCACATTGTACCTCTGCATATTTCCTGCCATGAAAACCTCCGTGAGCTCTTCAGCTTTCTATGGGACACTACCAAAATAAACAAGTTAAAAAGGGACTTTTGCACTAGGGTAAGCTGCAAAGCCAAGGGAAGAAAAAGCATGTTTATACCAAAGAGGGTGTACTTTATTAATAATGCTTCTGAGCTCTACCCCTTCCCCTTATGAGTAAGTGCTTCCCCCCTAGCTTAATTCTGCAGTGAAGTCATCATAGTCCTGTTTATTATAGTGTATATTGTCTAAGACAGTATCAGTAGAAGATAGGGATAGGTAAAATGGTTCTTTTTTTTTTTTTTAAGGAGCCTTTCCTCTTTCCAGTAATAGCTATAGCAGTAACAACAGGGGGTTAGTGGTCCTGAATTTTAAAGCTAGGGACATGCATTCAAAAAACCTGAGCATGAATTGATTCAGTCTTTGTAGGTTAGTCTAACGTGGCTAGGCTGAATCAGTTCGTAACTGCACAGACATCCCAGAAATGCAGGCATATGCCTGAAATGGCTCAGGCTAGAAGCTGGGGGGGGACGGGGACTAGAGCATCCCTCCCTTCCCATCTGAAGTGCTGAACTGTGGTGGGTGTGGCCAGGCCCCAGCAGGACGTTCTGATTAGGGAGGGGTTCCCCCCCTCCTGAGCAGCCCAGCAGGGAATTAATAGCACACTGTTTAACATGCCTAACTCAGTGTTTATCACCCCATTGAGAAAACAAGAGAGGGACTTTACCCACTACCTGCTGATTCTGCCTTTGTTCTGTCTGCCATGGTCCATAGCCAGCATGTGGTCTGCTAGCTAATGCTGTGTGTCTATGTAAGGCGGAGGAAAAGGGGGGTCCCTGCTTAGCATGGAGTGGTGAGGGAATGAGGGGGAGCAGGAGGAAGCCAGGCAGATGCCTACAGTCTCTGCCCGAGCTGCAGCCAGGGAGCAGAGGGGAGGGGCCAGTTCTGCTGTAGAGCAGAGAGCCCCGCCCAGCCCAGAGAATATGCTGGGATGCTGGGGGAGTCTGGTTTAACTTAAACCAGCAAGGGGTCTGGGACAGACATTGCATAAACTGGTTGGAGCCAAGTCAGTTAAGTTTGATACTATATTCAACCAGGTTTATGTCAAACTGGTGTATCTGCACTGAACATCTGTTCTGTTACAGATTTAAACCAGTTTCTGATCACTTAAACCAATTTATGTGTAATGTCTGTCTCTAGCCTGTATCCAGCCTTATCAATTACTCCCAGTTTAAATTCTTGTGGCCACACTTTAAAATCTATGCCAGGAAAAAGAGGGTGTGTGTAAAAATCAGACTGTCTGCTTTTAAAGGGCAGTACAAACAGTTATCAAATTAATCAGCATAACACCTCTGAGTAGTAAGAAAGTATAATTGTCCCCATTCTAGCGATGAGAAAATGGAGTCAGTATTTGAGAGAGTGTTTTGCTCAACACTGGTCATCACCAGTTAAAACTTAGGCATGCCTGGTAGTTTGCCACAGAGCAAGATGCCCTGGATCCAGCTGGAGATTGTGCAGAGAGGGAGAGGGGTCTGCTTGGAGATCAGAGAAGGGTCTCATTGGGTCCTGGGAAGGTGTGGAAGCTGAGGATAGATGGAAGAGAAGAAACCATATCACAGAAGGTTCAACTAAGCATGTACATATTGGGAGCTTGTCTCCTGTGGCTGTTGAAGAATTCATGAGAGAAGGAAATGTGATTTGTTTTACAGAAGCTAGTCCTGAGTTCTGCGCGATGCTTTGCCCCTCGCTTGTGCAAGGTGCAACCTCCACAGGCCTCGGATGCCCTTCTACAACCCTCCCCCCATTCACATGTGCAGACTTATTTATTTAATTATTTGGTTAACACTTTGTGATTCTGGAGTGGAGAGTGCTGAGTATCTTAGTTGTAATATTTGCTGCAGTGGGAGAGGATCTACCATACCATTGCTCACAGGGAAGGTGGAATTTTTAAGCAGAACGATGATAATTAGCTCCTGAGGGCAACCTGCAAAAAATGGCCCCAGGCTCCAGCAAACTGCATGTCTAGGCACCTACAGGGAGAATTCAAAGGGGACGCATCTTGGGATGCATGCGCGGATGAGAGTGTACACAGGTATCGGTAAAATTGGCCTTTAGTGTTTTGCTCAAGGTGAAAGCTCCTTTGTGCATTTTTATATCTCCAAAGGGGCTCCTACTTGAGGCGTGCCCTTAGAAACTACTTTACTTTAATATCTCCACCATTAATTAGGTTGCTGTGTGTGGAGGACAGGTAGGGGCCTCTTAAGAGAGGCTCTTTTTTTGTCCTGGAGAATGTGTATAAGGTTTGAGATTCTTCATAGATGCCCTCATCTTATTCTTTTATTAAGGGAACGCTACTAACACACTTTCATTCCCCGTTTCTAGTAATGTGTAGTATTACTATGACAGAAAGAGAGTTCAAGGGGGAGGGAGGGCTTTTAGCGCTCCTGAGAAATATGAATTTTCATTTCCACCTAGGAGGAATTTTACAGTCGTTGCGCTGTTTTATGTCTGAGGAAGGGTGGTGCGTGTGCCCGAAAGTTTGCAAATAAAGAATTTTTTTTGCAACTGTCTAGTTGGTCTAATAAAAGATGTCATCTCCCCAAGAGTTCTGATTACTTGAGAGGGGAGCTGCATGTCACGGTGCCTTGTGCATAGCTGGTTTCAGGGTTTTCC
>NW_017728951.1:15195560-15203062 GCF_001723895.1 Crocodylus porosus
GGGCTGGGATCACCCTACTCCTGCCCTTTCCCCAGCTGTCTGCCTCTGAGAGGTGAGGGGCAGGCTGCAGGGTTGGGGGTGCATCCCTCCTTTCCTCCAGCTGGGGTCTACCAAGTGTGATGGGGGAAAGCACCCACTGGTGGGGGGGCTTTTCACCTTCCTGCAGCTCAAGCCAGACTGGAATTGCCCCAGCCCCACACCCTCCAGCTGTCTGCTCAGAGGCAGATGGCTGGGGAAGGAACGGGGCTAGGGCAATCCCAGCCCAGATCAAGCTGGGGGGGGAGGGCAAGAAGCCCCCCCCGTGGGAGCTTCCCCCCCATGCACCAGGCAGACCTTGGCTGGGGGGGGCAGTGCGTTCCCACACCCTGCTCCCTTGCCCTACCCCTCAGAAGTGGATGGCTAGGCAAGGAGTGGGTAAAAAGTGGCTGGCTCGAGCTGCGGGAAGAGAAAGCCCCCCAGTGAGTGCTTTCCCCTTGTGCTGGGCAGACCCTGCTGAGGGAGTGTGCTCTCACCTTGCTGGCGGAGCAAGGGGGAATGCACTCGCTCCCCCAGCTGGGGTTGGGGGGTGGATGCCCGTTCTGGGGAGCTCTTCACCCTCCCAGGCGGGCAGCTGAGGATGGGGTGGGATTTCTGTCCCCAGCCCAAAATGAGAGAAAATTGAAACCAGCACAAGACGGAACAAAATGTGCACAACGGTGTTTAGGAGAGAGAGAACAACGTGTGGCAAATGTGCACACCTATCCGGGTGCAGAAATTGCCTCTCACCTTTGCATTGCACATGTATACTAGTGGGCTGGACTTAGTCCCGCTCCTTGTGACTTCAGCAACCAATTTTCTGTTGATTTTATTCAGAAGCAGGTTTGTGCCTATAAGCCTCAATAGCCTGAAATAGTCTGACATCGGACATAAGTTTTCATTTGTTTGTCGTCTTTATTTGCTGAAATTTTCAGGGAGAGTAAAGTTGAGGACAGTATATGAACTAAGAAAAGTTTGAAAAACCCAACATTTCTAGAGACTTTACACAATTTTATTCACTATTCCTAATATGCAATATCCAATGTGTGTGTGTATGTGTATATGTATAGGGGGGTGTGTGTGTGTGTGTGTATGTGTGTGTATATATATAAATATATAAAATATGTATAAATATCCAGGATATCTAATGCCTGCAGTTGCCCAGGAACAGTTTTGGAAGCAAATATTGGTGAATTCAAGAAACTTTAATGGGTATAAAACATAATGGGGATGAAAAAATGAAGGCAGGTGAGTGAGTGAGAGGGGTTAATAAAAACCAGTGTCTACTAATAATTCCCTATTTTTGCCTTTTTTTAGAAAACGCTAAGCAATTATTTTTACCTAAACTTTGATATTCTTCCGTTGTGTATGGAAACTGCTTTCCCATTTATAAGTAACTGGAATCAAATATATTTATTCCATTCTGAATTATTTGACTTCATATTTTGATAATTAAGAAACAAAAATTTGGAGGGGAAATTACTAGAATGAGCTCTTGTATTGGTAAAGGTTATATTGTGACTCAGTTCAAATAATGTCACCAGGGACATAAGTTGGTAGCTCTTCTGGGTTTTTTTTTCTCATTGAAATCTTCCAAAGCATTAATTGCCTGTTGTTTGTATATATCTGTTGTATGATCCAAAAGGAATTAAAGTGCTTTAATTTGTTTTAAAGGCAAACCATTAAAAATGTTTTCCTGCTGCCATGGTTCTGGATCCTGGGGGATGTGAACAATTCCTGAGAAAGGGCTAAGCGCTCAGTAGCTGGCAGGATTGGGCCCACAAGAGCCTTGCAGGAAATGAGTTCAGTAAAATGCAAATAAAGTAAAGACAAAAGGATTGGTGAGGGAGGTCACCTTGGTAGAATAAATCTGAAACTGTAGCTGTGTAGTAGGTCTGCTATATGACACCTAACTACCGCATTCTCAATAATTTACGAACCTTGACTACAATTGTTTCGTCTGTGTAGCCGGTATGTTTCACATTCGATTATATCCTTGTAGGATTGTGCTGCTGCTGTTGTTGTAAGTTAAGATGAAAAATATTTCTTTTCCTCCTGAAAATGTAGAGCTGCGAGATCAAATTATGTCTGGTCATGAAGAAAAGAAGACCTTAGCCATTGAGCTGGAAAACCTGAGATGCAAACTTGTAGAAGTAATTGAAGAAGTATGTATTGTAGCATGGAAGGCGAGACTGCATTAGCATGTTCCATACTACCTGTATCGTCTTGGTTAAAAACAGACAGTGGTGGAGTTAATCACATACTTTGTAAACCAAAGGTTTGCCAACCTTTTCATGCTGTGAACCACTTAAGACCTGGGACCTGCTATCACAGGTAACTGTGTTGTAAGAGACTGGTTCTTTCAGGGACCATAGTAAACCCTCCCCACTCCGGAGAGAAGTTGGTTCTCTTTGGATGCCCTGGAGAGGATTCATGTTTGTAGACTAATGCTTGAGAATTGTTGGTTTTGCCATTGGTGAAGCCAAACGGTGGTACTTCTCTGGGTATGCTCTAATTTGAACCGTTCGGAGTTACCCACAGTGATTATCAAGCAGGTAAAATGGCTTTTTGAACCAGTGAAGTTTATTCCAGCTTGAAAAACGGGGTAAGCCAGGTACTGATGTAAATCCCAACTTCCTGCCTGTGCTCCACTTACGTAGAGCATGACACAGCCGACAACTCCTAGACATTAAACAGAAACCAACCCCCTCCCCTGCTAACTGGCAGCCTAGCTCAGTCATTCGAGAGCATTACTAGCTGCCCTGGACTCTTCCAGGTTCAGACCTCAAAGATGTGTTTGTAGCCATAATTGATATGGGTCATAACGATGGGCAGTGGAATCCCCCAATGTCTCCCCCAAGAGAGAAAGAATACACAAATACCTGGGTGTAGAAATATCTTTCTCAAATAAACCATTTGGCTTCCTGGTAACACTGCATATCAGTTTATACCAGGGGTTGGCAACCTTTGCTGCCCTAGGCCAGAGTTTGTGATCTGCCCCTGCTGCAGGCTGCAGATTTCTGTCTCCTAGGGCACCCAAGACCCTTGCACTTACCCTTGTTGCCAGTCCCCGGCCCCTCTGCAACAAAGCTAAGTGTAGGCAGCAGGGAGGGCTGCAGAGTCGGGTCTCTGTGGAGGAGATGGGCATCATGGAGCAGCTGCCTGCCATATGATCCCCTGTACTGTGCTAACATGGACCTACCTTCTTTGCAATCTGGATCCAGTCCATGGGTTTAGAACAATTTGATCTGAGCTGGGGCAGCATATATAAGTGAAGTAAAGATCCCTTACGTCCCTATCAGAACACCACTATCATAAGAACACGACTTCACGGTTGTTAAGATGCATTATAAATTTAATACCATCAGTGACTCTATCTGTTTGCATCTTTTCAGGTAAATAAAGTAAAGGAAGAAAAAGCTGTTCTGACATCAGAAGTCCATAAACAGCGGAAACTGTTGGAAAAATGTAACAGAGGTCAGTGTCCTCAGTAATGCCTGCTTCCCAGGTTACTGTGTTATCTTCAGTCTTCAGAGCTTTTGTTGATGTTGTTTTGTGATATATGCTTTCTGTTATAAAAGCAGCTACAGGCTTTGAACACTTATTGGGGCTAAACTGGTTACCAATACATAGTAAATGACAGTCCTTTATCTAGAAGCCTGATTCTTCAAATGGATAAGTCAGGTGAAGCCTGGAAAAACTGGTGATTTAGTGCTTCCATTGTCTAGGTGGACAACAATGATAGAGGTGGAAATTGAGCCTCCATCTTGTAAATCTTGCTCTAGTTTCTTAACCACAAGATCAGCCCTCCTCTTTACTTAGATGCTGTTAATAATTTCAAATACAGTAAAATCTGGTTTATTTATTCACCAAGGGTAATGATGACTAATCCATGAGTGACTAATAATCAGTAGTTTCAACTTCTCATGAGGTGTATTTTGCGTGCCATTTTTGAGACAGGGTAAAGAATGATTTTTGACATCATTTATAATGTAGAAAAGAACAATCTGAGTACAGATTGTAAGAAAAAGATCTGAGTACAAACTGAACATATCCTGGCTTGCTGTATTATCAAAATGGTCTGGCTATGCAAACGAATGCTTAATGCACAATTTCTTATTACAAAAATGAAAGGACTATGAGGGAGTTAAATAATCCATCAAAGATTTTTGTTTGCCCCTTTCATGCACCTGTCTTCCTCAGCTTCTGCCTTTTCTTCCCCTTCAGTCTTCTCCAAATCATGTTTCCACTATCATATGCTGCTAGCTCCCATGGGAAAACAGATCAGTCTTGCCACATTGCTCCAAAATCTTCAAACCGAGGCTGTTGCAGACTAAGCAGTGAGGTGCATTTCAAAGGTCAAGGTGCTCTTGTAAAATGTTGTGTTGGCCTCAAAGGAACAGTTAATTTGAGCCCCTCTACTGGCATGCTGACACCCCAAAAGATGCATGCTTTCTGAAAAGTAGCTGGGACTTCATACCACGTGGGGTGGCTTAAAATGTGGCTGCTTTGGAAGAAGTACGTCTCATCAGCATTCAGAATTATCCTGGTGCCTTGCACATTTTGCAGGAAATGCTTCCCCCCACTTTGCTTTTTTGCTCTTAAATGAATCCAGCTCAGCCTTGAGTTTGGAGACATCAGCTCGTGCTGTGGACTTGTTCATGGGTTGTGCATTTTCCTGACCTTTGCAGGTAGCTCTGCTGCATAAGCATTAGTCACTGTGAAAGCTCTAACTTAATTAGCAGCATAATAGTCCGAGTAGGCAGAATGTGCTGAAGAAACCCGTGTTAATATGTGGTGGCAGGTAAAGTAGCTGCTTCTCACACATTTTTGGCATATCTTCCTGTGCACAATCAAACAAGTAATCCCTCCACCCGTATTCAGATGAGGTACTTACAGTATCCTATGGAGTGGTTGAATATCAGCAGAGGAATACCAGCATTGCAGCAACAGGCAAGCAGGGATCAAACATGCCAATGTATTACAGATATTAATTTGAGTGCTGATGTATTGAGAGTGGAAATGTCCCGTCACTTGAAAAGTTTGCGCTGTTTTCAGAAGAATATATAGGCAGGTAAAAACTAATTTGATCATAGGCTGGCTTATCTACACACTGCATTTGAACGAGAAAAGTACTGTTGAATATTGATAATGGTACCAGTTTTATAGCATGTTCTTCTGTTACAAAGTGCTGAAAAGGTAAGGTCAATAAATTATGGTGAAGGCTAATGAATTGCCTTAAACCTTAATCCACATCATAGTGACCCTTGCAGGGTTTTGCTTTAACAACTGCTCAACTCATCTCCAAAGAGGCTGAGGCTGGTGCATGGAAGTCTAGAAACTAATCCTCAAACACTATGAGCTGAAGTGCATTGAGAGTTCAGTGTACGCAAGCTGTTGTAAAGAGCTGTTCTTTGAGGGTCTATTGCTTTCACTTGGTATCCAAGATTGAGGTATGTGGGCAAAAGGTACAAGGAAGCCTGCACTGCATCTGCCTCCTCTGTGCTAGTTTCATCTGCATAGGCCCTATGACATATGGAGGATGAATTGTATTGCTGTTAATTTCTGGAGTTTTCCGTGATCTCAGATATAAAGTGACCCTTCAAGAGTTATTGGTCTGTAGGAGCCTTTGGAAGGACGCTGCCTTCTAAAATATGCAGCCTTCAGAAGAACCCCTAACATGGATGAGATGTTTTAGACCGGGATCGGCAATGTGTTTGGGCAGAGTGCCAAAAACACCCACAACCTTGACTTATAGGAAGTTGGCGTGCCAGGGGCAGGTAATGGGGGAGCTATGAAACAGCAGACCCAGCCCCTTCCCCACCATCTGCCCCAAGGCAGCATGCATGCCAAGCAAAATGCCTTCATGTGCCATACTGGCGCATGTGCTGGGGGTTGCCTACCCCTGTTTTAGACCTATAGGGCTAGATTTTGCCTGGAATAATATGTGCATATTGGGAACAGACCCAATTTGTATCTCAGTGTTGGTTACCCACAAGCTGAGTCTGGGCTTGACAGTGGATATAGATGCTGTACATTTGCTTATTCCCTTCCTGGAATAAGTGGATAGGAAGTGGGCAGATCCTTGACTTCACTCTATACACTGGCCAGGACAGTGTGCTAGGAATTTAGCTACTGATATAGGCCAGTAGCAGATTACTAACCTCTTGGTGTAACAGTTGAACAGGGAGGAAACTTTGACTTCTGCGTCTCAGGAGAGATGTTTCCAGTTTGAAGCAGCTGCATGTTGCCTCCTTTTTAGCTGCTGTATAACTGAGACACACCAACTTGTCCTATCAAATGGAAATAGTAGTAATAGGATAACCTATGCAGGAGTTATCTAGCAGCAAAGCCCAGTTTCTTGTTCTAGTTATTGTATTTCCTTAAACCTGCTACCCAAATCTGTTAACTTCTCCTTATTCTTGTAGAGACCAGGTGTGTAAAATCTAACCTACAAGGCGTACATTTTCCAATACATAATGCATGGCACTGTTGTGCACTTCAGCGAGCATTTCCAAAGGGGTGACAAACAACACACAGCAGCTTGGCTTGAGCGTTAGCAAGCCAAATGACATAGCTACTTGCTCCTGATTATTGTAGTTATGATGGTGTATTAGACAGGATGGAGATACTAAATTGGAATCCTAGAAAGAACACAGTATATTGCCCTAAAAGAGAATAAAAGAGTAAGAATTGCTAATTCTCAGGCATCCTTGGAACAACCCATGTGATAATGAAGAAATTTTTGAAAGCTTACACCAGCTACAAACCCTGAGTAGCAGTGCCCTAAATGTATTCCTTTACGGGTAGGCCTAATGGAAAAACAAGTGTAACCAAGAGAAGTTAGAGCAACTTTCGGCATTGATGCCTCTACTGGATGTTTGGAGATGAGCAGTTTTGAGACATAAGCTCAGAGCAGGCCTAGCCACTCACAGCTGCACAAGTAGTACAGATAAGGTGGATTTACCTTAATTATGCTTTGAGAATGCTGGCCTATAGGTTTCCAGAACAAACCCAGGTTTGACAACCCCAAAGCAAAGGTAGTTCAACTTTGACCCATTGCGGCACTTATATAATGACTGAAACAGCAACCTATAGAGCAGGTTAGGGGAACTGGCCCAGGATAGGATTGGTTGGCAAAGACTGACCTCTGCCTCTTACACTCCATAGTGTAAAAAATGGATTGGAGTCCAACCCCTGCCTTGATTGGCCAGGTGACCTTAGTATCACACAGTATTGCACGCTATCCTCTCTGTAAGCTGAAGACCAGTTCTTTTCTCTCGGAAGAGTGTTTAAAGATGACTTAATGCTCTTCCATAAACTGATAAAAGTACTATATTGTCGGTGCTAATTATTATTTTACTTTTTTTTTTTTACCCTTGCTTCAGTTGAATACAAAACCACTTCTTGTGGTCAGGGATCCTGTCCTCTTGCGTGTCTGTACAGCACTCAGCATACTAGGGCTCTTGTTCAGGTGACAAATAATT
>NW_017728951.1:15204107-15214448 GCF_001723895.1 Crocodylus porosus
TGGCCAGCTTGTCCTAGCCCCAGCCCCAATCCCTCCCCCCCGCATGCCCTTTCCCTCCCCTTTTCCCCAACCCCAACGGGCTTACCAACTGTCAGTGTATGGCCGAATCTCTGAAGTGGCACCAAATCTTTCGAATTTGATTTGGCCAAATCAAATTGGGACAGTGATTTGAATCTTTGAATCGAATCACTGTCTTCTGAATCGATTGAATCCGAATCTGAAGCAAATACTTGCCGCTTCGCACAGGCCTAATGTGTATACGTGTGCACATACTTTTAAAAATACAGAAAATATGTATTTATCATTTCTATCACCATGAAATGTAGCCTGTTGTGGGATAGAATTAAGTTAATCAACAGCTCATAGAAACACCATCCAGCAGTTTATGATCAGAAGAGAAGAGAATAGTGCAGTCCCAGCAGATGTGTTTAGGGAGGAAGCTTAGGAGAGAAAATGGTAAAGATTGAATCAAAATATTAAGGCTGGTGAGGACCAAATACAGGTCTGTGGAAATGTAAAAATGGCTGTTCTATTAAGATAAATACTTTGAACAATCCTGGCCTGTAAACAAACTGTATCCTTGCTTGTTTCTCTTACTGCATATTGTTGCTGATTTCTTCATGTTATATTTTTCTTTCTTAGTGTCTGTGATGGCAGTAGAAGAATATGAAGAGCTCCAGGTGAACTTCGACTTGGAGAAGAACCTCCGGAAAAAAGCAGAGTCGTTTGCACAAGAGGTTGGTAGTTCACAAGAAGTTCTGCAGATGAAAGAGCTACTCCAAACATGGGCCTTGAGATTAAATTTTAATTTAAAAGCATGAAAGAGATGCGAGCAGGCTTTGTGCCTAAAGCATATGATCTTTGTTTAGGTCCCAGCCCTCTTACCGATCTCTTTTTATAATCTTGGGTAAGCCACACAATTTCCATAATAAATTATGGAATAATACTTCACAGGCATGTTTGCACAATTTAACAGGCATTACATAGCACAATGGAGTCATTGCGGGGGGAACGTTGCAGAAGTGTAATATATTTCTGATATTTATGTATTAAATTCAGTTACACTCCTCATTTCCTTGTGTGAGTTCTGCATTTAAATTGTGAGGGCTCAGACAGCTATAACATTTGAACGTCTTTCCAGAGGTTGGGTTTGGCAAGGAGGAATTTCTTATTTATTTACTTTTTAAAAAAAACCCTTACATTTTAGTGTACTCATAAAATATGTGGACCCCACTGAAGAATTACAAATACAGCGTTTGTTCAGATATGTGAATTATGGCTGCGGTTTGCTGCATGTCTTTAGAGCAGACCCACAAGTGTTGAAAACTTCAGGCTGAAAATTCTGCTTTTACCTGCTGAGAGGGAAAAGAGTAAAAGCTCAGATTTTGGTGTTTGATGAAAATAGTGGGGTTGGAGTATTGTAAATGTGATGATCCCGGACATGTACTAGAGGCAAGGATTTTTTGTGCTATTGTTTATTGGACCAACTGTATAGTTGGGAGAGCTGTTAGAAAAGCTTATGGCTCTCAAACCCCTTCTTCAGGTCCCCTGCTCTTCCATCAGGTACTTTGAAGAAGGCTTTGGTGCCAGGAAGCTTGTTTAACAGCTCTTCCAACTATAAAGATATCG
Organism: Crocodylus porosus; assembly: GCF_001723895.1. Taxonomy (NCBI): domain Eukaryota; kingdom Metazoa; phylum Chordata; order Crocodylia; family Crocodylidae; genus Crocodylus; species Crocodylus porosus. The sequence continues at coordinate 15,205,737 of NW_017728951.1, forward strand.
TAAGAAATTCTTGCTTCTCATACATTGTGAAAATACAAAGAGGAAAATAATCTCCAGTATATTGTAATGGAATCCCTTTCACCATCATTCCAGTATTACCTCCCATGGAAATCCTGATTATACTTTCTTGTAGTATTGCCAGTCCTAAAATCTTTAAAATCATAATGTTGACTTAAAATCACAAGTTTTTTTAAAAAGTTGACATCTTTTTATATTTGCATTCTGCTTTTGAATCTTGAGTGTATATTTTTCAAGCATTTTTTCCCATTAAAAACAGTTGGGGAAGAATTTTTTTTTAATGGATTCAAGTATTGCAGTGTTTGGAGGCCTTGCACTTAAGTGTTGTGAACCAAAGGAATGTTTTAAGCCCAGTTTGAAATGTTTGGTAGATTTGAACACGTGATGTAGGCAGAAAGAGATTTTCATTTCTTAGGAGCTAATTTTTTTGGCCCTTTGGCTGTCTTTTTTAACTAGACTTCCTATGAAATCAGTGTGCCAACAAGGTTAGCCATCAGATTGTATTGGAGGGCATATCTAATTTGCAAGATTCTGAAAAGCAATGAGTATGTTAAGGTGTAGATGTTTAGATTCCCAGCTAGACCTTTGCTTTGGCCTTTGTATTCAAGACCTTCATATAAGAAAAGAGTTATACTGCAGGTCATAAAAACAGAAGAAATCTTTGTGGGTCAAGGGTCCTCAAAAGGTCAAGAATGAACTTGGGTCTGGGAGGTAGAGGGGAAGCTGTTAAGTGTAACCCAGCGTGATTCCCATATGCTTCTTTCCCTTCTAATATTGATGGGGCCATTATAGAGGTTCATGAGTTAATAACTGTTTGGCTCAACAGAGCTGTGCCTCTAAATTAAGGCACTAGAAGCTTGTGATTTTAGAAACAGAAGCTCTGCTACCCACAACCGAGCAACAGAGACTTTTTTTTTAATGAGCCACAAGGATTCTACCTACAGGATGGAACATCGATTTAGCACCCCAAAACCTAATGTATTTTGCTGGTGGACACAGCACGTAACTGTCTTGCTAGTACATATTCAGCTTTGTATTTAAATCAGTACAAATAATTAACGAGAAAATAAGATTGTCAACCTCAGGTCATCATTCATCTATATAGGAACAAAGACTCTCTGGCATCATCGGCTCTACGTCATACAGCCACATCATATCATCTCATTCATAACGTGGTCAGATGCTTTCCCCATACTGCTCCTACTAGAAAGTTGTCTCAGAACCTTGCTGTTCTGCTGGGTAGAAACCTTCTAATTTCCAGTCTTCATTTATTCCTGGCTAGTTTGTACCTATTTATTTCATACCAACACTGTTCTTTAGTTTAAATAGCCCTTCTCCTTTATCTGATGTATCAGTTGGGAACAGCCATATCGCTTCTCAGCCTTTGTTTTGCTCGCCTAAACAAAGCCGAGCTCTTTTAAGCTCCTCTCATAACCCTTGATCATCCTAGTCGCGCTTTTCTGTACATTTTCCAGCTCAAATTAATTTTCCTTGAAAATAGGTGACCAGAAGTATATGCAGTGTTCCAGTGAACCCTCACCTGTGCCTAGTACAATAGCATCACCACTTCATGTCCCTATAGAAGATGTTTCTCTTGAGACGTCCCGTAGAGTTTCATTTGTCTGTGTTTTAGCTTCTTCATATTTGTGGTTCAGTCCTGTCATCAGTTTATACACTGAGTCTTACCCCAGGTGTGGTATTTCCAACTGATGAACTCTTAGAAATTCTTGTTGTTTGTCCCTCCGCCCAGGCATGACCTTGCATTGTGCTATTAGGTTTCATCCTGTTGCTTTTATTCCAGTCCTTGAGGCACCCATTTCTTCCTGTATGATATTCCAGTCCTCCTCTGTATTGACAATGTCTTTCAATTCCTGCTTTTTTTGTGCCAAGGTCACTAATAAGAATATTAAATCAAATCTGTGTCCAATCCACCTTTGAGGGACTGTCAGTAACCCCATCCAGCCTTATAGTTCTTCCTTCAGTCTAACCCAGTTGTCTCCCCGTTAGTTGGTTTCTCACCCAACTTATAGAAACTGTATTAATCACCATTTTCTCCAGTTTAATCATTTTGAATGTGGCACTGTATCATATGTTTTAGTGAAGTTTATATTATTATATTTCCATTGTCTAGAGAACCTCTTGTTCTGTTCAGGAAACATATCAGGTTTAATTTGGCATAGGTGACTTTTCATAAACACATTTATCAGTTCAGTTGCTAAACCTTTAATTACTTGATTAATCAGTTTGTTATAACAAAGCAGATTTGAGGTTTACATAATCTACCTTAACGCACCTGTCCAAGCATCTTCATCATAGATTATATATGCAATGATAGCAACACAGATCAAGCTAGCCACCTGCCCCGAACCAGAAATGATCAGTAAAAGGGATATAAAAATCAACTCCTCAACACTTCTTATACACATTGGCCTCAGATCATCAGGACAGAGGTGGGTTTTGCAGAATAATCTTAGAGCCAGTAGCTTCGGGCTAATATGGATGAAAAAAGAGTGATTTTTTTTTTTTTGAGTCAAAGAGATTTTGTATACAGCCTGCTAGCAGCTCACTTCTCCTGTGTGCGCCCCCATTTTTTAATATTGAGGGGCAGAGAGCTAGAATATCTCTGCTGGCCTCCACTGTGAGAAGATGGCAAGGGGAGAATTGCAGTTTCAGGCCTTTAAGATCTGATCCAAAGCCCCCCTAAAGCCTTTTAGAAATTAAAACCAAAAACAGTCCCTCCCCGCGCCCCCCCCCCCCACTTTAAATTCCATCCAGGTGCATTTATGTACATTCAGCTCATTAGCTAAATGGAAGGTAAATGTTGCCTGTATTTATTAAGTACTGAATATTTATCTTAAGATTACATGCTTTAAAATTCTGCACAGGATAATGTTAGCTGGTTGTAAATATTTTGTTCTTGGGAAACCTGAACTTGTGCATCACACTGACTGGTCTCCTGCAAGTGAGTACTGCAATTTTTCTCTGCCTTTAACTCTCCTGGAGCTATATAGTACCTGCTGTTTTATTACCTTTTTTCCCTATATGTTTGTCTGCCATGAAGCCCGTATAACTTTTATGTCCTAAAAACTAATATAGAATTACCAAGCATCACCTAGTATACCCTACTTTTTACTAAATTTCTTTCAGATTTCATACCATTAATTTAGCTTTACCTTCTGACAGCAGTTATTTACTTCTGCATGCTGGATGATGCAAAGGTTATTGCTTCAAAAGGCCTTACCTCTCTGAGATAAGCAGCATGGAAATACAGAGCTAGGCTATTTTTTAATAGTGCTCTGGGTTTGGAACGTTGTTCTGTCTTATTTGATCAGCGTAACAGTACTGGCATATCCCCAGATAAAATGGCATGCAATCAAAGCTGTATACCATGTATCTAGTTATAGATATCTATAGTTATAAATATCAATATATGTATTTATAGGTAGATATATTTGTATAACTGCATGCACACGTGTGTGTGTATATAATATATATGTATTATATAAAAATTAATAAATTATAATAAATTTATCCTCTTTCTCTCTCTCTCTCTCTCTATGTATCTATATATATAAATAACATTTGAGGGGGTTTTTATTTGTTTGTCAGGTAGTTGAGACCGTTGCTCCTTGGAACCACTTTCAGATAGTTGAAGGCTGTTACTAAATTCCCCCTCAGTCTTGTCTTCTTAGACTAAATAAGTATGGCAGCTCCACGTGTCAGCTGGAGCCTGGCAGCGCTCAGCCCCTGCTGCTCCAGCTCCCAAACAGTGCGGAATGCTTTGCCGAGCCATGCTGCACCCATGCCATGGGGCAACTGCCGCATAGGTGCCAGGCAGGGGAGGCGATCCCCACTGCCCTGCGCTGCACGGAGGGGCTCTGCCACGAGCACCCAGAGTTCCCAATCACTGCTCCTGTAGCCAGTGTGTGCAGGGTGGTTTTTTCAATTGCTGGGATGCTGGGGCTGGTCAGGTGGGGGGTGTGCTCTGCCAGGAGGCCCCACAGCCCCTGCTACAGCCAGTGAGTACAGGGCTTTTTTTTTTTTTATATGCCGGGAGTAGGCTGGGGCCAGGCAGGGCAGGCATGGGGGCTTCTCCTGCGGCTCCCCCTGCTCAGGGAGAGGCAGGCACAGCTGCTGGAGCCACACGAGACTCTGCAGCCGCTCGGCTGTGCCAGCCTCTCCCCAGCCAATCCAAATCACCAAATCGCTCCAAATCAGCTCCGAATCTTCCAAAGCTGATTCAGCCAAATCAATTCAGGACAATGATCCGCATCTCCAAATCTAATGACTGTCCTCTGAATCCAAATCTGAATCAAATACTACTGTATATTAGTAGTGGATGGCAATATGATGGCAATATATCTTTTTATATATATAAAAATGTACTGTAAATCATTGTTTAGAGTTTCTGAACAGCAGTAACATTCAAAGCTACTGTTAATACTTGTTCACATTCACTTGCTTTCAAATAGCTGGCATCCCTTTGAATAATCTGAGGTCTTAGATCTGCAGCCTTTGACCCCATAGTGCTCACAGAACCCGGTGCTCACGGGGAGCTGCATTGGTTACAGCACGGCTCCAAGTGGACACGAGAAGCCATTCACACAGATCATGTAGCTAGACTGAGGATTGAAGTCATAGGTTAAGAAATCTGTATAACAAGAGGCTATTTTTTAACATATGACTCAAGATTATATAAACAAAACTTTTCATATTCTTGTACTTCTGGCATTTCCTGTATTGCTACACTTCTGGCAATACTCGCAGTATTCCTGGATCTTCCTTTCAGTCGTCTTGAAGTGCCCTGGTATTTCATTTTATCAGTCAAGTGGTTGTTTTTTTATCACTATAAAATGTTTGTTCAATAAATATGTTCTAGGAGTAGAAGTTGCTTTGAGTTCTCCAGGAACAGAGTTCTCCAGTGGAGCAAGAGTTCATTGTGATGAATGACTTGAGCATAGACACTATTGAAATGAGGTTCTTTCTGATCTGAGTGAATGCAGATGAGACGTGTTCAGTGCTTCGTGATAAGTTTGTTTAGGTAACTCTGTTGCTACCCCATTTCTGGTCTGAATCGTGGCGCACACAGAGACTACCTATGCCTCTTGTTGGCCATCCCTGTCCTAGCTCATCTTCTGGTGCCATTACTGTTGAGCGAGCATGAGACCATCCAAGCAGCTGAAATAGGTTGCATTTCCAAGCAATGTGTCCCCTGTTCCTGTGACAAGGGATAAGGATCTGCCACTGAAATGTAGGTAATTAGGAGTTGCATGTGTTAGATGCAGGTGTCAGATATAGCAGGGGCAAGTTTTTGTATGTGTATGGTGTGAGAGAGAAACACCATGGAAGAGGAAAAAGAAGGAGTATGAGAAAATGAAAGAGCACTGAGCAGAAGAGCACATGGGAGTGAGAGGGAAGACTTGAAAATCAGGGCTTTTTATTTAAAAAAAAAAATCCAATATAGCTTTAATTATAGTCATGCTGCTGGCACCACCATAATAGATATTTAATGAATGAAAAATTATCTAACTTCAAACATTAGAATTTTTTCTCTTCAGAGATTCCAAAGAAACTGAGTAAATATTGTCAGCTGCGCTGAGGAAAGGCGGGGCGGGGAAAAATATTTTGCAGTGAGTCATGCCCCTTTGAGAGGTATAGGAATCTGAATGAAAGACCTAAGATAAATGGAGAGCTTGGCTGGGGCATGGAAACCTCTACCTGACCAAGGGAGGGCTCTTTGCATAGAAATTGTGGCAAGTTCAACCAGAACTACAGTGCCATGTTTTAACAACATAAGAGTCACAATTTCTTTGTCAAATTGTTTACAAGGGGAAAGAAATGCGGAGAAGGGGTCTTGAAGGCCACAGCAGTAATGCCGGGGCTAAACCTGCAAAGCAGTGTTCCACAAAGGAGAGTTAAATGCATTCAGGAACCATCAAAAAAACAAAAGCGGAGATGTGAGACGGGGCATGGAACCAGAGGTTGGTTGGCCTGGCAGGAACCATGTATGCTCAATAAAGTATCTTGCAGAAAAAAAACTTAAGTACAGATGCTATCATTCAAGGACATTTCATAGAGAAGAGAAGTAGGGCTGGAAGGGATCTCCAGATGTCACCTAGTCCAACCCCCAGCTTGAGTATAAAGTAGTTTAACCTACTTTTTTTTGGTTCCTGTACAATCCTTTGACCTGAAATTACTTTTGAAGCTTGGCAGAGACAAGAGGCCCTGTGTTCCTCTAAGTTAGAGTACAGGACTGTTGGTTTCTAGTCCCCAGTGTTTAAAGAAAATGAACACCAAGTGGACTAATATGGATGAAAAAAGCAGAGTTGGGGCTGCTTTTTCTCTTGGGGCACAGACAGAAGTGGCAATTTTTGCCTGATCTGGCCACAGAAAGCTGTCTATAGCCATGACCAAACACAAGTGTACAGCTTTAGACTACTTAAAAAATGGCCAATTGGGTGAAAATCTGGACCCCGTTGTATGAGAGTTCAGATGAAGATGTTTCAAAACAGCATCTTCTGCATTGGCGATGCGTAGGGGATGCACGTGGGTGCACATGCACCCCCTGAGATTGGTGAAGCACCCCCCGAGACTGGCTGCTGTAGACAACTGCCTGCAGGTGCCACTGGCAGCACCTCTCGCCACCCCTCCAACCCCCTTCACCACCAACACCACTGTGGCCACCCGTGGGAGCTCCCCACTCGCTGCTGCCAGGTCCCCGCTGCCACTGCCTGCAGGTGGTCACCGTGTCCCCCCCAGCCTCAGGAGGCACATGACATTCATGCTTTTCTGTAACTTATGTCTGTGCTGCCTGCCAGCCTCCAAGCTATTTTCAGAATGGGAGGGAGGAAGGGAAGTGGAGGGAGTTCAGTCTGGGTTTGGAGCGGAGGGAGTTCCTCTCCTCCCGGAAGTAACAGTGAACTTCTGTTTGGTCCGGAGCATCATGACTCAGAACGCTTCCTGGAAAGCATTTTGAGTTGCAGCAGGGAGCTGCACTTCTGCCTGCATCCTTGATAACTCTATGGCTCCAGCTAAACACATTACTTGGACAAAGGAAGGGGCTTCTGTGAGTGTTTAAGAGAAGCTATGGAATAGTTTTATTCAGCCAATATATTGTGAGGCTGGACTAAGCTATAACAGGGGGCACATTCATATTTTAAGGAGCTCTGTTCATCTAAATTAAAACAAAAAAACAAGCAAAAAAAAACTGGTAAGTTTTTTTGTTTTTTTTTCTCTTTCAGCCTGATAATTAAAGAAGTGTGTCAGGAGTTTGCTTCTACAGTATAATGTGTATCTATTCATAGATCTCTTGTACAATAGCATGTCAGCATTTAACTTTGTACCAGCATTAACTTCAGGACTCCTCTTTTCATTATAGAGCCCTGTGCAAGTGCTTGACACCTTTATTTAATGCAAAATTGAACCTCCCCGTATAAACAGGTCAAATGCTGTTATCATTTTTGTGATGTTTAAGGAGAACTGTCATCATAATCACAGGCAGGGATGATCTGAATCTCTTCACGAGACTTCATGCAATCTGATTTTGATGTCTCGATGGCTTGCATTCATGATGCGCTACACAAGAACTCTTGGTTAGGTGCATTAATGGCCTTTAGGTTACTTTGTAATGACCGTTCCATTAACACATAGCAAGTCTACAAGTTGATACAGCAAGACCTGCACTCATAGAAAGAATCTTCTGCAGTTATGCGTCACCCAGGCCAAGTTTTACCAAGGACAGCTTGATAAAAGCTGGTAGATGATGATGATGATTAATTTGCTCTTGAGTTTGTTCAACTGAAAATAATTGAAACAGATAAGGTGAAATGTTCAGGGCTTGGGCCTTAAACTTGAATGTTGCCACTGTTAGAGCATGATGTAAGACTAATTTCTCTCATCAAGCTTTCTCCTAAGAACAGAGTTGTGAAATGGCCACAGCTGCGTGCTCTAGGAAATATACCATGTACATCTGATTGCTTTAAGATCAGCCATTTAATCTAAAGGGGAGAAGGTTAAGGGGTTTGTTCTTCCATGAGACATCTGATCTATTTCTAAACATAGTGTGGCATCCAAATACTGCAAGCCTGGGTGCATTAGAAATGGATATAATTATATAACACCTGTGTTTTATATGAAGCCAAACAGAATACTCTTAATTAGGGGCAATATGCAAATGGATTGTCCATTATCTGGGGCTTGTGAGTGGTTATGCATCATCCTATAGATGAAAGGTAATGGGTATGACCTGATGATGAATCAGATCACACACACAACTCTAAGGTAGCCATTGCTTGTTTGTTTGTTTTTTTAACAGGCTCCACGATTCCAATAAAGATCCAGACATCTTCATCTTAAAATGCTTGCTCTGAATCACTGTTCAGAGAAAAGTAGGTAAAAGACAGGAATGAGAAAATAGATTAATGGATTAACAAAACAGTCTCTTCCTTATTCTTTGTAAGTTATAGTACTTCCATTTGACATACAGAACTATTTATAAATACTTCACTTTTCACCCATTGCAGAATTTCAGAACGTTGTTTTACCGTTAACTAATTAATAAAGAATTCACTACTATCCTAGGCAATATAATCCTTAAAATATTAATTGCAAAGTAGTGTGTGTGTGTGTGTGTGTAAAAGAGGTGCACCATTGCATCAGTCCATATCATATCAAGACTGATGAAATGAGAATTGA
>NW_017728951.1:15215103-15229371 GCF_001723895.1 Crocodylus porosus
CCTTGAAAATCTCAGCTAATATTTGGTAAGGGAGTATGTATCTTGTTCCAGAACTGGCTGCTTGACTCTCTGGCTATTCTGCAAATTCCAGTGATCCCCAGATGTATCGCTCTGATCGTTTGCCATTTTCCTGATGAATGTCAGGTCCCTTCCAGCCCTTAACATCTATGAAATTATGAATAGACATTTCTGTTTGTGCAGGTGTCTGTTTTGTCATGACTAGCATCCTCTCCCTTGGTGGCTAAATTCCACCAAAACAATGAAAAAACTGTCAACCAACAGGAAAGGCTGGTGAGCACCAGAGCGTTCACATCAGCTGAGCACTGTGTCCACTTCAAAGTTAAGTTCATGTTTAAAGTAATTTGCTGGACTGTGCCCTGAGCATAGAACCCGTGTGTTTGGATTTCCTTGAGTGAGTGTGAGTAGTACTCAGCATGCGTACAAACCCACTTTAGACGGGGTGGATTTGGAACCCGTCCTGGGCTGTGGTCAGTGATGCACAGTGCTGGGGCAGAATGGCAAGAGTTTGTATAGGTCAGTAGGCAAAGTATTGATGACTTTCTTAATGTGTTTTAATAATATACATTCCCTTCCAAATATTTCAGTTTTTAAAAAGCCCAAGGACTTTTGCTGCTGTAGGTTTTGTTCCATGGAGCTAATAAAGTAGCCCCAATGTCATTTACCTATAATGCCTCTGAACTAGCAACAAAGCACATGTCAAATATTTTCTTTGATTTGGAGATGGGACAAGATTTGATGGCCCACTCCTAAATCCAGACTAGCTTCTCTGAGTTCGGTACCACTTCATGCTTTTCAGGCCTCAACCTGATGGGACCACTCAGCTAACCAGTTTCTGTTGTGAAAAGTGCAGGAGCAGTGCCTTAAAAATATCATCTATCAGAGACAAAAGCCCCTCCATCCCACCTTTTGTGGTAGCCTATGTGGCTCTGTTCTTCTGGTTACAGAACAACCAGGGAATAATGCACCTGTCTGACAAAGGACAATGAGCACCTGAAGATTAAGGTAGAGAGCAGCTGTGTTCCCGTTCCACAAAAGTGACTTTTTGCTTCCTCGCTGGAATGTGGAGTGGACAAAGCAGCAGTCCCAAGAGGCTGAAACCAGGGCCAATTGGTATCCTGGCAGGGAGCTGAAAGCTGAAATCCTGTGTGTGTATGCATGCATGTCTGGAATGAGGTGGAGGTCCTGCCAAAATGAGGAACCACCCTGGGACTATCATGGAAGCTGTAGTTCCACCTGTAGTGCACTTCTGCTTCATTGCAACATTATTTTTCTTAATGAACCAAATAATGAGCTCTTTTTAATACTTTCACTATTTTCTCAACATTTTTGGAATTTCATGCATACATGACTTCAGGGGGAAACAATCCCAATAGCAAATGATTTAATGATTTATAAATGAATAAGGGAATATGTTTCATAATTCTTTGTAAAGGGTTGTTTCTTTCCTCTCCTTGTGCTGTGAGGACAAGGGTTGGTCTGAAATCATCTACATTGTACTGTGGGCATTACTTGGAGGATCAAAGTTCACAGGGACTTGATGATAAGCTGTTATATTTTAACTTCTTTAACCATGAAAAGTTCCCTTTTCACACTTGGTATAAATGTAACAAACAGGTATTGAGAATATTGTATTGTGCTGAAAACAGGGACTTGGGAGCTGAAACTTGGCCTGAAATCCAGGCCCCCGGAAAGTCAGTAGTAGAACTTCAGTTGATTTTGGTAGGGCTGGGATTGCACCTCTGGCTTCTTGTCCCAGCACGGTCAATAGACTGGTGCAGGAACTAGGCCAAGGCTCAGACTTTCTGCACTTGTGATGCTCCATCTGTGACCTAGGGCGTTTGTACACATATACATGGAGCAGCCCCAGGTGCTTTTAAAAGCACTCAGTGGTGCGGCGTGTACATTTGTATAAACGGCAAAATGCACGTCAGTGCCAAGAAAATGGTGGCAGTGCACTTCTGAACTAAAACACATCAAAGGTGTCCTGGTTCAAAAGTGCACTGCCTCCATTTTCTGTGCATTTCACCATTTATACAACCTCATGCAATGTAGCACCAGGCACATCAGTTCGCTTGTTCCGCAGACTCAATTAATCGAGTCTGCTGCAGTGCGCTGGATTTGCAGCGCATCGGAGCAGACAAAGGTATGTGTATAAATGCCCAGGGTGATGACTTGTAGCATCCTTCATCAGTCACTTTGAGACTTAGGTGGAGCTGTGTGTAGAAGCAAACTATTGTTTGCACTAACTGCAGAAATACTTTCACTAAATTCCTCCCATGCTGGCTTATGCTTCTAGCATTGATTGGGGTGTTCTGCAGATAACTGTCTGACAAATGGCAAAGTCAGAACTAATCCATCAACTGGTTAAAGTCCACCCCAGAACAAGTAATTCTGTGAGTTGTACTTTTGCCCTGTCAGCCGTCACTTTGGTTGGTGTTCAGGTTCAGCGTGCAGGTTAGACAGTGGCTCCTGGCAACTAAATTTCTATTTAAAAGTAATAAAAAATGTCTTTTTATCAGTACTCAGAGATTGACTTCCCAAATAATTGTGCAATGAGATTATTCCCTTCCACATTCTACCTTGTTCACTTTTGCTGTCTTTCCAGCTCCTTTTCCACAAGGAAAGGAAAGATGGAGTGCATTGAGTTTGGGTGCCATTGGGTGGGAGCAAGACTGATATAACTTCAATCTTGGTCTTTTTTGCAGAAGCTTAAGTAAATTAAACCTTATGGTAAGATTCTTGTCCACCTACTAGGCACTGAAGTATGACTTTATTCCAGCCTCTTCAAGTCCCCAAAGACCATTAATGTGTCTATTTTTGCAATACATTGCTATCTTACCCTTAAGACTAGGTCATAAAGAAGCAGCCAGGAGGAGAACCCACACAGCGTTTGTATTACCTATTTTTCAGGGATGCAATCAGGATTGGAAAGGATTATATGTGGATATCTAAGTTGATTTATACTCCTAATAAGTAGAATAGGATTTGGCCTTTACTTCAGAGAATAATTTGTTTCTTTAGTTTAGGAAATGCCCCTAAAAGAACGTGTTCATGAAAATAACTTTAGTGGTCATGTGAGTAAAATTGCTCCAGTGCATGTTTGCAGAGTCAAACTTACAGATAGTAATTATTTGCTGCAACAGGGCTTTCCAACTTTACTTCTATGGTAAGCAGTATGTATGTACATTATCTCCTGAATTGCTAAAGTAATTAGTAGAGCTAGTCTTAGAAGCTAGAAGGAATATGAAAAAGTTTTTGAATGAAAAGGACTTTTTCTGTTGCATTCAATTCTTTTTCTGATTTTGTTTTGAAACGAATCGAAATGAATATTCAGTTTCCTAAATTTTTGAAAATCTGAGCGTCAGAGTTGCAGCATTTCATTTTTCTTTTTGTCACTCTGATTTTTCAATAATCAGGGTGATGATCCAGAATATTCTGCAGTACAGTGGAGAAATGGCCCTTTCTCTTTATATAACCCAAGGTTCAGAGGGGAGAGCAAAAAGCCTTAGGGTGTCCATGATGTCAGTCTCACCAACGCAGTTGGTGAGCCTCATACAGGTAAATCAGTCAGTGACCACCTTTGGAGTGGGAAAGAGGAGGAAAGACGAGGTAAGGCACCTTCTTGATGGCTGTGCACACGTTTTGATTGGCATACCCAGCAGAAGATTTGCTAGTGCTAAACTGGTTGGCTATAGACTGGTGGCTGTCGGGTTTTGCCAGTTTCTATCAACCGTGCCACCCATCACTCCATGTCGAAAGGGACTGCATGTTGGTGGTCCACCTCTAGCTCCAGGGCCACCCTTGTACAGACTTTGAAAAAAGTGGCCTTTTTCATCCTGAAGTCCTGTCACTGTTGCAGATCATCCCAGCAGTCTGCCAGTTTCTTCCGTGTCCAGGTAGTCTGGAGATGGCAACGTTTTAGGCATCTTGGATGTCATCTTTCTTCTTCTGGCAGCTCTGTCATAGCAGTTTGCATCAAAGTAGTCTGTCCTGTGTGGCTCTGGAAAATCACCTCCCACAACAGGCCTATTATGCAGATGGAGGATGCAGTGCAGACGCTGTTACACATTCATTGCATGGGCAAGTTTGAGGTGGGGGTGCCCATGGTTTTCCTTTGTGTGGTGTAAAATTGTGCCAGAACTCCTTGAGTGGCAATCTCGGAGACTAGCGGAAGTGAAAGCCTGAGGCTCCTGGTCACTTCTGGGCCGTATTGCCTGGAAGACACAGTGGCTTCAGTCCCAGGGGAACGCCAGAGAAGCACAACAGCAGGGACATCAGGATATCTCTCTCCTGACTGCCTAGTAGTCTAACCCCCCTTCACCCACCCTGGCCCCCAGAGATGGCTGAGCCAATGTAGCTGGATGATAGTTGCACTTTTGTTTGAGCCTAGTGTGATACAATTTCATACCAGTACAAAAACTGACCCACTCTGAACTATCCTAATTTTATGAGTTCATGCATCTACGCAGTGAGATCCATGGTGAGCATTTTAAAAAACGATATGTCTTACGCTCCAATGCAAGCAATTGATTTTTATGTTAGCTTAGCTCTGAGTTTCTTTTTTGGTGTGGGATGATCTGTACCACAGCTCTATCATTACCAAAAGATTATGTTTTTATAGATATTTGGAGGACAGTTATAGCCTCTGGCAATGTGTGAAGGTGCAGAAGGAGATGCAGAGTGGCATTGCCCACCCTAGACAGGAATACAGCCATCTGCCCTGTTTAGTGTTTTCTATAGAAAACACCCATCACTGCCGTATTCAAGCGCCGTGTGGGACAATTAGTTCCATGTAGTGAGCTCTCTGTGGGAAAGCTTTGCACAATTAACCGCTCTGTTTTCTGTGTGCTTTCTCTGTCTCCCCCTCCTTCCCCTTTTCCACAAGGAAGTGGAAAAGGGCATGTACTGAACAAGGGTGACCAGGCTGTGAGTGAAGCTGACCCAAACTACATAGTCCTGGCCCCCTTCTCGGGAGCAGAACAACCATAACTGAAGATAAACCTTTACCCTGCCTCCAAAAGGAAGTCATCACAGTTGTTTTCCTCAGTCCCAAGGTGATAACTTCTGCCCTCACACAACCCTCCTGGCCTTTTTTTAACGAGTGCAGCATTGGAGCCGGCATCTGTAGTTTCCTCTTCACCGATTCTTTCCGTCTTCAGCGACTGTCCTACTGCCCAGCTCTACCCAATGAAGTGTTCCTTATTGGCTTTATTAAGATCGCCTCGATTCACTTTGCTTTGCACGCAGGTCGCATCTGAGTCATCCAGGCTGCATTGCCAGTTAAAGTTCAGCAAGGTCAGTAGGTTGTCCCCTTTCTTAGCAAATGGATCCAGCCAAGTAATAACACAGGACTTGAGGTGCATCCAAGTTTTGTCTGTCCATAGTGCTAGATGGATGCTCGTTACAAATCCAGACGAAAGAGCCCAAGTGAACCTCTGATTGCATTTCCTTTTTTAAAATACGGTGCAAATGTCCAATAATAATATGTTGAGAAGGATTTTGTCAGCATGTTGTACTTGTAACTTGGGCTTGTGAATGAACAGTATGAAGAGAATGACACAATGTCATCGGACTTTTCATTCCTTGTATTTTGGTTCTGAAACATCATGCAGCTTTTGCTACACCGTGAATCAGTTTCTCAACAATATGAGGACAAACACTGTACTTGGAGTGTCTTTTCCATTAACCAAAAAAACAAAATAGCGCCTCTCCCACCAGGAAAACAAAAACTATGCTGCCCATTTGGCATGTTCACCAGACATCTCGTATCCTAGTGACCTGACACTTCTGTTGCAATGTCTAGGTCTTCTTCGGGCCTTGTCCTGTATTTTTTGTGTGACCCAATTCCACCCTTGCCCCATTGAACTATGGGCACAACCTGATACTAACAGCACTGTAGAGCTTCAATGGAAGTAAACTGCAGAATTTTGTTGCAAGGAAACAGTCTTCTTTCTGGAGCTTCCCAATATGCCAGGAAGAGCTAAGTCTGTATTTTAAGTAAGCTTTTGATATCCGGACGGTCCTTTTAAATGTCTTGATGCAACGATCCCTGTCTGATTGTTTCTTTCCTCCTTGCTCTCCCCAAAATGAAGGCATTACTATCTGGAAAAGGAAAGAAATAGTAAAGAGTTCAAAAGTAAAAGTAGAAGGTATGGAAGTGGAAGCTATTTTAAAGGTAAATGGAGCACATCTGGGCCCCATCTACACTACACAGCCAGACTTCGTCTTCTCTGTTTGAACAGATACGGTTATTTATTTATTGATTACATAACTATTGGCTGCAACACAAAAAGCACGCATTCCCACCCACCCACCCCTCAGGTAAATGAATTTCCTGTCAGGAACTATTTAGGAGGTGGGAAGGTCAGAGTCTGCCCTCACCCTTGAAATCTGAAGAAGGTAGAAACTTCTCCATAGTACCTTTTTCAGAGACATGTTGTCTAGGCCCTCAACTGGGTGGCTAAGTTTACCCTGATGATGAGAAATGGATTTTACTTGCTCAGCTTCTTCAGAGGTCAGAGATGCTTTTCATTTTGATTTTGGAGTATTGCAGACACATCATTTTAGTTGTACCTGACAACCTTCTCTTAACAAAGAGATACTTCACTAATTTAGTTATTGAAACCGTTGTATATAGACAGTTACATGTATAAAATAAAATTAAAGAAAAACTATCAAATATCTTTTATTACTGTGTTATTTATTTATTATTCTACCTGTATAAAATAAAATTAAACAAAATATATTAACTAAAGAGATTGGATTTACCCAAAGAACCACATATGCCTGTGTCCTTAGATCAACACAGCTACAACCTACACCTTTGTATACAGACAGTCATGTCTACTAGAAGAAATTTCTTCCAGTAGAAAAATGGCCCAGGAGCTGTACTGTACAGACCTTCGTTTAGCCCCATAGTGGAAGAGCTTCATGGGTGAACTCTGCAGCTATAAGGTCTTGCTCATGATTTGAGCAATTGGCAATTTACGTAGTACAACAGGCTGACCCAAAGCAGGGCAGAGTGAGGCAGGGGCATTTTCCATTGTGGCCAAGCTTCCAAGCACTGCCATCTGCCTCTTCCCACAACAGAGGACTGCCCTGTTTGGGGACGAGTCAGGGAGCAGTGGCTGCTGCTCCTCTCACCCCCTGGTCTACAGGATGTGGGGAGCAGATGTTCCCCATGCATTCTCCAGACTGGAGTGATTCTGGTCTAAAAAAATCATGGGAGTCTTTCCCTTGGCTCCTCTCCTTCTAGTACCCAAGAGGAGTTTAGCCAAGGAAAGTGTATAGACATTCAGTCTTCTGGGAGAAACTCTCCCAAGAGTGATTTAACCCTGGTTGTTGCCAGGTTACTTTTCTCCCAGAGTGGCCATTTTTGCTCCAGGAGAAAAAGCTTGAATTATTGTATGTTTTTGATTTCTACCAGGAGAATGGAGATTCAGTAGAAACTGAATGTTTGTACCTGACCCTTTTCTCCTCCCCCAGTCTCCAGCTAGTAATTCAGCGCGTCTTTGCTTACTATTTATTTGGTTCTGATTAGGGCAGGAAACTTCTCTTAGCCATTATTAAGCTCTTTGGGTTTTTGTTTTGGGCAGATGTTTATTGAACAAAACAAGTTGAAAAGACAGAGTCAGCTGCTTCTGCAAAATGCTGCTCCTGATCAACAGCTTTTGAAAGCTTTGGATGAAAACGCACAGCTGACCCAAACACTAGAAGAAGAGAGGCTGCAATACCAAAAAAAGGTAATACAAGAATGTTTTACCTACTGTAGGATTTTTTAATAGCTTTTCTTACTTAATGACTTATAGAAAGGCCTGTTTATTAACTGGACTCAGCCCTACCCTAGTGCAGTGGTTTTCAACCTTTTTTTTTTCATTCATGGACCCTTAAACATTTTGAATGGGGACATGAACCTCTTTGAAAATCTATTGTTAGTATAGCAAACATTCTCTCTCCCTGTCTCACATGCACACACTCACATGTGCCTGTCCTGGTTTGTAGATTGATATAGTCAGGTGAGCAGAGGGACCATGGGGCTGCAGCATCACTGAGTCCCCCATGAAGCAGCAGTGGTGGTAGGATGAAGCAGGGCTGCCTGTTGCTGGCACTGTTGGGGCTCTGGGCTGCCTGTTGCTGGCACTCCAGTGGCATTTGGCCCTGGGTGGGGCTGGAGCAGCAGCAGCAGCAGCAGCACTGGCAGCGCTTCCCTGCCAAGCAGAGCTGCCACCTTTACAGCCACCTAGGGGTCTGTGGACCATAGGTTAAAAATCACTACTCTTGTGCAAAGATCAAATCTCCGTCTCAGAGAACTTTAAAAGCTGAAGAGAATATCATGAACACTTTCAGTGGTAGGACTGGAACAAAAACACTCCAGTATTAAGGCCCTGATTCAGGAAAGTATCCATACTGAGGGGACAATTGTGAAACACATGCTTCCCTTGAGTACATGCTTATAGTTAAGTCCTGAGTAGGCACAAATTTAATCATGTCCCCTCCTGAATCGAGCCTTAAGAACAAGATCCTTTACTGTGGGGGATGCAAGAATGATCCTACTTGCTGGATAAGAGGATCAAAATTTCTTATGTGGACTAGCCACTAAATCGCTAATGTGGGTGAAAAATATGGCTTAAGACCTAAGACTTTGATTGTTGCTGTTTTTAATTAACAGAAGGCAAAGGTGGTGGCACCTTGTTGACCTAGATTGGCTTTCAGGAAAGATTAACAACACAATGGGCAAGCTGGTCCTTGCAGTAACAAGTTGGATCCTGGCTTCAAAGATGCAGAGAGGAATGCAAGCAGTAGAAGGAAATGTAAATGCTACAGTTGAAAATGATAGAAACTGGAAAATGCCCTAGATATGGAAGCTATAGAAAACCCAATAGATGTTTCACTTCCTTAATATTTGAGTATTGTTGAAACAAGATTTTGAGGCAGATTCTCAATGGGTGGCTGATGTCTTTATTCCATTGGGGTCAGTTGCCACCCGCTGGGAAGCTTCCCCTGCAACTGGCTTGTCGGTGCTTGTATGCTGGCGGGCAATACGCCCTTTCTCTGCTTTCACAGGTGCAGCAAAATCTGTACTCCGCACTCACTGATTTATTCATTTAAAAATGTATGTTCAATGTAATTTCCAGCTTGCAGAAAAGCTCTGATTTTGTAAACTAGACCAAACTGTATATATTTAATGGGAATGGAAGTGATTATTTCAGCATACCTGAATACTGCCACTTAAGCTGATGTGGTTCTGTAATTCACCCAATGGCAGCTGCATGAGTTGTGGAAAGCGAGCTTAAATAATAACCTTTAAACAGAAGTGATCATTTAGAAAAAAAAGTGCATTAATGTTTTATCGCTTCAAAATGAAGAAACATTAAGAAACTCTTTTTCTAAAAAGGTGGTTAAATTCCTATGAAGAAAAAATCTTAGCAGTTGTACTTCAGGGCTGGAGATGTTTGTAAAATCAAATCAGGATTAGATTAGAAAATTAATGGTGAGATCTTTGTGACTCTTATTCAAAATTGTTCACTTAATATCTCCTCATGTACATGATTGCAGTTTACTGTGTTCCCCCTAATCTTCTATTCTGAAGACCTACAGTGTTTGCTGGGCTGTTCACAAAGGCAAAAGACAAAAAAAAATTTCCTTTTCATTGTAAGAATGTCTCAATGTCTGTGAATTTCAGGTCAAAGAATTAGAAGAGCAGCTAGAAAATGAAGCATTACATAAGGAGATCAGTCGTCTTAAACAACAGCTAGAACTTCTGGAAGACGATAAAAAAGAATTGGAACTGAAGTGTCAGACCTCTGAAGAAAAAGCTAAGGACCTAAAGCATTCAGGTAAAATCATGCAACTGAATTAAGTTCAGAAGTGAAATCAGTTCAAGTGTAACTGGTGCAGGCCTAATAGAATTACACAGGATACATTTGAGACCCAACTATGAACAGCAGTTGCATAACCATTACTGAGATCCTAACTTGTGCTTCACGGTACAAAGTTCAGTGGCTCCGCTCAGTCTTCGAAAAGTAATATCTAGCATGTTTGAAAGAAAAAACCTTGTAATATTTTTGTGATCTATATAATGGCAATGTGTAGATAAATCTAAAATAAGTCGAGATTCAATGCAATGTTCACACGTGAAAAAGCAATCGTTCAAGTTCAGCTACAACCTCTACCTTTGATAGATTCAAAGACATAAATAGAACATGACAGCTCTGCTAATTCTTTCACAAAGATACTGCATGTGATATGTGGGCTTGATTATCAGGCTGTAGTACCCACATTGCGTAGATGATGGAAAGGCTTCTTGTGTTTCCACCTGTGGAAATTATCAAGCTACTCGAGAGTCCACACAAGCATTTTGTAATCTTGTGCCAATGTTTGTCAGTGAATTTGAGGGAATGATTTAGACGGAGTTGTGAGGGGGGAAAAATCCTGCTGACATGGGGCAGGGGGGGTTTTCCCTGGCATTGTAAGGTCTTCTGACATTTAAGATGTAAATACTGCATCTAGCACTCTGCAAAGGAATCATGCACACAACTCTTGTTGACTTTAATGGCTAAAATCCATGGGAGTTGTGTCTAATTCCCTATGCATCATGTTAAACATCGGCCTGTTACTCTCTGATTGATATAAATGTGTCAGTCTTTCTGGCTATTATTTGTCCAGTTTGTCAAGAACTAAACATAAAGCATTGAAAACACTCATGAAAATGACTTGTGTGTATACAGTGTGGAGCAACTATTGCAATTTAGTTGTTACCAAAGTTTTATTTATCAGAATGGTACCTGGCCAGCTTTACAACATCCTGTGCATTAGATGCTAAAAACTTATTTAACTCTCTTCATTTAAAATTGCCACCTTATAATATATTAAAAACCTAGTTGATAACAGGCAAGCTACTATTTTACTACCGTATGGTGACTGAAATATGTAGATGGAAAATGACAGAAGAGAAGCAGGCCATGGTGGTTGTAAGACAGCTTCTAAAAAAAATAGTTTTCTAATATTGCATGAATGCGTGTGTCAAATGAATTGCAGGCTCATGGAAATTAGAGCTGGAAGGATTCGATTAGGTCGTCTAGTCCATCCTTGGGTCAGCATAGGATTGTTAGATGATCGTAAACTGTGATGAGCATGGCATAAGCTGATAGAGGCAGTTCCCTAGAACATCTTTTTCGAGACGCTTTTTTGTTCAATTTAATTTTAGAAGTCCTGGGTAACATTGTTTCCAAAATGCTTTCCTGATAGTCCTCCTACATTCTTTTTTTTTAGTTTGATCAGGTACCAGAGTAAATAATTCCTCTTCATCTTTCATTTTTACAGCTCTCATATCACTGTAGACTTACCTTCCCTCTGGATAAGAGCTCAGGCAAGCCTCAATATTTAACTGGTTTTGACTCTTTGTATGAGTCAGGTCTCCAGCTTCCTGATCCTTTTGCTCCAACCGTCACAGAAGATCTAAATGAAGGTCCAAAGGTGCTGGAAGAGCTGAATGCCTGCCTAAGGTTTCTCCCAGTTTATAGCATGACTTTGAGAGCAGAGAATTGACAGTTGATCCCAGGCTTGTACCAGCAGGTCTTCTTAGGCACTTTTACTTGTGCTTTGGGCAGGGGGGGCTTTAATTAGAGCAGCTTCAAGAGACACTCTAATTAATTAAAGTGCCACAGAATCTGGTGTATCAGCATCCCCAGGCTTCAAAATGGCAGCAAGGGTGCTCGAATTAAAGCCTGTTGAACAAGCTTTAGTTCAAATGCCCTTGCTGCCATTTTCATAGATTTCATAGAAATTAGGGCTGGAAGGGACCTCGCAACGCATCGGGTCCTGCCTGCCGCGCAAGGGGCAGGAAGTCAGCTGGGGTCAGGTCACCCCAGTAAGGTAAGCATCCAAGCATATCTTAAGGGTATCCAGAATAGGTGCTTGCACCACTTCTGGGGGGACTCTTGCAGACACTGTAGACTCTGATGGTAAAGAAGTTTTTATTTGCGTCCAGTCTAAAATGATCTTCCAGCAGTTTGTAACCATTAGACCTAGTCTTCCCTTGTGGTGCCCTGGTGAACAGACGTTCTCCCAGTTCCTGATGCACACCACTTATATATTTCTAGGCTGCCATTTTGAAGACGTGGGAGGTGGTAATTGCCACACTCCAGCAGACTCAATTGATCAAGTCTGCTCTGCCGTGCTATAATTCATTTCACATGCAGCTAAATGTGAAAACCATAGGAGATGTACTTGGAAATCCCACTAGTCTCTGCAAGACTTATGCATTCATCTTGTATCAAAAGCTTTGAAAATGTGACCCGTGTGTTAATAATGTAACAGCACTGGTAGGGCCATAGTGGTTATGGTTGGGGAGGCATTGACAAAAGTCCCTGTGTTCAGCCTTGGCTCACCTAAGCACATGCTTATCTGCTCAGCCAGGTGCTCAGGCCTCAGTTTAGGGAAGCACCAAAAGACATGCCCTGTTCATGCTTAGGATTTCCTGAATAGCAACAGTGCTTTCTTTAATTGAGGGCTCAAGGCCATGCTTCTAACTAAGCACAACAATTGTCCCATAAAAGTCAGCCGAATAGTCTTTCCCACATTTGAGAACGTTGATTAGTTTTTTTAATATTAAGCTTAATTGTTATGAAAGAAAAATCTGGGTGCTGTTTTGTAAAATAGTAGATTCTTTACAAATACCTAGAAAGAAGTCGTTGCTCATTTATATCAAGCCACAAAGTTGATTGGGACATGCATTCATGCTATTCCTTTCCTCCTTGTCTATTTTATTTTTGGAAGGGACAGCATCAATATCAGGATTGTATAAAGTCAATTCTGACAGTGTAAAATGTCATTCATCTATTAATTGAAAAATAATGGGAATCAGGGATCGAATTTTAGAAATTCCAGTTCATGCTTGCATGTGAAATTCCCCCTGTACTTACGAAGAGCTGCTAAGATCAACTGTAACTAAATGAGATTAGGGGACAATATTTTTATTTCCCCCCCATCCCTCCATTAATTGCAACCAGCAGCATTCTGTGCATGTTTCATTCCCAGTTTTCCTATTTAATGAGGTAGCCTCCTTATTGTTTGTGCAGCCTGCTCCACACAGCAACAAGTGAGACAGGAGAGAATGATTTTTGTTTGTTTGGGTAGTGTGTTAATGTGATTGTAAAACCCACAAACATTGTTGAAGGGACTCGAGGACAAGACTAGAAACTGAAATATAACATAAGTGGTTGTTTTTATATGGACTAAGCTTCAAGACTGCTACTAGGCAGTGCAGCAGCCGTTCTGGTTCCTTTGCAGTGCTTTTATTGTTTTATACGAAGAGTTTAGTATTATGGAGGTAGTCATTTTATCTTCATAAGCTGTCTTGATTGTAAATTGTTGGCTTAATGGAAAGTAATTGCAACTTGATCACTGTTCCTGGTGCAGAGGATGGTAAGAAATGACACTAATCCGGGTTGGTAATACATCAGGCAGTGGGAAGCCCTGTCATTTGCTTTTGAATTAGTCTGTGGCTTTATTGTGTTTGTGTTTTGCAAGCAGAATTTTTATTTGTGATTTTTGTAGTTTCAAATCCCATGCGAGTGGACGGGGAACGCCCATTCTTTTTCCCTGAAAATCATTCTGGTTTTCTCTTGTTCTCACGCAGTCGATGAACTCCAGAAACGAGTACACCAGTCAGAAAATCCAGTGCCACCCCCACCGCCACCACCTCCACTCCCTCCTCCCCCTCCTAATCCAATTCGGTAAGTGCTGTCAATAAAGGTATTTATTTGAGAACCACTCTTTGCTTTGGCAGCAACATACGCTAAGCAGTCTTGCAGCGAAGCAGCTTAAGGACCATTCAAATGGTCCTTGTTTTCCTGTGGCTGTTCTGAGGCTCCTTCTCATCACCAAGCAGACGTGTAGGCCTCCCCGATTTAAGTGAGGCATGTGGACCTGTCCCCAGCAGTCTTCCTCAGCCCCTCTTCTTAGAAACACTAACATCTAACAACCTCTTTAGGCTGTGATTTTGAGGGAAGAGTATTACCTCTCCAGTCTAAACTTAGGTAATTTTTTTCCTGTTTGTCTGATGGCTGTAATTACGGGCTTGTAGCTAATCTAAAGAAGATTGTTAGCATCCCTCTCTGCAAACAATTGTAGGGTGGGTTTGCTGTGTGCATCTGTCAAACACAGATGATGAAAGTTACTGAAGCTGTGGAATCTCAGTGGTCTCTTCCTCTCTTTTCCCTCCCCACTAAAAAAAAAAAAAAAAAA
>NW_017728951.1:15229463-15249615 GCF_001723895.1 Crocodylus porosus
AGCCTTCACAAGAGAAGGCTGAGGGGGGACCTGGTGACCGTCTATAAACTCACTAGGAGGGACCAGAAGGGTTTGGGAGAGACCTTGTTTCCCCTCGCGCCCCCTGGCGTAACAAGGAACTTTGACCCAACTTCTGATTCTTTTAGGCTCCTGTAAAAATTCTATATCCCTGTTTGCTTCTAATGTTCATATTTAGGCACCCAAGTAAGGAACCAGGTGTTGAACAGAGCTGAGCACCCACCAGCTCTTACCGATGTCTGGGTTGGGCACCTTCGCCTCTTGCTGCTGCAAAATGTTATTGTAATCCTGTTACCATGCTGCAGCAGATATTACACACAGGAATCTTGTTAATTATTGGAATTATGTAGGTGACTACTGACATTTTAGCAGTATAAAATTATCCTCTTGTGCCCTGGCACTGTTGTTTCCGTAAAATATTTTTCTGAGCAGTCTTATGTGGACTTGCTACTTCTACCTGTCATTAGTTCATGTGAGCTACTCAATCGGTTTATTCAGTCCAACATTTTTTACTTACAGTGCAGTTGTATATCCATCTTAAAGGAATGCTAGTATGTTAATACCTTCCATGTCTTACCTTGTCCTGAGCAAAGCTGTGTTTTTTAAAAGGTTATGTTCCCGAGCTAATCAGAATGGTTGACAAAGTCCAGTTTAAACGTCTGAAACAGCTAGAGCAGAATAGCTTTAACTTTTACTTGCGATCTGAAGCTCAGACGTGTGGAGGTGACTACATCCATATTGTAGGAAAGATTCCTCAATTCAGAGAGGTCGCTTTTCTTATGAGTAAAATGTAATACTTGAGAGAAGACAGAAAAGTGCATAGCCAGGCCTTTGCAGTTGGTGATGGGAGAAACCCTGAAATGTTTCCTGAATTTGAAAGAAGCTGAATTGCCATCTGAGGAAAAACTTTTTTTCCTGGGATATGAACGATTAAAGAGGGAAGAGTGCAGGAGACTCTGCTTCATCTGAAGTCTAATATGTCTGCAGTGGTGTCTACAGGACCAACAGGATGTCTATGTTATGGGACAGTAGCCTGTAAAAAGAAAATCTTGGGATGAATAGTGTCAATGACATTTAAAATCAAGAGTAAGTAGGCTTTTTTCAGAAGAGTTTCATTTTAATTATTAAGAGTTTCATTTAAATGGCATGCAAACTCCTCAGTTGCTATAGCTGGCAATCCAAAGCAATGCAGGAGCAGTAATACAGGTATAGACACAAGTGCCCATTATAAACTGTCTCGACTGCAAAATTAAAAGATAAATAGATATTTCAGAATTTCATGTGAACTTTCTATTTCTTTGTATAGTGGGCTGCTTGACTTGGCAAAATTGTTTAAGTTTCCCCTGGACATAGTGTTTATATTAATATAATTACATCAAATATTATATAATATAAGTATAGTGTGTGATTAATGCACTGATACAATTTAGCTATAGCAGGCTGAATAAAGGTAAAAACTCTGATATCCCTGGTAAAAGGGTCTGGTACCAAATTCTGAGAGGGAGTTTTGCTTTTGAAATCATAGCCGTGCTGCTAACAATAACTTCAACTAAAAGTATAAAAGAGACCATTTTCTCTTCATTGCACATGCTGTTTATTTCATTTTGCATTTTTCTTTCATCCTAGCTAATGAAAATAAATTGGTTAGTTTTACATTTTTGTTTCTGAGAAGGTTATAGCTTATTCTGCCTTTCAGGGTTTCCTGCATTGACAAAAGCAGTGCTGACACAGTACAGAACAATGTTTTATGGTTTGGGTTTGTTTTGTTTTTTTTTAAATCAATGGAATTAAACAAAAAACAACCCTCCTCAAAACCCCATATAAAAACTCACTTTAAGAAAAACCTCTAACCTTTGCATCACAGTATTCTTTTCAAGTTCAAGTTAAAGATTGATTTTTCTTTTAACTCCGATAATATATGTATGTGAGAATGAAGGAGTATTCTGTGTACCCCTCCAGGTTAGCGTTGGCCTTGGAAGAATAATGCTTCACATAAAAGGAATGAAGGGCTGTGCACATTAATAGTGCCAGGAGGGCTTTAATTTGTTTCATGAGTCACAGGACCATGTTACCTGCCAATATTTAGCTCATAAGTATATTTCAGTATGCCTAGATACAGATCAAGAGAAGTAAATTCTTTTTTGGTGTATTTATAGTAGCGTACCTCTGTCTCCACTAGGAAATTATTAAACGCATCTTTTGTAAGTGGGTGACCTATCAATTAGTGAAGAAAACGTTTGATGCTGACTTGTTTTACCATGTGTGTCCTTATGTCAGAGTCCATTTTAAAAATGTGGATGTCACTATGAAGGGAAACTAGAGTGACTGTCTGCATTTTAATTTTCCCAAAGGTCCCTTATGTCAATGATTCGTAAGAGATCTCATCCCAACAGCAGTGTTCCCAAGAAAGAGAAAGCTTCTCAACAGGAATCAGGTATGGTTCATCCTCTTTCAAGTATGTGGGTTATTTTTAGATTATTCAAGTATTATTTATTTAAAACAAATATATATTTAGAACATGCACACATATATAAAAAGAATATTATGTATTTGTATCTTATTATATTTTTTTTTTTATATATATATACCCCCCCCCACAGACACGCATGTGTATGTATGTGTATGTGTGTATGTATGTGTGTGTATATGTGTATATATATAGAGTGTGTGTGTGTGTGTGTATGTATATATACGTGTGTGTGTGTGTGTATTTTTTTTTTAACAATATATGGGATATATCTCACCTGCATTCATGCTGCAATGCAGGCGTGTGATTGCAGGCCCATTACGTATAGCTGAGCTAGTTTGGTTCCTTTTAGCAGAGCAACAGCTGCCTCATCACTGTGTTTCCAGGTTTGGAGCAGGTGTGGGAGTTAGTGAGCAGGGCACCCTTGAAAACGCCCCAGCTGGTACAGGCAGTGGGTGCTGTGATATGTGCTCCAAGTTTCTTACCCAGGGTCCCAAGCAGGTTTGTGCAGGCCACATTGAAGCCCATGTGGTCTGGTTATACTGCTAGCAGCACGTGAGTGAGTTACTGTAAATCTAGCCCTGGTCAGTCTACAAGAGCTGCAGTCACATCTCTGGATTGCTGGGAGGACCAGCCCTCCAGGCTTGGCTACACAGCCTCCAAATGGAGTGCAGGACATTACCTCATTTATGCGCAGAGCAGGATGCACTTCATGGCAGCTTTCCCAGACACAGCAGGGACATGGGGTAGACAAGCCTGCACTCATCGGTCTCCTGTCAAAGATGGCTAATGACCTGTTTGCATCGCCCCAAAGTAGCTGCAGCCCTGGGAGGTCTAAACCAGGATCTCCAGGCAGAAGTGTGCGAGGTGCTAGGTCTCCATAGCTGTAGGAAGAGCCTGTCTCAGCCTTGGAAGGCTTACAGTGCACCATCTCAATCCTGCAGTTATTCAGGAGCATCATTTTGCACAAGTGGGCAGTTGCACACAGCTCAGCTGCATAAAGAAGCAAGTGTGCAATTGTTTGCAACTTGGTTTCTCTTGGTATCTAGTTTTGTGCAGGACTGGGTTGAAACAGGCAAGGTGGAGAGAGGGAAGAAGTATTTTTCTGCTTTTACAAATAGAGATGTGAGGCAATGAGAGAATAAATGACTTTGGCAAGTTGTATGGGAAGCCTGTGCCTAGAAACTGTTGGCCAGCACATGAATTCAGTACTGTTTGGTTATTAGCAGAGAATCCACCATGTAGTTGTATCCCTGAAGAGTTAAGCTTATTTTTCTGTAAGAGTTCAATAATGTTGTCTTCATTTATCATGTTTCTTTAACCTCAAGCATCCTAGATGTTTTGATTACACCCTTTTGTTGAGATTGTTACCAACTGTGATTGCAGGAAATGCTATGAAATTTGCCATGAGTTCTCTACCCCCGTTCTTCCATTATTTATTAGTAAACTTTAACAGTTCTGACCTTTTTTCAATCACACATAAATTGCTTCGTCCTTTAATGGTTGAGTTGTTCATAAAAAAAAAAAGTAATGGAAAAAGTTCTCTCTTGATCTAGTTGCTATATCCAACTTCAGGTTTGTTTTGACCCTTCTTAAGGGCTTGGTATGAGTGGTTTCTATTCCTCACAGCCAATTAGTCTTTTACATTTGAAACAGACTGTTTGGGAAATTAAAGCCTGGCATTAAAGGCCTGGCATTAAATCAGTATACAATACAGAAACAGGGCTTCTATGAATCATCAGTATTACCCTGACAAGCAGGAGAGAGGTCTACTTAAAATTCCTCTTATGTAAGGCACTAAAGCAGGCTTGAATAGTGTTGACCATAATTCCCCATCTGTCTGCTTTAATTAGGGTGTTTTTTTGTATGGTACCTTAAGTGGTTTTAGTCATGCCTTCCAGAGCATATCAGCATGTTAGTACGAAGTGCTCACCTTCATCAGATAGGACTTTGTTCCACTTGAGCATGTCACAGGTCTGTGCCAGGTCTGAATTGGGGTCTCTTGGAAGCCAGCTCCTTTGATGGCATTTAGATTTTGTCTTTTGCATATCAATTCTCCATTGTTTTATTCCATTTTTTCTTTTAAGGTTTTAGGGCCTTGGTTTAAGATTCATAAGCGTGTGCTTAAGAGTAGCACTGTTACTTAAAGTTTAATATGTGGAAGTACCTTGCTGGTTCACTGCCTCATTTGTGAGCATTATTTACCTCTAATATCCCAATTATAGTGGTTTTAGTGATGGCAAATTCAGGCCTCTTGCCTCAAACAACTTGCCAGTTCTTTGGAGCCTAATCCTTAAGCACTGAGTACTCAGAGATGAAAATTTTGTTGTTGTTGTACAGTTTACTGTCTTGTACCCCAATTGTCAACCACTGAATTTTGTGACTTAATGACCATCTTGCCCCTGTATCACAAATACATGCCTTATTTGTGCAATGTTTCTCTCTTAAAATAATTGTTTTCTTTGTGCGTCTGTTCAACAGTCAATAGAGTTAATGTGGCTGTAATGTCCCTTGCAACCAGGTGAAGTGACTGATCTGAAGAGACAAGCAGTTGAAGAAATGATGGACAGAATTAAAAAAGGAGTTCACCTTAGACCAGTCAATCAAGCAAGCCGACCCAAGACAAAGGTTTGGCATAAACAGCAGTTCCTTTGTGTGTGCGAGTCTCAGATCAGAGGAAATTAGAATAACGTTAGCCTAGTACAACAGTATATCCTGAAAGCAAACAACACCTACCCAAGTACCTTTGGCAGAGTGCAATTTTCTGCCTTTTTTTTTCTTTTTTTTTTTGCTTGTTTTTTAATCAACAAGGAAAAATAGCTGTCAGATCGTGCAGCTTCACAGATGGAAGAAGGAAGCTGAGACAAGGGACATGGAAATAAGGCAGCAAATCCTGAATAACGTGTCTTTTTAAGAGCTGCTTTGGGCTTGCTTTTTATTGAATCATGGAAATTAGAAAAAAATAGCCATTTTAAGCCATTTTACTCCTTGTCATTCCTCCAGCCTTTTAATGATTTTTGTTGGGGTTTTGGGAACACTCTTCAGATTCTCGGCATCTTCATAGTAGGTCATCATGGTAGGCCATCTTCATTGGGAGGTCATCTTGCAGTCACCTTTTGTTTCATACAGCGCAAGACTGTAAGAAGACCCCTTTTAAAATGAGCACCTCCACAAACGTAACTATTAAGAAACAGGAAAAAAAGGAAAGGTGAATAGGACTGTGATTGGGTTGTGTTAAGGGAAGGTTGAGAGACCTGATCCTTAACGAGCGCAGACTGCTGGACTCGTCTTCCACACCCTGTGCATGTGGCATGAGGGTGGGGGGGGGAACACCCCCCCAGTATGATGTCATTTCCTGTTTGCAGTAAAAATAATTTGCAGTTAGCCTCTATGCAAAGAAAGATCAACAGGATGCTGTGGTTTTCAGTGTTAATTATTAAGATGAGAATCTTTCCATTTTTCGAATCAAAAAGCCAATCTTTTCCCATTAGAGTGTGGTAAATGTCTAGCGTAATGCTGCTCAATCTCTCCAGCACTGCACACGGATGAGTTGGACGGGGCCAGTTCATGGTCCAGAACCTCCTTGCAGGGTTGGTCCGCCGGCCTGATCCAGCAGAGTCCATCTGCAGGCGCATGCTGGCCTAACCCCATGTGCTGGATCTGGCTGCGGGGTGACCCCATGTGCTGGTGTGATCCAACATGCAGGGCCATGTCATCTTCATGGAGCTCCCTACGGGTCCAGAAATTTGACAGTGAGGAAACAGTGGCAGCATTAATGCTGGGGACTGTGTTAATTAACATGGAGACTGCAGCAATTTACACTACCACCCTTCCCTTGTCGCCGAATTTATGGACCCTTGGGGAGCCCCACAGAGCTCTGCAGGTCAGACCTGGCCCAAGAACCATAGTTTGAGCACCCCTCACCTACCATGTTTCCAGGTACTTATTTTGATTTTCATGGGAGATGATAGTTTTTCTTAAAGCTTCAGCTCCTGCATTCATGTGGTTACGTGAAAAACTCAGATCGCTCTAACCCCTCTTCTCCCCCCATATACATTTCTTGTCCTCATGGTTGTAGAAAAGAGCTTGATATAAGACTCAAGGGAAACTGGATGGCTCAGGAAGTAGAAGAACAATGCAATTAATCCAATTTAGGCATTTTTGTTTCAGGCTTTCTTCACGAGTTTTTAATTCTTGGGATTACTGTGCACAAGCAGTTTTGAGTTCAAGGAGTTTGCTAACCTGAGAAGTTCTTCCTGGGCATGAGTATGCAGTGCACTCAGGCAGACTGGTGGGTTTATGGTCCCTCACCAGTCATCTCCCTGCCTGGCCCTGCAGAGCAGAGCCAGTGTATTCCTGGGAGCAAGCCACATCGGGGAAGCTCTGTAAGTGTAGCGCAGACTATACTGAAATACAAGAAAGTATAGCGCTGGTTGAGATTGGGCCTCTCTGAAGCAGAATTTGTCGATGCTTTTCAGGGGGCAGGATGAGCTGCCTCATTGGGCTCTGACTTCACACCTGCAATCTAATCTGGTTTCATATATCTACTAACTCTTGCTTATACCAACATAAGTGTGAACTGAACACAATCCTTTACCTTGGACCAGCTGTGTAAGCCTCCCTAGCCTTTGTCAAGGCTTCAAACTGAAACAGATTCTTCCTTTTGCCATATACCAATGCATAGGCCCAGACCTGAGATTGATATTGTACATTTATGTATGAGAGAGGCTTCTCATTGTAACAATAAAGAAGAGGTTTTGCTCCTCAACTTATGGTACCAAAAAGGAGGTCTGTTTTGCCTTTGTGGAGAAACCAATAACAGATGCACACAAAATAGGGACATCGAGTTCAAACAGTCTACTACGTTTTTATTACTTCGTGTTTTATGGCAAAACATTAACTTTCAACTTTACTAAAATATGCTTACTGAAACCCTTACTACTTAATTTTATTGTTAGTGCATACTTAATATAGTTTTCCAAGCAGGATAATTTTTTCAGAAATCCTGCTATGTTAAATAATCCACTATGTATTTGGGTTGGAGTTGGGAGCTTAATACGGCTACATAGGCCCATATAATAAACCCATTGCTGCCTTATGGGATTTGTCTTTATATATGAAAGGGTTTCCACAGTCACTGTTTTCAGAATCAGATTGATTACAGGCATGTTTTGTGTTTAATTACAGCCAGAAACACCAAAGGCCTCTGACAGTGCCGTGAAAGAACTAAAGGGGATACTGGTAAGAAAGCATAGTATTTGCACTCCATTGTTTTATCAGCCTCTGGTGTGACAGGACCTTCTTAGAAGGATGCACGGCTAAGTATATATAGAGCTGCAGAGAGATTTTTCTGACTCCCTTTCTTGACCTCTGAATATATATGTTTAATAGAGAAAGAAATGAAGAGGGAGGACTATTATTTTTCTTTCTATTTACTTACATAAATATATGTAAATTTATATAGCGACAGAGATATTGCTCTGACTCCTACTCTTGATCTCTGAATATGCATATAATAGATAAATTTATATATGGAGACTCAGTTGCACAAATAAAGAGCTATAACGCCTGTCTTTTTACCTGTATTTGTATATGTACAGTCTATGTAGCTGTATCCATATAGAGAGAAATATCTAAATCCTTGCATCTACTTCACATGCTGAATAAAGTGTATATGCTTGGTCTTCTGTTCAACTTTAACAACATGTGTTCAATGTACTGTTGTTTTGTAATGTACTTGTACTCCACCTTGTTCATGTTCGATAGTTGCTTCTCTTTGCGTAAACTAATACTAAAATATTCCTAGCTTCTGCTACCTCGCTTTTCTGGTCCTGATAGTTAAAAGTTGAAGCATAAGTTTGGCACATCTGTAAGCTGAAAGCCTGTCTCTGTTGAAGCCAAAGCATAGGGGCGTTGGCTTTAAGGGGGCCAGGTTTTCAATCACAATGCATTAATGTCATTATATGCATTTTTAAGGTTGAAGTTCCTAATGATCAGTGCTAGGATATAAACAACCTTTAAATAAATATGCTGTACTATTTTGTGGTAATAAGCCAAAACACTGGCTGTATTGCTGCTGAGATGATAGAGGTCTTCTCTGTGTTTATTATTTTAAAACAGAGCATGATATCTAAGAGCACTGGCTTTGGCATGGCTGATTATGCATTTAATCCAGGAGGTTTTGTGGTCCTATACCCAAAGTGCACCTTGGGTGTGGCCAGTTCCAGGGGTGCAATTGCAGGATGGCAATGTTGGGTTTTGGGGGAATAGTGAACTGAGCGTGGTTCTGTCTGTATTTGGTTAAAGTAATTCTTTAGCTCCGCGTTGAAGATTCAGTGCCTCCTTTTCAACGTGAGTAGAAGATGCCCTGCTGTCCTTGCTGGCATTGTCTGTAAGGAGGCTGTGTTCAAAGCCGTGAGGGAGCAATTGCTGAGTGCAGAACGGTTGGTTCTTTTGATTGCAGGGGTCTCATTCCTTCATGATCAAAGTCATTCAGGGCTCTGCTTAGGAGAAGGACATCATCACTGTACTACTGGTGCCTACCTCATTGCTTTTGAATCTCTAAGCTGTTGAGAGTATGAGCACTGCCATATGAGACCAAATTCCAGTTTGTTCTTGAGACTATTCATTATGCACAGTCAGATGACAAACACGGGGGTGGGAAGTGAACAAACACTTCATGTTTGTTGTTACTGTGCTAATTATGCATCTCGCACAGATCTCCATATAATTGTTATAAACAAAACACATTTTTATCCTGTAAATTGCCTAGTTAAAGGAAAGCAACTCGGTTACTCACTTTACTTTTAAGCGTGTGTCATTAGTACGGTTC
This sequence comes from Crocodylus porosus, assembly GCF_001723895.1. Lineage (NCBI taxonomy): Eukaryota > Metazoa > Chordata > Crocodylia > Crocodylidae > Crocodylus > Crocodylus porosus. The sequence continues at coordinate 15,238,781 of NW_017728951.1, forward strand.
TGACGAATGCTATTTGTTAATAGTGCACCTGCTCAGCTAAATTCAGAATGACTATGGAAGAAAATATATTAATGTAAAAAACCAAAAAACAGCAAGTGCTCTGAACTCGGAGCTGAGCTGATGGAATCCTGAAAGAGGTCCTGCCTTTGTGACTAATAAGCTTCTGCTTGTTTTTGCCATCTGATCCCCCTGTTCAAGAGAGCGCGTATTGGCAGCCAGTTACTGTATCTTGCTTCTCTTCACTCATCGCTCAGAAGAAACACAGCTGAAAACATGCTGCATGGGTCTCTAAGGTCAGTTTTGGAACTACCAGGAGCCGGGCTATTTGAAGATCACAGAAAAATAGTGAGGCTCAGAAGAAGGCGGCCATAAATGTACACGTCCCAAATTTTGAGCTGTTTTCTCAACATGTTAGGGCAATTTTGCAATTGGTTTGATAGTTCACTGAGATGCTACTTAACTCTTGCCAGACTGGAGGTCCATACCGAACTTGCTTTGTGCATGGTAAAGTTCCCGAGGGAGGGACCATAGAGGACTTTGTTTTCATAGGAAAGCTATGAAGTAAGACCTTTCCATAGTCAACGGGCAAGCATAATGACATGCTCATCCCAGCATAAAGCAGTAATGTGGTCCATATTCTGTATAGAATGAAAGAAAAATCTAATCTGAGATCTGGTACTGCTATCAAAAGACACCTGGTAGCCCACGAAAACAGTTTGGCTTTCAATGTGGACGTGAGTGAGTTTTGAGATCAGCGTGGGCATGGAATGAACCTGCTGTAACACCAGCTTGCACATGCACATTGAATTCCAGGGAGCCGTGTGCCGCATGTGCATGAACATCATCTAGACCAGGATTGTCCAGCTCCCAAGAGGCCGGGTGCTGCAGTCCCCACAGGGGCACCACGTACTGCATGGGCATCCCGCCTTACCTTCCACTTCCCAGCCATGGACTCCCCCACTGCACTGCACCCCACTGGTGCCCCAGGCTGTGGGCTTCTTCAGTACTGCAGACTGCACCATGCTGTGCCACATTGCTTACTGGGGGAAGGAGAGGGAGCCCAGAGACCACAGCCTCTGCAGCTGGAGCAGGGGGCATTGACATCCAGACAGGATTAAGGTACATGTGGCTCGTGGGCCATCGGTTGGACAGCCCTTAATTAGATTAAATAGCATGGTGATGGAGACAAACTATAGCATTCAGTGAATTGTGGCTTTAGGGCTTTTAGCTAATACAGGTTACAGGCAAGATACTCATCTGCTTGCACCTTGTGGTGTTCCTCAGCACTTCAACAGGAGGGATTTGCTTGTTCAGTAATCTAAAAAAAGGTCAAAGTTCCTACTGAACCTGGGTGGCCCATTGGGCCAGCATAATTAAGATACCCTCCTGACACACGAAGGAGTGCCTTGGCTAATTTAACATCAGGCCACCCTGAATTCTCCAGCCTGAGTGACCAGGGCCCCATTTACGAGGATGAACTGGGGGAGCCTTTGATGCGAGTCCAGAGAGGAGCTTGGAGTCAGATACTTCTGCACCTATAGCGAGATGTCTTTCCACTTTGTTTCCTGTTGCATTAATGATCCAGAGCTTTTGTATAATACTTTACAAATAGTCCACCAGCTTCACCAAGGGATGGCTATTGCTGCTGCTTCTACTGCTACCTCCTGTCTCTTGGGTTTCTACCAGGAAATGGCATCTTTTGCTTGAGGCAGGGCTCCGTGGAGACTGCTCAGGGGACATGCTAATTCACCTAGATATAATTTGTTCCATGTCGGCACCACCTCTTTTGGGGCAGTGTTGGCCCTTGCAGTCGTCCCCTAGAGGGGCAGTTGCAGCTACATTCTTCTCCTGCAATCTGTAGCTGTGCACAAAATATATGTAGACTTTTTCTACTCCTGAGGCCTCTCTCTGAGCTAAATTTTGGCCATTAAAGTCCACTTTAAGGTAGGTAAATACTGTTATCCCATTCTCCTGATAGGGAAACTATTAGGTGCAGGGGAGGTATGTCCACATGATCACCTATTTTTGTCTTCACTACAGACAACCCTGAACACATCCACAAGTTCGAGGAGCTTAAAATCCCTCGAGAAGGACAGCAGCGAATCTGAGTTAGAGAGAATCTTGCGGCGCAGAAAGGTGACGACTGAGCAAGACGGCACCAGTAAGTCAGTTCAATTTCCTCGTGATCCTGTCAAGTTCCACATGGCTTGTTATAAAGCAATTTAGAGGTTTATGCCCTCTAACGCTTCCCCTTACTTTGCTATCCCCATTTTCTCCAGCATAAGCATCTCCGGGCACTTTTCCACCCACCCTTATAAAGCTTTTCTTCTGGAACTCAGACAGCATAAAGTCCTTAGGCTGATTTGCCTCCCCACGCACCCTGCCAAGGGATACCCCATAAATGAATGTAAAATAGGAGAATGGTCATTTATGACTGCCGTTCTGAATTCACTCCCTCTGAAGAACAAGGGCCTGTGATGGCATTACATTTTTGGTCAAATATCCATTTATAATAGAGGAACCAGCAGACATTTTTCAGATGAGTGAAATCTGTTGCCAGCCAGGGGCTATATTTACTGCACAGTAGACTAATGTACTGCACAGTAAGCATCACTGTCTACACATGCAGGCACTTACTGCGCAGTAAATTAGTCCACTGTCCAGTAGATTTACTACCTGGTTATGCTTATGCAGGTAGTACATTTCCTGCACAGTAAAGCCAAATAGCATTAATGCACTTATAGACACTCCCAGGGTTCTGTCGTTCTCATAGACCTTAGGCTGAACGGTGCTGGGTTCTTGTAATAGTTTAGGGGTAAGGGCTATATTTAAATGGAATCTAGTTCAGTTCATTCCATGGGCTTTAAAAAGAATTGATGCAACTTGTTGTCTTAGTTTTCAGTTTAGTAAGCCAATTTGTAAAAACATAACAAAAGAGGCTAAACTCTGTTTGGGCTTTAGGTCGCATGGGAGCCCTGGCCACATCAGAATCGAAATCCATGCCCGTGTTAGGATCGGAAGTCAGCACAACACAACCTGCATTGGACAAGAAACCCCTGGAGGCAGAATTTGGCTCCAAAGCACCCGATTCAGGTGAAGGCTCTCATCAAATGAAAGGAAGCACAAGTTCCAAGGGTGTATTTCAGTAAGTAATGCCGAACCCGTTTAGCAGGTGGTATGTTTTTAAGCAGCTTAATATGATTTAGTTAAATGCACGGTGTATGGCTCCCCATGTAAGTTATCCCAGTTCCATTTGGAGGTAAACTTTCCATTATGAAAAGTTTCTTTCTCAAGAGTCAGTGGCTGTACAAGACAAAAATTCAGGAAGTCTGGCTACAAAGAGTTGATGAGAGTTTATGAGGAATGACAAAATGTTTCATTTCAGGTATTTTTTTCCCATACCTCATTAAGAGAGGGTACAGGTGTACATTTATTTCCTCATTTTAGGAGATAGACAGTAGTATCAAATAAATCTGATCCATGTAAAACCTTGTGTGGCTTTTTTTTCCCCTAGTGGACCAAAAGGAACACACATTTTCACATTCTCAGGTTCAGCTCTCCAAATAACATTTGCCAGAAGAAAACGGAAGTGTTGAACTATCCAGAAATCCCACCGTTTATAAGCTGAAAGAAAATGCTGAATCAGATATTTTTGTGGCACAACGGACTAAGGATTTTTTGGCACTTCAGAGTGATGCTTCAAAGTGCCATTTAAGCATCAAAGAGTTAATCCTGCTTCAGAAATATACATTTCAGACAGATCCGGTAGAGGATCAGTTTGTTTTATAACAATGCAAAGCTCTTTTTGAAATTGGTCTGCAGATTTGCTTTAGTTCTTTTGCCAGGATGTTCGTTGGGTAGTTTGTCATGTAAAGAAAAGGAAATCAGTGAGACAAATCAGATCAGGAGAATATTGTAATCATGGTTAATTAAACCTCTGATTTCCTGTTCCATCAGTAGAAAGAGAATACCTATTCTCGTAAGTCTCTATTGCTTAGTTCAAAGGGCTGAATCATAATAAATGAACTGGAAATTCAATTCAAATCCATTTTTGTGAATTTACATTTACTTCATTCTCTTGTTGGTGCTTTTATCATTTTTACTTAATGAAAGGCTTTTTTCCTTTGCTTTTATACTTTTATTGAATTCCCATTGAGTTTTAAAAGCAAATAAACTCTCCAACTGGCTGTCACTCCCTGCCCTTCAAATTTTTTGCTTTTAAGCATCCTTAACAGAAAGATGATCCATACTTGCTCTTCATCATTCTGATTAAATTTGCTTAACAGTTAATTTGACATCAACAATGTGGCTGCATTTTCTTGAGTCAGTACTTGGATACAAAAGAAAATTTGTTGAGGTGAGTTAGTTTCTGAGAAACTTTGCATTGTGTTAGTCTATGGATTTCTACTATTTTGAACAGATAATCTTAATCAGAAAATACAGCAACTCCTACTACCTTTTGTCTACCTTTTATTCCACCAAACTAAGTGGAAATTACATTTGCAAGAACGGAAATGAAATAATTGCTGGCCCAAGGTCTTGCAGAATGCGTGGTGAATTGACAGTGAAAAGGATCTTGTGTTGACAGTCACACTTGTTATGTGCTATGAAAGCATATGTGAAGTTCAATTTGCTTTGCAGCTTGCCTATTCAGTGACAACCTAGAAGACGCATTTAATTTTAATTTATCTGTTTAAAGCCCTAAAACAAATTCCAGGGAGCCAGATTCCCTGGAGTTGCATGGGTGATTTGTGCTGTGCCACTGGTGTAATGTCTTAAATGGAGAGACCCTTTACACAGCTGCTGTCATGGATGATCTGGTGGGATAGAAATGATGTATGGTTCTTGCAACACACTTTCTTCCTGCTGCTGGGCTAGCAAAGCAAACTAGACGTGCCCAGGATACCTTGATTCATCATAATACCTTTTTGGGCTTTGTGGGACTGTTTGCAGTAAGGGTGAGTTAGAGCCTTGCCCTTAAGCTGGCCTGCTTTGGAAGAGCGTTGGTTTAAATCACAAGGCCGAAGGAACTTGTTTCACTCAGCAACTGCGAACGTAGCACTGTAATTAAGCAGGCTCTTCCTTGTTAACCAAACTGGTAAGGAACCAAACACTCCTTTGCTTTGGCTGGACACCTAAGCAACAGGTGTTAGTAAATTATTTGCTGTCACCGTCCTTCTCACTCAGCCTCAAGATGAGGCGCTTTATCTCTCTCATTATCGTTTACATTTCTTTCAAACCATGACAAAGGCGAGACCCACTTTATTGTTTTCAGCTGCACGGCAGACCACCTAGGGTGCCCTGCTGGAGTACAGGTACTGTAATTACAGGGTCTCTCATCCAGGCCAGCCTTTGTTTCTTGGATTAGCACTAACTTTATCAAAGCCTGTAGCATCCTTGCAGAAGAGCTTGACGAACATTCCTGCGTGATGTATTTCTTTTGGCTACGTTGGCCCTCGACTGTGGATCAGGACCTGAGGAACGAAGAGTGGGACTTCAAACATTTTAGGTTCTAAACAGCCCGATTCTGCCGTCTAACTCTGCATGATTGAGTATCCCTCACACGTATGGGTTGTGCCATTGAGGTGATGCATTCATCTTGTCTATATGCATGTGAATAACAGGAAGGCTCATTTGAGATCTTGGACCTTCCTGAGTGGGTTTTGCTATAGACTTCAGCAGGGTCAGAATTTCACTCACTGACTTGAGTGGGATTACATGAATACAATTACGTACAGAAGTGCTGACAAGATAGGGGGTTAAATGAATCCATGGGACTGCTGGTTTAAGTCAGGGCTACTTTGTGCGAGAGGGATTGTAGAATGGCATCCTAACGTAAGTCAATGAAGTTGGTTGTAAAACATCCCTATGGTCAGACCAGCCAATCGCATTTTGGAGTTTAGAAGAATTAGTTCAGGCCAAAACTTATTAGCTCTTGGCCATTGGCCTGGTTGTTTACAAGATTGATACAATGAAGGCTTGATGCCATTTTAAAAGGCTGATTGGGAATTTGTGAAGCTCAGCTGAGAAGGAAAACAGGTCACAAAGAGAAATGGAAGGCCGCAGCTCAGCTTTAAGACAACTCCTTGTAGACGTATCCTCCCAAAACATTTATCCCAGCAGGAGCAGAATTTGGAGACAATTCCTCAAGAGGGAGTAAGGTAGTATTTTGTTCGGTTGGAGGCCATGAGGTTTCCCATGACTCCTGCAGTGTGTACACACAGAAAGAAAAGGTGTATCCAGCTCTTCCGTCCGTCCCCACTCCCCTCTACTTTGTGTTCTTAGCATTTAGTAAACATTTTGTTTCCGGGCAGTAGACTACTCAGCTAACAGAATGAACCACGTAGAGGGGAAGGCTTAATCTGATGATTTTATACAATTAAAGGATTTGTTCTCCTTCTCTCAGCTGTAATCTTAGTACCACTGAATTGTCTACTGACACTGCAGGAAGCAGCTCAGCCTCAGCTAGACACAGCTATAGAAAGTTTTCCGTGTGCAGCTTGTACATGGACAATTAAGCTTAAACAACAAAATGGGGAGAACAATGGGATGCTCTGGAAGCTGAGAATCTTCTAATATTTAACAAACAGTTTTAAAAGTAGCTGTCAGACTGAAAGAAGAAAAATATGTTTAAATAGCCCCAATTACAGCGCAGACTGCTGCCCTGTTACCTTATTGAAGGCTGTTTGAGTCTGGCGACTTTCACTGATAGTTTCTGGACAAGTTTCAACGAGCATGAAAGTGATTTGATATGCTGGTCTGCTAAGGAGTGCATCTAAAATTCAGTTCTGCTGACTGTTAAGTCCCTTTTGCCAACCTTAAATTTAAGAACCTGCCCACAGGGGCAACCTAGTCCGTAATCCTCTATTAGGAGGCTTAGTGTACCTTCTTCAGCAGTCTCTGGAACCAGGCACTGGCTGCGATAGGAAATCAGAATAGACGGACCACTCATCTGATCTACAGGGGCAGTGTCTACACTCCTGTAGTTTGTGTTTCTGTCTCTGAACGAACGCTTGGGTATTTTCCTTCAACCCTTTGCCTTGTCCTCTGTTACGGATTCCAAAACGTTCTGAAACACATCTCTGCAGCATTTGCTATATTCATGGATTGACAGGGCAGCCACGTGACAAGTTTGCTACAGAGTAAATTGACTTCACAGCATAGGTGGCACATACACGTGGGGCACAGCCTTTTCAGAAAAGAGTAGTAGCTACGCGCGAGCGTAAGTTGCACTGATGTACCGGTTGTGTCCCCCAAGCCTCCTGCTTGGTTTCCTAAGTTGGGTAGCCATTTGGTCAATGCGAGCTAGTTCCCATGGCACCTAGTGGTCAAGTGCTGTAATAGCACTTACTGCTGGCAGCCAGGTTGAGGGAGCTGGTTGTCTGTCTGCTCCTTACTACAGAGTAAATTCATTGTGGAGACCTTACTACAGAGTAAATTCATTGTGGAGAAGTAAATTACTCTGTAATACTTAGAAACATAGAAGATGAGGGTTGGAAGGGACCTCAGGAGGTCATCTAGTCCAACCCCCTGCTCAAAGCAGGCCAACACCAGCTAGATCATCCCAGCCAAGGCTTTGTCTAGCCAGGTCTTAAAATCCTCCAAGGATGGAGATACCACAACCGCCCTGGGTAACCTGTTCCAGTGTTTTACTGCCCTCCTAGTGAGAAAGTTCTTTCTAATTTCTAACCTAAACTTCCCTTGCTGCAACTTGAGCCCATTGCTCCTTGCTCTCTCATCTGCCACCACTGAGAACAGTCCAGCTCCATCCTCTTTCGAACCCTCCTTCAGGTAGTTAAAGGCTGCTGTCAAATCCCCCCCTCAGTTTTCTATTCTCCAGACTAAATAAGCCCAGTTCCCTCCGCCTCTTCTCAGTAGTCTTTGGGGGCCTCAAGTATTTTGTCCTCTGTTTCATTGTCATGTGCCAATACCCTAAGAGTTAAACTGTAAAGAGGAAAATTGACTCGCCTACTGACACCTGCCGACACGAGCTACTATGACCCTTCACAAAGGTGGGGTTTGTGCTTTCCTCAATTGGCTGACATAGAAGGGGACATTGGAGGTGGGTAAAGGGAAGACCCATTGTTTTGCCATTAGCTGTCCCCATATGCTGGTGTGTAGGGAGCAGGAATGGCAAACAGATTAGAGCAGTGACCTCTGGAAGGTTGCACTGCAGCCTTGTGACCAGCTCCTGTGTTGAGCGTGGTAGCTTTCATACATACAACTCCTGTGCCATTCTTTATGTAAGCCGTGTTTAATTTAAGCTGTGTGGCAGAGGAGCAGTATTGCACCTGAGTTTCTGAACTCGTAGGAAAGGAGGGAGGGCTGGGGGTTGCAGGTAGACAGTAGGCAGCGGTAAGCTGTGGTGTCCCACCATCCAGCTGTTCTTTGGATGTCATCCTTTTCAGGGGATTTTGCCTCCATGTGATACATTACTAGGTAAATCTTCAGCTCTTTCTTGATATAGATGTCAAAACATGGGATTGAAACAAGGATTTTACCCTCCAAATTATGTCCTTTGGGCCTGGGCTTTTGCAGATGTTTAAGGAGACCAGGTAAGACTGTGCCATGGTACGTTTTAAGTAAATTGTATTTCTCATGTCATACAACAAAATGGCTTCATTAATAATTGACCAGATTTAAATAATGTTAAGGTTTCCATGCAAATGCATGGAGAAAAGTCTGAAAGACAGCTGACAGTATGGATCCTCAATTTGTCCTTCTGCACTGCATCTGCCACTGAAGCCCGAATAATGTGAAAAATCTCTGGTGGCTCCGATCCACAAATGGACTGTCACTCAGCTCTTTACTTCTTTATATCTTTTGTTGCTCTGCGTTGCTGTGTTAACATCGGTGTTCCTGTAATCCAGGCACACACTGCATAACAGCTGGCATGTTAGTCTCAGTTTATTACAATAGATCCAGCAAAAATGTACTCCAGATCATACTCTGGATTTTGTACATTTAATCACCTTTAATACAAGTGGCTTTAAAAACCAGTCTGTAAATGTGGACTCAGTAACACTGGGGAATATTTCCGTGTTTGGCTTCAATACTTATTAGCATGATTAGTTAGTACAACATGAGAAGTCAAATTCTTGGAAGATTTGCACAGAGCTAGAGGCAAAAACCTTGAATTTGCAATACTGTAAAAAAGTGGTTAACCTGACTGCACCCTAATTGCTTGCCCGAGCTTCTTTTAATGGCAAATAAAGTTGATATTTTGAGAGAAAGCACCAAAAGCGGGGCACGCTTGAAACATGACTCTATAATAACCCTCGCACTGAAACTTTCTCAGGCCAGGCATCTGCTCCAGATGAACGGGATTTCTAATTTTAAACAATAACACTGCCTCAGCCCTAGCAGCAGTACTGACAAATCAGGGTAGTAATTGTGGGAAGGATTTGAAGAGGGAAATACTAGTCAAACTACCAAAACAGTAATTCTCTATTTTATACTCAAAAATGTAACTCTGACTTCATCTCTGGCTTTCTCCATTAAACTACTTCATATCAACAAATTTAATTCTTTCATTTTGCTGTCCTTGAAGGTGGTAAATACTGTTGCAGTTTTATCCATTTTTATTGTAAATGAAACAGACTTCAGAGTGTTTGGCTGTACATCAGTTGTTGGATTGCTGCCACACACTAATGCAGACTCCCCGCTGTGAGCCCAGTGAAGAATTATACTTTGATTCACCAGATTGTATTAAATAGTCCAGCTGTTGGGATTTGAAAGATAGTTACCTCCAAAGTGAAATAAAAATGAACTTGGCATTTATGGCTTTGACCATTTTTATAGTGTTGGGCAATCAGCTTTTCAGAGGTAGCACTTTCTAAAATAACCCTCTTGTAGTTAAACTGCTTTAAAAAGTTTCATTCACAGTAATGTTCAAAATATCCCACCTTCTATTTTCAGCAAAATTAAGCTTGAGTGATAGGCAGGGTTTGCATAAAATAAGCATTATTTTCCTTGGAAAATCTCTGGGTTTTGACTGTCTTCAATTGAGCCTGCAACTGTACCTATTAGTGCCAATTTCTGAATTAATTAACTTGTACTGAGGCTCTGATGTTAGACATGATTCTGGTGAATGTTGCTTGAACGTGGAATTTCACTGAATACAAACCATGACACAGTGTTTGAAATAGAAATTCAGCATGCCTCTTTTGTGTATATTAAACCAGGAAAGGTCAGTAATTTACTCTTTGAATGGAAAATATAACAACTTGTCGTAGCAGTGAGTTTGCTTCCATTGGTTCAGGCTGCAGATTTGCTTCTTCTCTTATGGTCTGGCAGGCGCTGGAGGAACCTCGGCACTTGTGTTCCCATGGCTGAGTCAACTGACCTCTCTTTTTCCCTGCTGTCTTTCCATCTTAGACAAAGTGGTTATCTTGGTGGGCAGCTCTGACAGATTGACCCTTTACATACGTTTGCTTTCCTCCCGTAGATTCTGGTTTTTCCTTTTAATAGTTATGTCATCATCCTGGCAACGTGTTTGTGTAGCACATTGAAGAAAGGCAGAAAGTAGCCCCAGGCAAGCATGTGCAGTTGCATTCATCATCCATCTAGAGCTGGTTTTTTGGTCACAACTGAAAACGGAATCTATGGCTTGTGTCTGTTCGGGAGGTTTACACAGGTGTAACTATAAAGATGTTGCTGAACCAACAAGGACAGACTGGAGTGAAACCACAGAAGTCCTAGTTTTATTCTATGCAGATGCATCTAATCTGCATTAGGAACTTGCACTCGTGGAGCTCTGCCCGTGCTAAACTCACTCAGGACTCACCTACGTTAGGATCTGACTCGTGGTGGTCTCGCACAGTAAGGACTTGCAA
>NW_017728951.1:15250090-15279413 GCF_001723895.1 Crocodylus porosus
GTAATTAGCTTATTAAGTGATATAAGAGGAGTCATCTGATCATTGTCATTTTGTGTAATTGTCCATGTAACGTAACTGTCTTGGTCATGAAATGCTATTAATCGTTTCTATATTTTCTGTTTGTTCATATTTGTTGGAAACATGTAAATCTGTGTATTTATATATGCATTCTACATTTTCCCCCAGATCACCTAGTTATGTGGATTTTGCAAGAAAATCTTCTAGCTGTGAAAAGCAGACTGAGTCCATTGTAGTTTTAGATCCTGTTTCCAGCAGTGAAGACCAGATGCCTGAAAAACTCCTAAAACAAGACAAAGTGGAGGAAGAAAAAAGTAAAAAAATTGATAATGAAACGACTGTTGAGAAAACAAAAGAGTCTGATAGTTCCAACTGTTAACTGTTAGGCTAAAAGCTGGGACTTTAGCAGTCCTTATTAGTAAGTATAAATTTCATAGGTGTGAGCAAGGATGCTCAATACTAATAATAATGTATGCAAACTGTTTTTGATGACAGTTACTGAAATGACCTTTTGTATACAGTTTTGTTATATGCATTAGTGGGTCATGCAAATACAAAGGTCAGTCAGAAAGTAATGCCTTCTATTATTTTCTCTCAGCCAAATATTATTGAAAAAAATATTAAACACGGATGGTAAATTTGTACTGCTAAACACACACCTATTTTTGTTAACATAGTCTTCTCCTTCAATGGCCTTTTTTCACTGGTGACTGACCCAACATTAAATGAAGGTTAGAAAAAATGCCTCCTAATTTTTATCTCCTAATCAAGCCACAGACAATAGTGGATGTTCTTGACTTTATGCCTACAGAGGCCACAGCAAACTCAGAGGACTATGTCAAGATCCCCAGAGAAACTGAAATATCAAATGCAAAGAGTTTGTCCCTACAGAGATGGGTGTAAGGTGCTGCTTCTGCACAGTAACACTTGCCCGTAGGCCAGCCTGTGCACCACAGACGTGGAGGCAATCTCAGCTTTTGGATAGACCATGCTGTCCCATACTCCAGAAAGTGAAGAGTATCCTGAGGGCAGTGTTTTGGGGATGAGAGCAGCCATGGCTACTGTATGATAGGGGCTATACAAGGACAAGGACTTTTCCAATGTCAGGATGCATGGCTTTGTTCACCAGTTGGAAATAGCCATCGACAGAGGAGGAAAAATACTGTTGAAAAATATCTGCATTTGGCGATGATGTAGAAATGTTCTGTGCAAGTTTAGTATTTTTTCAATCGTATTTGGCTGAGGGGAAAAAAATGGTGATCCTTCCAGGCTGACCCTCGAGTATTCAATTCAGAATCCTTTCTTTTTGTTTTGGTCTTGTGTATGCATACTATCTTCTTAAATATGTTACTTGGACTCTTTTAAAATATTGTTAACATTTACTTATTTTAATGAAAAGACACTTTGCAAAGGCCAGTAACAGTTTGATCTGAAGCTCGCTGCTGTGACTGGAAAGGCCCCCAGTGACTTCAGTGGGCTTTGGATAGACCCGGAGGCGACAATTGCACAAAAATATTGGACCGAGCCCAACAAAAATCCACTCAAGACACTGCCTTAAAATATCTTTGATACCTATTTAATAGGGGGCTCTATTGATCTCCTTTCTGGTATGTTCACATGGGCCATTTTGTTGAATAGTAAAGCACAAGTACAGAATTTCTGCATCAAAACATGGGTTTATTTTTTTCTGCCAGTAGTGAGTTGACACAGTTAATGAAAACAGGCAGTGCAGCATGCTAGTTTTGTACCAGGAGTTTTGGTGATGATCTTTAAACATAGCAGTTTGGAAAGTCAAGCAAATGCTCCTGTTTACACTGAGAGCTCTTTAGAGCAAAGGCTCTCTTATTTCTTTGTACAGCACTTAGCGCAATGGGAACCTGATGTGCTTGGAGCATCCAGGCACTGTTATATTGCATATATTACACTGAGCTCTTGTGATTAAGGACGGTGCAAATCAATGTGTACGAGGTTGGGGCTCTTTGCCAATCCAACTGTTGATTTGTACTCAAGATGAAGAATTTCAGGATCAGGCCCAATATCGCTAACAAATAAACTTTTGACTTAATTCCTGTAAACTGTTGTGTACTGCGGTGACATGAGTTGTGTTGGTAGGTGAGAGCACAAGTACCACCCTTTAGCAGAGTCCTTTCCAATGGAGTTCGATTGACAGGTACGTAATTTACTTGCTTCAATGCCAATCCATATTCCAGAGAGGCTTTTAAAAGCAAACACAATATTTCACTTGAGTACATTGAAGACACAAATATAATCAGGGATTTTTACCTTAAAGTAAAGATTGGTGTTACTGAAACTTGAGTGGTGATGTACTTGAATGCTCTGGTTTTTTGCTTAATGAAATGGTGATAGTATTTTAACTATTAAGGATGAATGTGCTCAGTTTGTTAGTGCGGCTCTGCATGTAGTTGTCTGGTGCATCTCTTCCAAAGCTGATAGTAATGAGTATGGCTGTTATGCTCTTTTTTTCTTGGTGCATGTTTGATTAAAAAAACAACATTGGGGTTGATCTAATTATCTAACTAAGTGTATTTCCTAAATTAGGGGAAATTTGTCTATCATTTGATTGTATATCTGCATTTCAGTGGCTTTTTCTAAGAGTTGGTTTTGCACTTGTGTTATCCTGAATTTAAAACATGACATTTTATAAATGTATTTTTCCTCAAATTTTTATTGTTGTATATGTTAACTGGAAATTATTCTAAAACAGAAGTTTTTAAAAAATATTTCTTTTACTTAGACTATTTCTGTTACACTCCAATATAAAATTATTTATCTTTCCATCATTGCTTATTAAAAAGATTACTGACAGTTTCCCAAACATTGTGAAATTGTTTTGTTATTCACTAATTCAGACTGGGGTAAGCTTTTTGTCCTCTAGAGCAAATTTCTACCTTTATTCTATGCATGGGGTTTGCAGTGGCATAGCTAGCCATCACTTGCTGGAATAAGTATGTTTTTCTTCTGGACTAGACATAAGAGAGGTATTGAGAAAGTGTTGGACAAAGCAGCTCTGTTTTTTTGTTTTTCTTAAATGTTTGTCTTCACATCTCTACAGACAAGTAAAACCTTACATAACAACAGGCATTTGTTTAAATACCAAAGCTTAGAGAAGCCGAGCCTTTATTAAAACATCCAGTATTGTATCACAAATTGTTGTTTGAGATGGCGGATGAAAGTATCAAAAAATGCTCATTAACAGCTTAGTACTGTTTCCATTGAAGGCAATACTCCAGTGAGTACATGAAGAGGTCAGGTTAGAGTGGCTTTAAAATATTTCACTCAAAGTATTCACAAGTATTTAACTGTATTGAGGGATATGCAGGATAAGAAACTAGTTGCTTGCTGGAATGAGGTGTGTGTTGCACATTTACCCGGCCTAAAATGCATGCACCAACATATACTTCAGCCTTAGTTATTCCTAGACCAAACACCTGTAAAAACAGTACTTTATGGGTAAGTAGGAATGAAAATCGAAAGTCATAGCTGAATTTGGAGGTATTTAAAATAATTTGTTAGATAAAAGTAACAGATCAAACTTCATATGAATACAAGGATTCAAGTTTGGTTCACTATTGCCCTAAGTATAGGTTGTCCGTAAAAACCTGATACTACTATTGTATCTGCATGAAGGGACCTTGTCACGACACAGAGTGTCCAAGAAGGCTCTATATAAGTGTGTGGATTTCCCTTGTCAATCTAATGACACATCAGAACATAAACCCCGAAATTTACAGTCCACCTCCTGAGGTGCTGTGGACTCCCAGTTCCAGTCGACTTCACTGGCAGCTGAGGGTTCTTAGCACTTCGCAGGACCAGACTATTAATTGCTCTGGCTCCAAATCCATTGAAGTGATGCTGATGCATCCATCAGGTCAGGTGGAGTGTGCTGTCCTGTGAGAGAAGAGTCCTAGCCCTCAGCCAGTGGTGGCTGGACAGACTGGGGAAGCATCTGGCCCTGCTCTGTTGGAGGAAGTGCATCAAGTTCTGTTTCTTCAGCAAAATCAACAAATTCAAGATATTCTGCTGAACCTGGAATGGGGACAGAAAAAAAATAAGTTCTCCTAATTGAAACAGGCTTGTTCAAAATAAACTCTCGTGCTTTTCCAGTTTAAAACGTCCAAGTGATAAATGCATCACATGCTTAACGTAAAGGATATTAGCACATATCCTTACCAGCAAATTTTTGATGTTAGTGTTAGCAAAAATTCAGCGTCTCCCTTGGGCCCAATTCTGCAACTGACAGAGCAGCAAAGGCCGCATTTTAAAGGTATGTAGGCTTTAAAAGGTATGGCTAAGTGCCCAGAAGGATTTCAGAGGCACACGGATGCCAGGCTCCTAGTGATTTCAAAGGGAGTTGGGCACCCAGTGGGATTTCCAAAAGTGCTTGTCTGCAGCTTTTAAAACCTAAATACCTTTAAAAATGTGACCTCATGGGGCCAAAGGCAGGTGCAGCAGTGCACTGTGATTGCATTGTTTGTGGGGGGGCCAGGATCTGTCCATAGTGGCTTTATTTTGTGAAACTTCAAGAAACTACCTTTTCTAGTTTTGTTCATCTCCACTCAACGAGACTTGTCACCATACTCTGCTTTTGCATCACAGCATCCTTCCTCTTCATCTTCCTCTCCCACCCCAACAGCTCTATTCCCCTCCACTTTTTACTTCCCCCCCTACAGTTGTCACTGCTCTTCTCCGTTATATGCCAATCCCCCCCCACCAGTACAAATCCACAACCCTCCTTATTCAAACTCCCTCTGCCGCTGCTACACCTACAACTTTTAACACTTTCTAACTTATTTATGCAACTTTAATTTTCTGAACCTAATATTGGTGTGTTACAGTGAAATGGGTTGTAAATTGAATTCTAAATGTACATCTGTCCTGGAGCTAAAATACCCTTAATTTATTTTTATTTCTTGATGCATGTATGCACAGGGGGCTGAAAAATTCCAGCCAGTTGATTTTGCTGGAAAACCTGACGTTGACTACTGTCTAAGAAAAGATCTATATTAGCATTCAGGTAAACAGACAATCCATTAGGACGACAAGAATATACATTGTGGCAAGTGCTATCCTAAGCGTTTTTGTCGGTGCTTATTTCTGGTCTTTTGATTCCCCTTCCCTCCCATGGAGCAGTTTCAATCATTCTTCCTCCAATCTTTGTTCTCTTATTCATTGCAAGCTGAAAACAATGCAAGAAAGAAGCTCATACGCAGCGCTCCATTCTTGGCCAGTTCTTCCTCTATAGCAAGAAGGCGGTTGTATTTGGTCACCCTCTCTCCACGGGAAAGACCTCCCAACTTGATAAACCTGGCGCCCAGTCCAACAGCCTTAGGACAAGAAAGTGCATGTTTTAAAAACTCCATGGTTAAAGGAGTGAAGTCATTTCATTCCAAGCTATTTAATTTGGTGTCCTAGCTCTAAACCTAAAGCTCAACAGTATTCCTTGTCTCTATGTAGAAATAAAACCCTCCTTTAATGAGAGATTTGGATGGGTTTGCACATTAATTTTCACTTTAATAAGAAATGAGACTTTATTTCCAAATGCAGTTTCAGTACAAAAAGATTAGAGTTAATTAAGACTTTCTATACAAAGCATTATTACTGTTCAGAAATATTTTGAGTAATTCTCTTACATTTTTCCACCAACTAATGCAAGCAAATAGATAACATGCTATTCCCTGTAGCCTGCTGTGGGAATTTTCCTTTATTATTTTATTTGAATTTATTTTTAAGTTTCAAGATTAACTCCAGTAAGAGGTGACTTTCTAGAAAAAAGGCCATTTCACAAAAGGTTATGTGTCTTTCTCACACAGAGACAGCTGTTTTCCTAAATACCAGTTCATGATAAAAGCAGTGTTTTAGCAATTCTGCTGTAGAACAGATTTCTGTACTTACCAGATCTACAAGGCTATCATCAGAAGATTCTCCATCTGGACTTCCTAATGTGGTAATATGTCTTTGTCCTATATATAATGGGAATTTGTAGTCTTCATTAGTAAATATTTAATATATTTTACAAAGAAATAGATTTTACTTTTTATACATTATTAATCCTTTGGGTCCTTTTAAGGTTAAATATAAACAGAGGAAGGCAAACTAATACCCTTTATAGAAATGTAAACGGCAGGCACCAGTTTAATACTTGCAATGAAACATTTGTTTGCATTTATATTATTTCTTTTACCTTTTTGGCCTAGTTTAGGGCACCCCTAACAGTTCTCCCCTGATTGTTATAATGACTATAGGCCAAGTTGGTCATTCTAGGAATGTATTCCAGAAGGTCAAATACCCTGTGTACTGAATTCTAAATGCATTCCCTAGCATTGCAGCACTGATTTTTTTTTTTTTTCTTCACAATGAAAAATGTCCCACACCTTTTGTGAATAAAGTTCTGAAATACATTATTTGCTCATTTTGACACGAGGGATTTTATTTTCTTAGAAGGAGATTAGGGGTTTCAAGAATATATTTGACAGAAAATTTCTAGGAACACATACAGAACACACTTAGAATGACAAACGTACACTGACATAAACATTAAGAAAAATAATGAACATGCATCACTAACCTAGAATAATTTCTACAGATTGTATTTGTGGAACAATTTTTATCACTAATTAAAAAACGAACCCAAAATTTTCCCCTCCTCAAGTTTCTGTTTGCTTGCTTACCTGTTTTAGTTAATTCTTGTATTTGAATATATAAAATTTGGCCATACCTTGAAAATACAAATGCTTTTATGATATGCATACTGTCCCCCTGTCCCCAAGCTGCTTTGTTAATTGAAGCCCTGGAAGCAATTTTAAGAATTCCTTTGGCATTTTCAAAATACACAAACTCCTAAATATAGCTGGTAATCAGGCCATGAATTTCAGATTCTTTTAATGAATATGCCCTAAATTGCCAGTTGCTGTATTTCGGTATAAAATGTTAAAATATTTGAAAGTGAATCATTGGGAGGGCACAATGTGGCTACGATAGGGTTTGAAATTCAGACTTTTTCACTACTCACCATCTAGAATTCTTGTAAGTTCTATCAGATCTGTTACTGTTGTTTGGTTTGTATATTGTACTATAAGACCACTGCATTTTGGTACTTGTATATTTTGGTTTATTACAAGATTAGAAATAATTTTAGATGCATTTTCTGCAATCAGGTAGCATTTGGAACCAAGCACATTACATATATTATTCCACTGCTGGCAGTCCTGCGTAAACAGTAAAATTAAACTATTAGAAGTTAAAGGATTCATTTCAGCACTACATATATATTTACATAGATTAAATTCTGACCACACTGTGGTGATGGCAAAACTGCCACTAACTCCAGTGAAGCTGGAATTTTACCTTGGGATACCATTCTCTCACACAGAAAAGGTAGTATTTTCACTACATGGAGGCAAATAAAATGTAACATTGGCATTTTCTATGGCTTACAGGGTTTTGTTAGAGGACAGAATTTAAGATAGAAGCAAAAAATCTTACTTAATATATTATAATAAATTCTAGATTTCAGTCACTTGATCCAGTGTAAAACAAAATAACTTTCACTTGTGATTATTTATTTAAATGCCAGATCATTAAATAGTAATGATATGGAACAAAAAAGTATAGAATCAGTGACACACATTAAGACAAGAAGATCAGATCTACAGGGACACTCATGGGAACAGACAATTTCCAAAGTTCTCTTCTGGTAAGTTTTATATTTCTAGTGGTTTTTGTATTTAGTGGACTGTCCATGTATCACAGAATTGTTCCCCCACCCTCACACACACACACTTATTGTCAGTAAAACAAAGGTTTTTTGACAGCTAGCTTACAAATTAACTTTCTCCTTTTTGTGTTCACCAATTATGTGACTTCTAAATTCTAAGATTTAAGATTTCTGAATTTCTTCAGTTCATGCAAGAAGGGTGAATATACTAAAAATGTGCACTATGTAGACCTGCAGTTCACAAAGCATTTAAGTACATGCTGAAGTCGCACTGGAGCTAATGACACTTTAAGGATATGCCTAACATGCAGCAAACAGACATCAGCCTTGTTCTACCATGAAAATGTTTACAAGAGCACAAGTTGCAAGTGAACAGACATCCCTGCCCTTTGTTGCGCGCCAGTTACCCAAAAATGTCTGTGCAGCCAAACCTAGTTACAGTTTGTGACGCCTTAGGGGAGGACATCTGTTCCCTCATTGCATGCACAACCTGGTGATTCCCAGGGCACACATTTCATGCTAATGTGTCTGCAAGCAGGGGAAACCTGCTCCCCCACTTGCATACACATGCCCCAAGAATCCCCTAAAGGGAATTTACCAAGGCACGTTTCATGCTGCTGTGCCTAGACCCCACTGGTTTCCCCACTTGCAGACACATTCCCCAAGAATCCACCTGCAGTGGAAATTCCCAGGACACATGTCTTCAGTGCAGGTTCCCTGTTTCCAGACACACACCCAAGGTCAGGGTGCAGCACCTGGGGGCCACTGTCCTGCAGGATCAGGCCCTTGAAGCCCTGGGAGCAGTTTGGGTGCACCCCTGCAGGACAACTGCCCTGGCAATGTCTGATTCTGCTGATCAATCTGATCAGTTGTCAGGACTCATCACAGCAGAGCTGATGCCACAACATGAACAACTTCTGTTTGTAGCCTCACTTAAGTATTTAGTTGTATAAGAACCGATTGCTGAATATGGACCAGATTAGTACTGATTCTCAAGCATTCAAATATTTATAGGAAACCTGTGTTATAAGTCTGCTAAATTATTGTTTCTTAATACTAAACTATTTTGGCTACCCTTAGTTTTTGATACTGGAAATGCATGATTTCTTAGATGCTGTCAGTGAATATCAGAGGGATTGGTGGAAACTAGGCAGGGAACAATGTGGGCTTCCGGAACCTGAGGAGGTATACAAGTAAATTTGTGACTTCAGGAGAAGCAAAACTGAGTAACATTCCTGCTACAGAATAATCAGCAGTGAAGAAACTTGACATGTTTGTTGTTTAAGTTGTTACCTTTAAGCCTTGGAGTAAATAACTCCACTGAGGTGAATGAGGCAGTTCATTCATCCCAGAGCTAGTCTGAGGCTACTGGCAGATTCAGAAAGACTACACTGCTTTGGCTTACCTTTAATTCACATTTTAAGGTAGTCTCACAAACATGAAGAATCAAAACCTACATTAATTGTATCAGAAAACTTTAGATTTTGATGCAGTAAGGCTTGAATTCCATATTAAATGTGTGGCTGCAGAACCATGAAATAAAGAGGGACTCAGTCTATAGGGTTTTTTCCCCCTTCTTGCAGAAAGACAGTGAACCTTAATATTTACATAACTGGAAAAATGTTATAACCGCTGATATTTACAATTACAAAATCCATTCCTTTCCAGCAGGGGTTGGGTTGACAACCTCAGGGCACTGGGCAGGATCCAGGGAGCCATTGCATCTGGCCTATGGATGTGGAGCTTCAGAGGCTGCAGGTAGTCTCCCCATGCTACTGTCGGGGTAAGCGGTGGTGGCAACCACATTCCAGCACCCAGCCACCTCTGACCCAGAATGGTTCATTCCAGCCCACAGCCAGAAAAGGTTGCCTGCCCCTGCTTAATAATATTCTGATTAACTATAATCACTTATTGACCCTTTTTATTTAATTCTAATCTTACCAGCACTTAAATCAATAGTGTTCTACCACTCCTTTTAATTCTAAGCAGTATTTTCAAATGTAATTTTATGTTGCAGTGTGAGTGTAGATTTTGGTGGTTATAATATCATAGCAATTTACTTAATTATCAAATGATTCGAAGGAATGTATGGCTATATCTAAATGATTTTCTTCTGATACAAAACTAGTCTTTCACTTTTTAAATAGTTTTTGAAATCTGCTTGATCGCACAAGAAAGGATGTGCAATTAAAATGGAAGTGGCTAAGCAAAACAAATCTGCTAGAACTTCATTTTCCTGTAATTTTTTTTAAAACCTCTTACATACTGTAAATCTATCCACATGCTATCCATATCAATCAGGATTAATTTTCTATCAGAAGTCATGTCAAAAGTATGGTAAGTTTACAGCCACTACCACCAAGTGCTGGACATTAAGTATAACACATTTTCATACTAATATTTATACATCTTTCTCCAAGAGAGTGAAAAATGCCCCTTACTGGGTTTTCTGTGCAAGCTCAGTAAACTTTCTCTTGTAGTTCTTGTTTGTTTGTTTTCTTAGTAATTTATTAGATTTATATCCCATTCTATCCAGAAACTCAGTTCACATGACCTGTTCTGATAGCTAACAGCATTTAGTTATGCCCTAACAAGGAGAACCTGAGTAGGTTGTACAGAGTGCATAAATATGCAGAGGAATGAATTTCAGTCACCGTGTGTTTTGCTTTATTATCTGTTGCCCAGGGCAAAATCTCAAAGCTTGCTAAAAGTCTTTGTCAGGCTCAGCAACTATATGCATTTAAGGAAGAGTTTAATGATGGTAAGGTGTCCTCTAAAAATGTCTTACCTCTTTCCTCAGAGGATCTACTAATGCAATAATAAAGGGATATTTATTAATCAGGTCCACATACATATCAACTAGTTCTTCAGGACTCTTGAGTGTTCCAGTGAGTGTTTCATATTTTCCTTTTGTCTAAAATTGCAAGTAAAATGCATAAAAGATAAGAATGGTAGCAATTTTGTAGTAAGAAACTACTAAGGCAGTCATGCAGATCCAGTGGCCACAAAACCCTCCATTAAGGAATGCATGTTGTATTGTGTCAGTAATCATTCTGACCCAGGGCTGCTTCATTCAGTGTCTGTGCTCTAACTGAGCAGCATTATGCAACACAAAATACAGTTTCATAGTTTAGCCTCCTCTACCCAAGTTAAATAAAAAATACTGGTAACATCAAATGTTTCCAAATCAGTTTTTGTCAGAGATAAGGCCACCTTCTGACTGTCTTTGAGGCTAGCAGTTGCCTGCATACATGAAATGCTGTTCCTGGTACTCTGTGGCGGTTAGCAATCACTCCAAACTAAGAAGTTTGCATCAATCAATGTCAGTCCTTAATGATCATCCTTGTGTAAGATAAGCCTCCGTATTAACTTAACACCAATTTCAATTGTTGCATGACAGAGCTTCTTAAAGATACAGTTCCCCACACCATCCCTATTTCAGCCCAGACACTGTTAACCATTTATGCAAAGCAGTCCATAAAAATTTAAACTTTCTGGTTTAAATTTGCTGGAAATGCTGGAAAATAGTAATCAAATGTATCGTAAAATTCCAAGGTATTATCCCACCGCCACCCCCAGAAAAGTTATTTTTTTAAAATATCATGATGGGGTGGGGGGAGGCTGATTCATTATTTTTATATGTTTAAAGACTGTACCACTATCGCATATAAGAACTGTTAAAAAAAAAAAAAAAGCGTTAAATTTATGCCAAAAAGCCCTTGTTTTCAACACTAACGGAGCCTGAAAATTGTGACATTTTCTGGTATTTTCTCATTTAAGGTTCTGTACCAAGCTGGTTCCAGTGGATGTGGTTTCCATTATACTCTGTTAGCTTGTAACATGGTTCTGACATTGACAGTGCTGCTAAAGTGTTAGAAACAGAATTGTACTGATGTTTTTCTAGCTAAAAAGCATCCAGATTGATTTTGAACTTAAACAAGAGAAAAGAAAACTTTTCAGAATTCCCAACTGAGGTACATAAATCTGACTAGATCCCAAAAACTTGCCAAAGTAAGAATTATATAAATGCTGACAGCCAATTATTGAAAGGTTTCTGAGTATATTCAAGATTGCTCAATATTGAAAATGTACCAAGCAATAACTCCCTGCTTTCTGGTGTGTGCGCCTGAAAAAACAACAGATATAGTACATTAAAGTAAAGAAACAAAAGACTGGTATGAATGCATCAAAGCAAGAATACTTTGAAAAATATGAAAATAGATTTCATTTGTGCATTGGAGTGGTACCACAGAAGCTAAAGTAGTCTTTTTGCTTCTGGAGACTTGGATTCAGATCTGGTTTAGGTTGTAAGAGAAATTAAATTGCCTTATTCAGTTTAACTTGCATGGTAACTTGTCAATTGGATTGAACTGCGTTAATGGACAAGAAATGATCAGTAAAATCTCAGAAGTAGAATTCTGGCTGGCACAGACAGCTTTTTAGCATTTCAGTTCTGAAGGCCCAATCATGAAACTGCATGGGTTTCTGTAAGGCAGATCACAGCTGCTATATAAGGCCATGAGTTGGAAAAGCTGTCATAGTCTATTGTGCCTTTCTTCATATAAAGCTTAATTTCAGTTTACCCATGTGAGGGAGGGGTTGACCCTTGGTCCCTACACTGTCATGCAAAGAAGACACTACTACAGAGCTCTGCTGCTCAGTACGCAAGGGGGGTGAGAAGAATGTTGAGTGGTCTCTCTGCTACTTGCTTCCTTCTATTCACCATCCAGTAACATTTCTGTTGGGTTTGGACCATGCACACTATGTAGGGCTGACTGTTCAGAGCCTAGTATATCAGAGCAGAGACTTTCTTTTGGCTACATATGTTATGCAGTATAGACATACTTGGGTTAGAGCCTCTAGATATTATTGTAATACTGATAATAATTAATAATTTGAATAACATTACTTTAAAATCCATTAACATAGTTAACTGAGAATGACTTACATAGTCCATCAATTCATGAGCAGCACAGTTGATTGCTACATAAACATCTATTCCTAGTTCCAGGCCTATGTTCCTGCAAGCTGTTTGCACTAAGACCAGAGGTTGTTCTAGAGTATCAAACCCTGTTGTCAGGCAGCCCAAGTGTGATATTCTTTTTAAAACTGGTGGCTGAAAATAAAGTAAAATTAATCTCCATATTAATATATGTGAAACTATACAATGCAGTAGCATTTAGTTCAGAAAATGTTCCCTCACAAATTACAGTGTAAACCATAGGGACACACGCACGCATGCACGCGGGAACCCCCTTCCCCCCCGATCCATAGAAATATAGCTGGTCACACAGGGCATTTGTTCACATGCACACACCGCAGTGGTGGGTGCTTTGAAAAGTGCTCAGCGCTGTGGTGCTTGCAGTGGTATAAGTGGCAACTGTGCATCAGCGCTGAGAAAATGGCAGCGGCATGCTTTTGAACTAGAAGACACTGGAGGTGCTTTAGTTTAAAAGTGTGCCACTACCATTGTCTGTGTGCTGATGCACACCTCACCGCTGATACTGGCGCAGTGCACATCACCTCACATGCAGAGCAGACGTGATTAATCGAATCTGCTCCAAAGTGGCGGATCTCCAGCGCATCGCAGGACCAAAAAGTATATGTATAAACGCCCACAGTTCTGGCTCTTATTTACAGTTTTCTTATTAACAATTCCTAAAATTTTGCAAAGACTCTTCAAATACAACTTTTTTAATATGGTAATTGACAAAAGAATGAAAGGAGATGTAAATGAAAGAGGAGGTTCCAAAGACAACCTCCCCTATGATGTGGTAAATGCTGTGCAAAAGTTCCCATTACTGACTGATTACTCCTTTTTCACACCATCCTTTCCTTCACTTTTATAAATTTCTTCCTACTCAGTTATCCTGCTCCACAAACCTAATATGGCACCTTTGGAGTAGTCAACAGGAAGCGCAGGCTTTTCAAGTCATCCTGACTCAATTTAGGAAAGGAAATATAGCTGTGTTATGATTCTCTTGTTGAGAATCAAGATTACATGGGCATGCACTAGCCAGACATGGATGCAATATTTCTGATTTGCTTTGCTTTAATTTGATGTAAAAGTTGTGAATGTTTCTATAAAGTACTGCTGTGAATGTTATGTACCAAATGAATTACTTCCAACCACAGATACAGGTACTGCAAACTCGGAGCCTTAGGCTCCCCTGCTGCCTTTATGTAAAGCCTTGTGTAGAACCTGGAGTCCTCCATTTGGGGAACCCGTGTTTCTTATCAGGGTAGACAGGAGGAGGAAAAGAGGGCACTAGTATTTACTGGTACAGCTGAAGTCTTAGTCTGATAAACTGGTACTGCTGCCTACCAGGGCCCAGTATAATTGATTTAAATTCTATAAGATCTGCAGACCTTGGATTCCAAAGAATGACATCATGAGGTTGCTAAGGTAACTCAGCAAGATATAGTCCCAGATTCTGCTGAGGAAGAGTTATTTGGATAGCAACAGAATTTTTCTGCCTAAACTCAAGAGGTTTGGGGAAGATAAGACCTAAAAGAAAGAGTGCCTTACTACAAAAAAAGGCTACCCATATATAAAATTTGGTGAGATGGGTCAGATTATTATGAAAAACACATTGCTGTCCAAGACAAACACAAGTGAAATAAACTGTCCCCTGTTTGGCACAGTTCATTTTATGCAGGTTAGGCTCAGGGAAAAGTTGGAATAGTCTGTTTATCTCAAAGTTGTTTGGTGGCAAGTCATATTTCCTTCTGGTTAGGATGTTTCATATTTCACAGAAGACGAAAAGGAAGAGATGCTCCTCTGGGCAGGGATTTCTTCTATGGTGAGGTGTATCCGGGCTCTACGATGCTGAAAATTACCTCGAACAAAGCCAGGAGCAGCGTCACAGGTTCAGGTAGTAAAACTTGCTTCCTCCTTGTAAAATGATGAAGATTTCATTTAAAAATTGGCTAAAATGTGCTATCTTCCATATGTTGGGTATCCAAGTTGTAGTTGTATTGGTCTAGAGGCAAAAGGAATCGGAACTCGTGGTAGAGGTGACCGTGCATGTGCATATATCTGCTCTACCACAAGTTCTGATTCCTTTGGCCTTTAGACCAATATAGCTACAACTTGGATACCTGACGCATGGAAGATGGCAAATTTTAGCTGATATTTTAAAAATGAAATCTTCATCATTTTACAAGGAGGAAGCAAGTTTTACCACCTGAAACCTGTGACCCTGCTCCTGCCTTTGTTCAAGGTAATTTACATCATCACAGAGCCCAGAGACACCTCACCATAGAAGAAATCCCTGCCCAGAGGAGCATCCCTTCCTTTTCATCTTCTGTGAAATATGAAACATCCTAAATAGAAGGAAATATGACTGCATCCTGCTTGCCACCACACAACTTTGAGGAAAACAGGCTATTCCAACTTTTCACTGAGTCTCATCTACATAAACTGAACTGTGCCAAACAGGAGATTTTTACCACACCTTTAACTCTCCTATGCAATACGAACTTTCATTTCTACCCAGGAGAACTTTTACAATCTCTTCTCCTATGCCTGAAGAAGGGTGCTTGTGCCCAAAAGCTTGCAATTCAAGATTTTTTTTTTGCAATATTCTAGTTAGTCTAATAAAAGATATCACCTCTATCACAAATTCTGATTCCTTTTGCCTCTAGACCAATACAGCTACAACTTGGATACCTGATAAATTGTCCCCAGCACTTCAACTATCTTTTTAAGCATTAGGAACCATGTTCTGAACCTGCATAAGACAGCATGCAAGTGGAATGCTGCACTCATGCACTACCAATTACAGGATAGGGCTTAAGTTTGCATTTTCCTGTGACACCTCTTTGTTGACTGTGTGTTGTCTTGTCCTATAAAAAGTTTTTTTCCCAGTTCTTTTTTTGAAGCTTACTCTTTTGATTTCAGTTTCTTGTGACCTGTTATTTAAGTAAAGCAAACAAGCAGTCTAAAATTAGTGTTTCCCCTTGAAATAGTTATGTTCAGCTAGGAGGGACCAGGGATTTTCAGCTCAGTCTTGAACAGCCGTAGACTAAATGAGTATCTTGCAGCATCAAACACTAAGATAGCAATAATAAAACCATAGCAAAAAAGCAAGACAAAAGTTCATTATTATGAATGACTTAATGTGACAAATCAGTAAAAATATATTTCTGATCAAACGGTGTATAGACTTTGCATATATTATACGGATTTATATGCTGTAAAGAAAATTTTCAAAATATTAATTTATCAATTCTTCAGGCTGAAAATATGAGTGAAAAAGTCTTCAATTTCTTAAGGAAAAGCCCCCAAATTACCCTTCCCAGAAATACATTGCAAGTTCTTAAGTAGTTTTGAATTTAAATTATTTCTAACACTCAAGTGGAAGCAATACAGTATAATTTCCTTTTCTCATCCAATTTTCTATTTGCCACTTTTCCTGTTTTTCAAACAGAAATTAAACTAACATAACTCCTTTTATTTATTCAAGATTCAGTCCTATAGCTGCCCAGATTCCACTAAAGTAAATGGAAGATTGATTTGCAAAAAATGATTAATTCTTGTTTATCCCCATCTTTAGAAGTTTTATTTTTAGTTTGTTGCTTCAGAGAGAAGAGGAAACTCATGTCATGGTGAGTCCAGGAAAAACAGTAGCTACCTAATGTTGTTAGTCACAGAGGGATAGGTTATTTAAAAACATCTCATCCCTCTCTTTTTTTACAGCATGGAAATGATCACAATAAACCAATAATTCTACAAATGTCTTGAGGTACGGAGCAAAGCCAGCATGGCATTAACACCAATTATTTTGAAAACCTGGTTGTGTAAACACAACATCATCTGCAGATTTTCGGGATACAAAGAAACAGAGGATTTGAAGTATACCAGGAAATGTTCCACACTGCATTTGCCAAGGCAGTTCATACTGCCTGCTCTCTCTCTCTCTGCCTGTAGTCCACTATCTTCTGAGGACCACTGAGAGCTGAAAATAGATGCCATGGAACTGCCAGCAGCCGAGGAACCTTCATTCTTATCCCCTCCATGCATGTGCATACACAACCCCTACCTTGCAGACAGCAATCCCCCCCACTTCTGCTCCCTGCTGCTCTGGCCTTCAAGGACAAGAAGGTAGCTTGCCCAGTTCAGAAGCCATGGGAGTGCTGTCCTGGCTGGGCAACAGGCACCCCTGTGTTCTGCTTCTAGCTGCCATGGCTGTCCAGGGCAGGAAGACAATGGGAAGCTCCATCCAGGCTCTGGTGCGCAAGGCAGGCCCTGAGTGCTCACCCAGTCCAAAATGAATAGCAGGTAAAATGAACCTAGTTCCACAGTAACAATATTTTGTCCTACTGTTTTGCCCCTCACACGGAGCTTCCAAGTAAGCATAGCCAACAGAGTCTACCTCCCTACTTGAGGGTATAAAATGTGTAATATTTGGAATTTAAGTCTTGACTTAGGGCTTTTCATTAAGGTCACACATAATAAATTAGTACTGTAACTTCATACTGATAACGTAGTAATTCCCTGTTCTTGAAGATAATCCTCTAGAAGAATAAGATTTGTTATCTTACCGGAGCTTTCTTCCCTGTGTTACGTGCACTGCCTTTTTTACTGTCTGCTAGCTGAGGGCTGGACTGTTTGCAGGGGGGTGGGAAACAAAACAAAACAAAGCGATGAAACTGATTGTTTGGGAAAATTCAAGAAATATGTAGAGATTTCAGACAGAAAGCAAAGAATGAGTAGATCAACTTTTGTTCAAGTAACCTTGCATGCAGGGTTAGGAAGCGTCCCCTCCAAGTATTTAGAAAAACACACCAAAAAAAAGGATTCTGTATACAACACAAAACAGCTATGTTGATTTGTTATTACATAAGAAATCATCAACACATTGCCAAATGTTCATTTCCATGAAGTGTGTGTGTGTCATCTCAACTAGTGCTCTCTCCCAGAGGCCTCTCACCTTCTGCTCCAACAGCATATATATACCCAAAAATGTAAATCTGGACTCCACTAGAAGCATCAGTACTACATGCTGTTCACTGACTTCAGTGTAAAACTTCAGTGCAGGAAATTAAATGTATGTGCAAGACTTGGCAGGATCAGGGTCACTTATTTTACATTGAACTTATATTGGTCTGTCCTATTTTATTTTTTCCTATTTATTTTTTCTTGGCTAGTCCTCCTATGTTTATGAAAATGTTCTGTTCTACATTCCTGCTGCAGATTAAGTGGTGCCTTGTGCATGTGAAATGCGTACACACACTTGCTATACCATGCTGCAAAACTAAGTGAGAAATGTGATATATGGCCCACGTTACACAGACAACAGATATGATTATTAAATACTAAATAATATGTTCAGTGCTGGAGAGGTCAGGTGAACAATACAGTAGAAGTTTCATAAGTAATAGTTTTCACAAGTCATTATATAAAATGGAACGTATATCTTACCGCTTTGCATGCAGGCTCCAGTAACCACATCATTTCTTTCTGAATATCAAGAATTCTTTCTATACCCTGTAAATTAAATAACAGTATTCTTCCAAAACAATTAAAATATCTTGCTTTAAGAATGTAAATTAGAAACACAACATTTTTAAAACAAAACAAAAAGTTAAACCATAATATAAGCATACCAATACAAATTCTTATTGTAGATCATCTTAGCACAAGTAAGAGATATCCATGGCCTTTTAAAACTGTTAGACTATGCCACGTTAACAAGCCAGGAGCAGTGAAGCTATTCCTAGAAATGAATGATTCATTTTCCTGCTCGAATGGGAGTAGGTTGAGGAGGTGGTCAGTCCACCCTCAAGAAGAATTCTACCTGAAATTAACAAGCATTAAGCATGTTGATTTGCCCTCTGAAGATCTGAGAGGAGACAAAAAGCTAGATGACTGCTATAAACTTCAAAAAGTGAGAGTGCAAACCACAAAAAATATATGCTGTGTCCCTTGCCCAGTAATGCCAAATAAGGGAAGGCTGTTGAAGGAAGGTGGCCTAAATTGAAAGGTCCTAGGCCTGCTGGGCAGCTGATCCAAATATCATTCATGTATCTACCCAGTATTACCAATCAGTTATTTTCTAGCTCTATCCAAGAACTTAATATCTGAACATTTCAAAAATGTTATTGTATTTAACCCTGTAATACCTCTATGAAGCAAGGTTATATCCATTTTTGAGATGAGAATGGAGGAACAGAGAGGGTTAACTGAACTGTCTAATGTCACACTAGAAGCCTGAGGCAGTCAGAAACTGAACCATCATAATCTGGGTCTGGTGCCTTAACCAGAAGACCATCTTTCCTTTGGACAGAAAAGGTTAATGTTCCCTTCATATTATGTGCCTTCATATTATGTTAAATCATGCTTGCATAGGTGTATTAGAAAGGGCAGAGGTTGCTGTCAATAACGTATCTGCTGAGGAGGCCTGGTTATGTTAGTACACGCCGTAGCAAAGAATTCCTTACCACTCTCCCAAGAGTCATTATGCCTTTGAAAGATACAATGCCTCCATCAAGAGGTTAAAGTGACATTTATAAACAAAAAGAGTAAAGCTCCACTGGTTTGTTCAGGTCACTAGCACACAAAACAGGAATTACAGCTTTAATGTAGTGTAAGAGTGATGTTGCAGGCATCTTGTGCATATATGTTCTTTGACAAAACTCAGTTAACAAAAAAAAAAGGGGGGGGGTGTTGACCTATCCTGTTTCTTCTCCATCCAGTTCCTTCAAAGGCTTCTATTCCTTTTGTCATCTCTTCCATCCTGATAACTTCATTTTTAAAGCAATTTTCCCCCACAAATTTTGCATTTTTATTATGTGCTTTTCTGGGGTCATCTCCTTTTTTATGCTCTAGGCACTAAATGATTTATTATCTATGAATGTCATTCACATTTTACATAAACCTATTACATGTTACTCTGCTCCGGCTTTTCATTCTTGCTGTATACTAATCGTAGGCCTTTTATTATCCATAAATACAAAGAATCCTTATTATAAATATTTAGTATTGTAAAGGTATGTTATTAATTCTTTGACTTCACAAGTGAAACAAACAACCC
Source organism: Crocodylus porosus (assembly GCF_001723895.1). Lineage (NCBI taxonomy): Eukaryota > Metazoa > Chordata > Crocodylia > Crocodylidae > Crocodylus > Crocodylus porosus. The sequence goes on from NW_017728951.1 coordinate 15,269,882, forward strand.
CCACTCCTCCTCCCCAACACACAGATGCTTTCTAAGGGCTGCATCTAAAAGGCACATGGTCTAAACTGCTAAAAGAAAGCAAAGTGAAATTAACAGCTTGAAGTACTTGTTTAACTGTTAACCCAGTTGGTGGTATAAGCATCACTTCTTTCATTAATTTCACTTTTCCAGGTGATGATTTTCCACAGCTTAAAAGAGTGACCATTGGTCGGGGCAGAGTCATTTCCTTAGGCAAATCCTGAAATTGAGAAAGTTGTAAACAGATAAGAAGTGCCATACTGGGTCAGACCAATGGTCCATTTATTTCAATATTCTGTCTCTGAAAGTGGTGGGATTGGTGCTTTAGAGGGAAAGCACTGAACTGGGCATATCTGAACTGATCAGTTCCTGGTCCATTACCCTTCCTGGCATCCACCGTCACAGCTTTAGAAATGCCAGAGGAAACGTTGTCAACTGTTCTGCTTAATAGCTGATAATATATCTGTTATCCATTAATTTTATTCCCTTTTTTGAACGAGGCTATACTATCTGCCTCTACAAACTCCTGTAGTAATGAATTTCAGAAGTGAACTATACATTGCATAAAAAGTACTTTTTTTGTTAGTTTTAAACCAGTCTCCGATTAATTTAAATTTGCCCCTTAGTTCTAGTATTATATACAGGACTTAAGTGGGTGCATCTACACATGAAATTAAGGCAAAGCAATAAACTCCAGAGTGTTTGAGCCAGAGTAAACTGCTCCCAGGTGCAGTGTCTACATGTACACCTAGGACAGCAGCAATGTGAGCTGGGATGGAGCAGGCCCAGGCTAGCAAGGGGTACAGGGGTCAGCCCCAGGGTCTGGGCAGTGGTGTCAGGCAGCGGAGGGACTGGCTGGGGCACAAGAGTGTAGAACCTGCGGAGCTGTGTGGCTAGGCAGCAGCCAGGAGTCTGGCCCCTGCCCAGTCACCATCTACATACGCGTTTCAGTGCATTTAATTACTCTGCCACAAGGTAGTAGTGTCCCCGGTAGAGTTGACTAGTTTACTGTGCCCTAATACTGGCACACATGTAAACGGTGATGCTTTACTACTGAGCTAATTGGTCTACTCTGCAGAAAAGTGCATGTGTAGATACACCCAACAAATAACAGATCACTAGTCACTTTGTCCACACTTTGCGTGATTTTTATAGACTTCATGTGAATGCCATGAAATTAAGAATAATTAATTATTAACTAAATGTTTCCCAGCTTAGTTTCATTACATCATGGTCCCAGTCCAAACCCATTAAAGTCGATAGAAATGTTCCTTCCAATGAGTTGAATGTGCTGCAGATCAGATGGCAAGGCGTTATCTAAATACGGAATGTCAAACCACATTGCTTTTAACTAAACATTTTTGAAGTACAGAACTCAGTAATAATTACAACTGTGACAAAAGGAAGAAAAATCAAAATAATGGCAAGTACCTGATCATGTTTCAGCCATGCAATGTGTAAGTATAAAGGTGTGTGGTTAACGGTTGCACCAGTTTTAGCAACAGCAAGTGATATTCCTGCAATGGCTATGCTGCCACAGAATGGTGGTTCAATAGGTTCCATAGGTGGAATTGGTTTCTCTGCAACAGAAGTCTTCATTCCTAATAAGATAAGGAATATTTAATGGATGTTTTCCTGTTTTAAAAGTCACTTGTGTATCTAGATCACTGTGCTACAAATATATGGAATATAGTTAAATAATCTGCTAATTTGATGTTAATTTAAAAGAAATTGGTCCATATTGCATTGTATTGTGCGTTTTTATTAGAAATGATTTTGATCTCTATATGCCAGCAGCATCCACCTTTAAATGACTTTTGCCGGTAATTCCTTCTCAAAATCCACTCCCTTGAGCTGGCTTCTTACCACTATCCCTCTAGCTTATGCCCACCTGCATTAGAGGCAATATCCAATCTTTCAAGCACCAAGCATAAATAACTTTGCAAAACCCTACCATTCCTTTCCCTTGTTTGGCCTCCTCCTTCATTTATCTACCTTACATTACTAACTCACTGTGTCAGGGAGTTCATCTACTTTCTTTGTGCTAAAAAACTAATAATAACTAAGAGGAAAAATAATGCATTGATGGGGCTTGATTTTTCAAATGATCTCAAAAGACAAGATTTTCAAATACTTGGTACCTACAATCTGGGCTACATTTTCAAAAGAACTCTTGTATAGATATCAGATTTTTTAAAGTGTTCAGCACCTAGCTGCTCCCATTGTTGATGTTTATGACCAGGCTTCTAAAGAGATTGACTTCCAATGTGCTGTGCTCCTTCAAAAATCTGATTGTTCATTTTGTTTTAATGGGTGTTTCATACAGGAATAAGCAATGCTTAGCAAAATGCAAATGAAGCAGAATAAAAATATGGTACTGTAGGCCAAGGCAAACCTAAAATATGACCTTGTATAGTTTTACAGCGTATCCACATACTGTACTGATACCTAGAAGACAGAGTTGCGTAAGTAGGAATAAAATAAGTGAATGATCCAGTACTGAATTATATGTTTGGATTCTACTGTTTTCTAGATAGTCTTTGTTGTAAATTATCTTTTAGTCCACCTTAAATTGAAAATATATAGATTCCATTCTAAAGTCCAGTTACTGAAGTCATGTACCTGTTACTGTTTCAAGGCAACTCACTGCCAGGAGCATGCTTTTCCCCAAGAAAATAACTGTAAATATGTCGGTTTTTGTAGTTATCATCTTTTTGAATATAAAACTAAGGGCTCCTGTACATATGCAGGCAAAGGCATGATGGGTTCTAATGTGTGATCCCCACTATTCCGCTTCCTGCCATGCCACACATGCACGGCAGGAGGCGTGACTGTGGGATCGCATATTAGATCCCATCATGCCTTATTGCCAAGTGCCCCCTGCACCAGCAAGTAGCAAGCTCCCATGGCTGGGATCCCCCTCAGCTGACAGGGGTGCATAGGGTGCCTTTGCAACAGAAAGATCACATCAGCTGCCGTCTCCCAGCCTTGTGTGCATAGGGCCCTCCCATGGCTGGGAGCCCTGTCACCTGGGGTTGAGGGTGCATATGCCCCCTCCAGCTGGGAGCTCCAATCAGCTGATGGGGCTTCCAGCCACAGGGGCCCTGGGCCACACATTCAATGGAGTTATAAAGTTATTACAGGTACAAAGTTATTACACAAATTTTGTGGAATAACTTTGTAGCTTATTTCTTTTATTATCATGCCATTAATTGCTTGAATGTATGGCCAAGTGACCCACTTAAGGTGTGATTAACTAGTTAATAATGCCTTAAGTACAATGTGTAGATGGAGCCTAAGTGATCAGTAGCATTTATATATTTTTAAAAGTCCCACTATAACTGTTGTATGCAACAGAGAGTGCCACCTGAGGATGGACAGGATAGAGTAAGAACAGACATAATATTTGAAACATGCTCCAAAAATGGAGTATTTCAGCCACGGACAGACATATAGGCCTCTGCCACGCATCCAGGCTGGACCACTTCAAAATCAACATGGCTGCATGTAGTGGCATGCTCTCAAGCCAGAGCGTGCAATGGAATGCTACAGTAACCTGTGCAGCAGGGAAAGCAGTGTCAGAGCAAACCAGAGAGTGCTCTCTGACAGTGCCTAGCGCTCTTCAGTACTGACCCCAATGTGAGCACTGAAGTACTTTCAAATGCTACATCTGTCTACACCCACAGCTCTGGATGGCAGATTTAAGTTGGAAATAGAAGAATATTTACATTAGTGTTGCCTTGTTTAATGCAGTATCAATCAAGAGGTTATGCTGATGTTACAAGAGAAGTAAAAACACATTAAGAAGATAACCATAAAGGAGCATTTGACACCATTTTCTGCTGCAATAAATGATGGCTCATGCTCCACGTCCACAGAAGGAAAATAATAGGAAAGAGGATGTTTCTCTAACAACAAATGCGAGGAACAAACACAATTTTCCCTGTGCATTTATCCCCTTTCATCTCTGTTAGCCGCTTTCCTTTTCTCACATTCTCTCATCCCTCCCTATATCTTTTTCCTCCCCGTACTGCCTTGCTGCCTCTTTCCCTCCCATTGCACTGCTCCCTTCTGTTCCTTTCTTTCTGTATACCCAAGTTGCCATCTCAGTTCAATTTTTCCCCTTTAGTACTTTCTCCACTCTCCCTTCTCTACTCATGTTCTTTCTTCCTTCATTTCACTCCCATTTCCTTTTTTATGGTTCCATTAACCATATTTTAATAAAATTAATCATTTTAACCATTAATCAAATTTCCATTAACTATTTGCTTCCTCTTCCTTTCTCATTCATGATCCTGAAGTTGTATTCCCCCTGTCCATGCCAATCAGAACTTGATGGCAGCAGTTCAGCTCCACTGCTCCATGTGGACGTGAACATACTTTGTCCACACATAACCCCACCCCATACCTCTGTGCTCTTTGGCAGTATATGTCACTGTCCTTAATGCTGATTGGTGCTCTGATAGAGGTGGAAAACTGCTGCTAGTGGTCAGAAAGGAGGGTGGGATGTATCTTCAAAAGCCATATAAAGAAGTGCTACTACTCTTGACAGCATATGGGGAGCTGCAGAGGTATGGTAGCATCTTTACCAATACCCATGTTGCTGAAAACAGTATAAGAAAATCCACTAAAACCTATTTTGGATGCCTTTTTTTTGCCAGCTTGTACTGCAGCAGGTGAAGATGAAACACATGTGGGTATAGAAATTTCTGTCTCTTGTTCTTGCTTTTCAGTTTTTTTTCTTTCTTCTTCTTCCTCTACTTTCTTTGTAAAGTATTCACTGAGAGGGGAAAAAAAACATGAGTGGTTTAACACAGTGTTTCTCAACCTTTTTAGTAGCAAGTACCCCCAAACTTCTGAAAATTTTAATAAGTACCCCAACACTCAATTTTCCAGGGTATTTTATATTTACAGATCAATATGTGCTGTATGTTGGAAGGGCTGTGTATATAAGGCCATGATATGACAGATGTCTGATCTGGTGTGGGTAGTGTTGCAACCTTTTACACCAGGGGTGCACAACTCAAATATGTTCCTGAGGTGATGTTGGCCGAAGCCAGGAGGGCTGAAGCCAGTGCCATGCAAAGCGTGGCACGTCAAATTATTACTGGGGAATTTAAAACACCATGCAATGCGCAGCACACCTAATTTTTTGTCATCATTTTGAGAGGAGGAAGGGGCAAGAGATACAGTGTTGGGGTGTCTGTGTACCCCCAGAGGTACGCGTACCACAGGTTGAGTTTAACATTAAGAATGTTACCGGGCACATGAAGGGTGGGTATGGATGCATGTTTGGTGATAGCATTAAGACAACTCCTCAAGATTTTAGCATGGATTCCCATGTGGACTTGGGAAAGTCATTACATTTCATTGTGCCTCTTTTTGGGCTTCTGTAAATTCAGGTCAGTAATTCATACCACAAAGGAACGTCATAGAACCAATTAGAAATGTGCTTGGAGATCTCTGGCCAGAGGGAGCAAGATAAGGGTAATGTCTATAGACTCGCATGAAGGTAATAATGCTATTTAGCAGCTCACTAATTAAACCTTATTTTTCAGCTGTTTTGATTTCCTACTGAGTTGATACTCAAAATAGATGGCTCTCTGGTTTACATTGTCAGTTTGGACAGTAAAATATCTCTTAAACCCAGCAATGTTGACAGTTACTTATCTTTCCAAATTCATGCACATACAGTCTTAAAAAGAAAGTCCTGTTTGTTTTGTGTGGATAATAAAGTGGCCTAGTAACTTTCCTAGAACTATCACTTTGTCCATTTGCTCAAGAGAGATTAACTACCACAAGGTAAGTGCCCTAGATACCCTCTGAGAGTGGCTACATTTTAGGTGTTATGTATGAAATGGAAATGAAATGTGTGGGGAGGGGTGTGGAGGTATCTCGGTGCAGGGTGATTATATGAGACTACACATCAGTGTTTTATTCAGGGCTCTCCTAGCTACACAGGCTCCACCATGCTAATTCTCTGACTGCAGTTCACGCCTGTCAGTCCATGATGTATTAAATACTGCATTTTAAGCAGTAAAAAGAAATGCCTGATTCACTTAGAAGAAAGATCCTTTCCAAAGGCAATCTTCAGTAATTTTTACAGCTTCAGATGAGGAGAGATCCTACTGTCATTCTCAGAGTGGAGAGATGCAGTCTTTACTCAGGTAAGCTCTCTACTGCTATACTGAAATCCCAGCCCTTGAGAAGATTTTTTGGTAAAGAATATATCTAGTTTATAATGCAATTTACATTGGATATTACTACAGACAACATTCTCAAGACAAAGAACCATTTTATTTTTTTTACAAAATCTCTTTAATTAAAACAACAGGAGTTTTGGTATCAGAAAAATCAAAAACCACTCGGAGGCATTTCTAAGTACTTTGTTCTAGGATTTGGTTTTTATGTTTTAGGCATTGAGAAGTATGTCCATTCCAAATTGCCGTATAATTCCTCTAAAATGTAAAACGATTATATAGAAAAAGGATATATGAATGTTCATTAAAAAGGAATCTTTCAAGGAAGTTTAAAACCAGCATTAAAAGAAAATAACTAGCCCACAGGAAGTCTCTTAAATACCCTTTGAGAATGGCCTACTTTTAATGAAACCTCCATTAAAAAGAACAGATGAACCTTTTTGGTTAATTTATCTCAGTGCAGAGAATTCATCCAGGCCCTTCAAACCATGTATGTTCCCCAGTCTAGTGGCCAGAGTAGATGGAAAAACTGTCTAAGGAAGATTCAGCTTCACCAGGTGCTGAAGAAAAGTACACTGGATCCATATCATCTGCTTACTGAAATCATTGTAACTATTTCAGTAGGTGTTGGATAAGTTGCTTACATGGAACCAATGTAGGTATAATTCCTGGATATATTTCTTCCTTGTGTCTTACACCTTTTTATCCTGTATAAAATCAGTTTATGTGACTTTGATGCCAAGTTCATGCGACTTTCTACATATAAATATACACAACAGTTGGAAATAATATAGCGCAATGCTTCCAGTCACAATAAATATATCCTAAAAATATAGAGAAAGGGTTAGGCACAACATAAGAAAAACTATGGAATAACGTATTGTTTATATTTCAAATACAAGAACCTCTTTTACAAGAGGAAGATCAATGGAATAAATACGTAAAACCTACCCAAGTAACTTATCAATTTTACACTGGTCAGTAGGTTGCATGTCTTTGAGAATTGCGTTCACCGACTCATTCACCCATTCTAGGGCAGTTTTAATAGAATCATTCCTTTCTTTCTCATCAGCATCACTTGCTTCAGGTAAAGCATTTTCAAATATATCAGCATGAGAAGGGATCACAGTGGAACAAATCCTCTGCAAAATAATGTTGAAAGGCTTACAAACTGCTGCATTGCTAGCAGAAATTTCACCTAAATAGATGAAAATGAGATGGGCTTAATCATATTTTTCCCCCAATGAATGAACTGTGATCCTATTATTCTCATTTCCTATTATATTTTTCTTGGTTTCTTAAACTTCTGTTCTTCCACTCAGTACTTTTCAAACTGTTTGAAAAATCATGCCTAGGCTTTACATTTCCTTTATATTCATTTTTAGAGGGCAAAGTAAGGTTCAGAATGATTCAATAGCTAGCTCCCATCTGCACTTCTCATCCTTGCCAAAAGACACATAGCCTGTGGACAGACGTAACTTCTGACCACTTTAAAAGAGGGTGAGTTGCTGCATCATCTGTTAAACTGTAACTGTTATATCCCCATATTCCTATAACAATACAAATTAGCTAAATCTTTTAAGCCTGTAACTTGAACCTGCAACTTGAACCCTGAGATGAAACAGTTACTGTATTCACTTGAATCCAAAATGACTCTGAATTTAAAACTTATATTTAAGAGCATATCAATTTGTTATAATTTTCCATGTATGTAATCTAATTATTGTGGGGGCTATCCTAAATTCATCCCCCACTACTGCTGCACCAGGAAAAACAGTTGCAGGTGGTGGCAGGGAGGCAGTAAGGGGACAGGTAGGGGCAGTCAAGCAGCCTTGTTCCCCCTCACCTTGCCCCCTACCACCTGTTCCCCATTTGCTCCCTATCCCCCTTGCTACTTGCTGTCTCTCATGCCTGTACCCACTGGCACCTGGCCTCCCTCCAATGCCTGTCCCATTGCCTGGCCTTCCTTCCTCTTGCCTTTCCCCCTCCTCTGCAGCCTGTACCCCCTGCCTACCTCCTATACCACTTACCATTACTCCAGCAGGCTCTGGCCCTGCTCCAGCCTGGAACATTGACCCTAGCATGACAGTACCAGCAGTGGTGGCAGCAGCTGTGGCCCAGGCTCTGGGGCCTGGTTGAAGCTGCTGCCATCATATCGGTTGTTACTGGGATGGGCTGAGACTGGAGCAAACATGCCCTGTGCTCCAGGCTAGAGCGGGGCTGGAGCCTGCCTAAGCCAAGAGCAAAGGTATAAGGAGTAGGTGGGGGGCAAAGGCTGTGGAGGGGAGGGAGGAGGTAGGGCAGGTGCAGAGGCAGCAGGGGAGCAGCTAACAGCCCCAGGTTGGTAATGGAGCTGAAGCCACAGCAGCCACCTTCCCCCTCCCTCTCCCACCTGTATTTGATTTCAAAATAAGGGGCTTTTTTTCCCCATGCTAAATTGGGGTGGGGGATAAAACCTCATCTTGGATTCAAGTAAATATGGTATATTATAACATCTTATACCAGTGGTATTTTGTATTAATAAAATTGTTGCACCTGTCTATGCCCACATTCTCCCATACAGTGTAACATAAATTAGTGGGAATCTGCATAGACATATTGGTCTGTCTTTGTGTATCAGATTGCAGAATCTAACCCTAAGAGTGTGACATGACCCAGGAAATCCAATTTGTTTTAACAATGAGAATCCTGTTTTAACCCTGGGGAAGTTAACATTTTTTTTATTCCCCCCCCTTGATCTTTCAGTACTAAAATGCTTTAAAAATTTTCCCCTCAATATACTGTAGACCATCTAGACCAAATAAAAAAAATAAATGTTCATAAGTAACTTTACAGAAGACTCAAACTTGAATTTATTTATCCCCTCCTATGAAATGTGGATGCATAAAAATAAGTTTTTTAAGTGTTATTTATCTGGCAATACTAGATGCATCTAAATTACATTAACAACTGAGAGTTGAGACATCAGTGAGGGTAAATGGCAGCAAAACATAGTTAGCTGTATTAGTCTGATGGCAAGTGAAAGGCAGGATAGATTTACACCTTAAATGAAGTAAGTGAAAACATCATACACAACTGCTAGTGAATCATGATACAGTGAACCACCTACAGTCATAATCAAAAGTGTCATAATGAAAATGAGACCTTCAAAATGAACTCCATTTTAATCAGTCACTAACTATATTTACCATAATCCAAGATAACTTTGAAATTAAGATACCCTCACCATAATTAGATTCTGGACATGAAAAACTTGTAACTTTATTATAAATTTTCCATGTATACAATCCAATTATTGCAGGATTGTCTTAAAT
>NW_017728951.1:15279636-15298524 GCF_001723895.1 Crocodylus porosus
TGTAAATTAGTCATTTACAGATAGTAGAGGTAAAAAACCCCCCGAAAACCTTGAATAATTTTCAAAGTAGATTTTAAAATGTTCTCCTTTTCTGAGCATTTTAAGTTATACAAATGGTCACAGAATCACAGAGAACTAAGGGTGGAAGGGACCTCAAGAGATCACCTAGCCCAACCCCCTGCCTGAGGCAGGATCATCCCTATCCAAACCATTCCATACAAATCCATTGTCGAACGTCTTAGTAAGCTACAGTCAACCCTGACACAACACAAGACATAACACCCTAACCTGCCACAGGTAAAGCAGGGGAATCATAGCAGCCAGCATCCTCCCTCTGATAGCTTCAGGAAGAGGGCCAAGCCCCCACTACAGAGGATGGCAAAACCCCCCACAGGCTGGTTAAATTTGTGTGAGAACAGGAGAGAGTCTTCAGTACCTATTGTGGAGTAGTTATCAATGGAATAATAGATGCTCATGAACACAGGCAAATACAGTGTTGATCTTGTACTTTTATGACACTAGTTGCTATGTTTAAATGGACTGACAACCATATCATTCTGCCAGGATGAAATACACATATATTGTGTTCATCCCTGACTGCCCTTGATTTTTTTTTAATAGCATCACAGGAATAAAAGTCAGGCATCTCAAAACATATGAATGAAAATAAACATCCTTTCTTTTAATATCCTCAGGCACTTATTTCCATAAAAACTGATCCAACTTGTGTCCTTCACTACCTCTCATTTGAACTGAAATGTAGCAAAAATGTGTTTTTCTCTACAATAATGTCATATTAAGATATGTAACAAAGCAAGATGTACCTTTTCATTGTTTTTAACGGTGCAAAATACTTCCACTTCTAACGTTGGTCGACCCACTCCGTCAAGGACCTTTTTTCCAACCAGTTTGCATATTACTGGAGGTTTTGAGTATTTGGAGAAGTAGTTAGCCTTGAACGAGAGAGTTTGATTAAAAAATGGTTTCTGTATAAATCAGGTTTTCATTCTATGTTAGCATTAAATCCATTGTTGAACCCTGATATTCAAGATAATTCAGTTACCCTTGTTATCTGCTTAAGAATCAGTTCAGGATTTGGGCTTATCCAACATAGTACTATTCATTTCTATTCAGGATCACGTACAAGCTCCTTGCCCACCCACTGCCCTCTAGGAGTTGCTGTCTGTCTTATCCGTAGACAGAAAGTTCTGTCTACGGATAAGACATTTAGTTAAAAAAAAAAGTGCCTGCTTCTGGAAGGAAATACAGGAAAGAGTGCAGTCAGGAACAATTCTGCTAATGCCATGTGGCGTTTTAGTAGGCTTTGCTGGATCTGGCCTCAAACAAATATTAAAGATCCCAAGGCAGGTTTTAATTAAGTAGTTGTCAGCCAAATAAGTATTTATTTTCAGTGCTTGGAAGATGGGAAATGCTATAGATAATTATGTGATTTTTAAAAAATGAAAATACTATAAAATAATCCTTGTGGCCTGACCATTACCATCTTGAACAAAAAGTTCTTCTACTCAGCATTATGTGTAGGATGCGTCTGAATGCTAAAGACCTGAGGAAAAGAAATGACCGTATGTGGGAATGCTCCTCTTGCCCACAGTAACAAGTGCATTTCTCTTGTTCAGCTGGATATCTAGAGAATACACCAAATTTATTTTGTCAAGATGAGAACAGAGGAGTCATTAAAGGTAGTTACAGTTAAGTTTAATCTATCTAAGTGGTAGTTAGTGACCAAAGAGGAGAAGGCTGGTTATAGTAGAAGGAAACACATGTCAATGTTGTAAACCACATGGCATTCAAAATAAAACTGGTTTTGGCAAGGAAGAGGAATAGTCTTCCACATTAGAGAGGTAAGAAAGAACAGGAAGACATGCATAGCCATATATACAATACTGATGGGCAGATGGCTGCAATGTGGAGAGATACGTTAACTAAGGAGGAAAATGCATCTTGCTCCTGGGTATGAGGTGTGTTCAGCTATCTCAAGTATGCTAGTACAGTCTATACTCTTGTTGTTTTCTAGAAAATATATTAGGTGCTATCAATAGCTCCAGATTCTTTTGGGGTGTGATGACACTTAAAGCAGACCGGGAACAGTATCACAAATAACATCAGCAACGTAAGGCCATGTGATCATGGGAGACTTTCATCCAGAGGCACATTGCTGTCCATTCTACTGTTAGCACCAAACAGACGTTTTATTTCCTGTGCCACCGCCAGTGTTTAGCTTCGTTAGGCAGCCACGCTTTGCCAAACACCTGCCGGGGAAACCTGGCCTGACTTCTGTCCATTTCGCTCGGGGCCGTGGGGATCTGAATAGCAGCGCTGATGTGAAAAACTGACCTGTCCCTCTCCTACATTTGGGAGAGCCTAGGGCAGCGGCAGAAACGTTTAAAAACATCTGCCTGCAGACTCACGCAGCCAAAATGCTTTCCCCGGTCGACTGAAAATCAATCAAATTAGTTTAACACAACAGATGGGCTCTGTGGCAGGTGCATTTGGACCTATGCCTCAGTCCCAACAAAAAAACCCCAACCCCATGGACCGAGCCTCCAAATCGGTTTTTAGCTTCAATTTATCTGTGATTGTGGCGGGTCTTGAGCCTCCATCCTTGAAAGCTTTTCTATTTATTGAAAGAGCTCGACAGAAACCAGCTCCGCTCTCTAGATGAAATCTAAGGGTCTAGCAGCCAGAGGTAGAAGAAACGTGGGGGGAAACCCTGCTGTGAAACCTGGTGGGTTAAGCTAATCCATGAGGTTATATTGCAAGGTCTCCCTGCATTTCTTCTGCCTCAGGAGCCAAGGCCCTTGACTTTCCCCTTGGGAGTGGAGGTTTCGTTGCAGGGTCTCCCAGCTGTGCTAACCGCTAACAAAAGTGGTAACAAGACTTGTTGACCGTTAGCCCTTGGCCGTTATGTGGCTGGGGTTTTTCCAATGTGTGAAGGACCTGGAGGAAGACATGCTCCCTACCCTTCTCTCCCTCCTCTTCCCCCCCCAGCCTCGTTCTCGTTCCTCCCGCCCTTCTCCAAGCCCCGCCCACGCCTCTCCTGCAGGTGGTGATGGGAGCCGCGGAACCCTGGAGCAAAGGAGCTCGTCTGCGCCTGCGCACTTCAGCCCCCGTACCCTCCCTCTCGCGCCGCGTATGCGCACTGCCTCTCCCCCCCCCCTGCAGCGCATGCGCACTGCCACCCCCTCGGCTACCAGGTGGCCGTAGAGGTCGGCGGGCCGCAGTGGGTACGTGGCGTTAAGCGCTTCCTCCAGCCGCTGCGGCACTTCGTGGCGCTGGTAGTATTCGGCCGCCTGGCGCCTAAGCTCGCGCTGCTGCTGCTCCCGCTCCCCGCCAGGCTCCATGGGGCGGAGTAGGCCGCGGTATCCAGTTCGTTGCTGGGAGACGGGGCACGCTCTCGTCGCGCCTTCACGCGAGAGTCTCCACCTCCCCCCCCCCCCCCGGTTGTGCTTAGAACCCGGCGTTACGCCGCGCGCACCTCCCTCCGTAGCGCCTCTAACGGTCGTCTAAGGGCTGCTCCTCCCCCCCCCCTTTTGAGGGGGGCAGTTGCCCCTCTGCTGAGCTGAGTTTTGGTCTGAGGTTAAAGGAGTTATTTTTAATTTTTTTTAAAATAAAAAAGAGAGCCTTTTCTTTCACTGCCGTCTCAATTTCACGTCAGAGATTTTAAAAAAATCGGATCCCCTTGCGTATCAAGAAAAAAAAGGAGAAATAAAGAAGTCCCTGCCTGGCCAAATTGTGCAATATTAGCATCTTGAAAGAGGCGCAGATTATACCCTGCAAACCGTGGTGTGAAGATACAGCTGGCAAATGCCCCAGTAACTTTACTTCTGCATTTAAAGGCCCTTCACCTTCGATGAAAAGAAGCATTTCACAGCCTAAATTATCATTTTTAGTCTGCAATTTCCCACCAAAAAACTTTCACTGTGTTACCCCGCTCATTGGTAATTTTGTTGAAGTAACTGAAAATGGAGATACTTAAAAAGCTGTTAGCTGCACACATCCTTGGTGCTAAAATCAATATGTGGAGACCTTACTCATTGTATGTCCACTTCTATGGGCTGAGTGGTAATGAAGAAAAATCCCTACTGCATCATTTTCTTTCCCTTTCACATCCTTTTGAAATAGCATGGTACCTCGCTGAAGAGTTAAACTCACTTCCTCTGTCTGCTTTCTCAAAAGACATTTCTAAACTGAAACTAGATCTTCCTTCAAGGATGCGCAAAGAGATTTATTTGGCTTTTCCCTGGTGTCAAAGAGTTTGTGGGCTTGTAAGCAAATTGCGAATAGTGTCCTTCAAACTTAGTTTTAGATGACTGTATAACATTAACATAGCGAGGCACTTCATCGTCTTCATTTTTCCTTAATCTTTTTTTTGTTTGTTTGAGAAACTGACTTTCCCTTGATGATCTCAAATGTATGTAAGCTTTACTTATGTAAGTAGTCCCATTGAATTCAGATCAGAGCCTCAAGGCATAATCCGATATTACCTCCTCTTGGGTGTTGCTCAGTGTAAGGCTTGCAGAATTTGGCACTATGTAAAAGCATCACATTGAACTAAACAAATTGTGCTAAGTGTGAAAGTTGCACTGCTGACTTAAGACATTAACTCTAAGATGTTTTCATCTCATGCCTTTAGCAGGGGTTAAGTTGAAGGCATCGATGAGAGACAATCCTCGGGTGGAATAAGAGTTTTGATGGGTTCTTAACCCAAACTCTTTAGTTAACTGTAGAGAATAACGAATGCAAAGTAGTTTAAATCATTCTTAGTGCTTATTAAATTATCCATTTGAAATAACAGAAAACATTTCCTCAACTATTTATCATTTTAATTTGTCATACTAATATGGTATGTGTTTTTGTGCTTCTGTCATTTCCATTAACAGTAGCTTTAGCTACATGTACAGAGAGTATGACTTGTCCTATGATACTACCTCTTATTGTGTAGTTAACTGATTAATGAAGGCTCTACAATCCACTCATGCTATCTGCAAACCCTGTGCAACCCCATTATCATCATTAGGCTTGTGCAGGTGTAATTAATTGGAACTTAATTAACAGTTGTGTTGAATGAAAGTAATTTAGTTCCATTTCTCTTAGTTTTGTTGGCCCTATGGTGTTAACAGGAGTAAAACACAGTTAAAAAATAACATTTCTTTCTAAAATTAATATATGTGAGAACCCACAAGGAGCAGACCTGTGGAGGGAAGAGAATTTGTACAATTTTTTGCTTTGATAAGTGACTTTGTACAAATAGCATCTTCTCTGTCAATAGTGTTTCAGTGGTTTTATATGAGGAATAAATTTGGCCAGTGGAACGTAATTGGGTTGTACATCTATAACAGAGGTTATGTTTGAGCTATTGATGTTTTTAATGCATGCAAAAGTTCCTTCCTTTTCTTCTACAAGTAGACAGATTGAGTAGTTTATGATTGAAAATATTAGTAACTAAACTTACAGGCACAAATACATATTGTAAATTTAGCATCAGAGCTGCAGTATGCAAAACTCAAGTTACATTACAACAAAGCAGATGCATTGCTAAGCATACAAGGTCAAAAAGTCCACAGACTGGTTAAGTGCAACTTGAAGATGTGAAACAAAACAGAGTTGTAGTGGGACTTCTTTGTTGGACTGTTGCAGCGTCCTAAGTCGAACATGACAATTAGCTGTCCCTGTATATCTCACGTAATTGATACCTACCTTATCTTTATGTTACATAAAGTGTTGTATTATTTACAATTTTACCCAATGTCTAACACACCTGCAGGTTGCCTATATATATATATATATATAATAGAAAGCTATTACAAAACCAGTACCAGTCTGTTTAGACAACTCTTTGTTTTTTCTGGTAATTTCTCAGAGATCGAGTCCTCCACAAAGGTGCTTTTCTTTCTTGTGACTGCAGTTTGCCTGCATGGAAAAGAGATTCTTTCATGGTTGTTTCCAAATAATTGTTTCCTCTTTTCCCCATTTCAGAGGATATATGTCAGGAAACAGTCATATGAGCAAAGGACCATCGGTCATAACTTCTACGTTTGATTTGCTGTTTGCCAAAATCAAGTATTTTTATGGCGCTAATCACCATATTTAGGCACCACATTTAGCATAGACCTGTGAGCACTGTATAGGAGAATTGCCTTTCCATTTTAGAACACAGCCTTAAACTAAGCCCTTGAAAATCAGTTACGACCATAGTGTCTCTGTTAACTGCTCGGCTTCACAGGGCTACTTTGTGCTCATATTCCACTGACACAACCGTCTTTGAAGTCAAGTCTAAATATGTGAAAATTCCATGAAAAATCCAATAAGATTGAAGCTATGGTTTAAGTTTAGAAATCCAAGTACCCAAAAAATATAAGATATTACTTTCATGACTAAGCAACCTCCATTGTCCCATCTCCCATTACTTTTGTATCATATTCTTTTTTCACTGTCAGCTTCCCATATTCTGTTATTCAGCATAAGCTTGAGTCTGAAAGTTAATGACAGACTCATTTGAATTTTTTGCTAGGTTTTCACTTCCAGAACATGGTCAGGCATGACACTGAAAATAAGTCTTAGGCTTTGAGACAGTAGCTCAAATAAATCTATGTTCTTTTCCCCAGAGTTTCTGTTCTAAATTTGTATTTATTTTCACGGAGTTCATGTACCCTAAATAATTATGCACAGCTCTGATGAGTATTTAAAGTTGAATGTTCTTAGTTCTCATATTAAAGATACTTCTCCTGTGGATTGATTGTACTACTGCTGCATTGACCTGACCGTAGGGCTAACTGCAGACAGTCAAAAAGACTGAGGCTGAATCCACTCACTTTTTGCAGGTTAATCTAAGCTATATAGATTGAACCAATGAGCAGGTAAACAGACATTCACTTTGGATTCTGGAAATGCAGCCACATGTCTGCAGTGGCCCGGGTCAGAAGCCAGGGGGTGCTGGAGCATGCCTCCCTGCTCAGCTGGAGCAGGCAGCTTGGGCCAAGACTACCCCGGCCACCCACCCTGCAAGGGGGCAGGGCTTGTGGGGGAGGTGCAAAGCATCCTGGGATGCTGGGGGACTGTAAGTTACCTTGAATCTGGAGGGGATCTGAGACAGAAATTCTATAAACTTATTTAAGCTAAATCACTTAAGTCTAATACTACATTCATCCAGGATTATCTTCAACCAATTTTGGCCATTTTGAAAGCAGTTTATTTGCACTGAACTTCTGTTGGATTATAGGTCTGAACCAGTTCTGATCATTTATACCAGTTTATGTGTAATTATTGTCTCTAGCCTAGACCTCGAAACGAGACTTTAGGACTAAAAATGAGAGAATTAGTATACTCCTATCAAACAGTCACTATTCACATGTTTTAGTACAAGTAATTAGGAAGAAAAGATATTTTAAGCCCTAGTTTTGACCCTTTTTAGTGTACAAACTTTAAAAAAAAAGTCAGTTCCACTGGATTGTTTAGCTTGGCATGCCATCATCCCTTCATAAGCTTACAGAAAACAGGACTTCAATTTACCTAATGTGTTTGAGGTTTGTAATGTGTAGATTTCTATTTTTTCTAATACACAGATTATTGGCATAGTAAGGAGAAGTTTTAGTCTATGTTTTCAAGGCCTACTGCAGGATTTCTTTGTACATAAATTATGAAGAAACTGTTATGAGCTATCATGTCAAGGCCTTGACATGATACTTAAAGGCTTCTTAGTTCAAGGATCCTTGACACAATAGACCATAATGACTCTCTTGGCGATGTTATAGTCTGTAGTGTTAATGCATTTGTTTTGAATATGCACAAAGTCTGCATATTAAAGATGTGTATGAAACTTTGTATTTCACATATATTATTGAACTAAAAAAAGAAATAAACAGAAATCTGGATATAGATTTGTCCATCAAATAGATATTACTACGTTGGCATAAGGCATTGTGTTACTACTTCAAAGGTAATAGCAAGATAACCGTAATAAATATGCAATCTATGTAACAGCAAATAGCAAGACTTTTTTTAAAAACAGACTCCCAAGCCTACAGCAAATCAAAGGAGCAAGAAAATGGGGGGAAATATGAATACACATTAAAAGTTTCTCAGTTGGGTTGCATGGTTGGCCTGCCTTGGGCTGATGAGATTTTTACATAGAAATGAAAAACAAGGTTTAGGTTCCTAGGGGAAGATCATCTTCCTTTCTGAGGATGCTTTTGAAATTGAAAAGTGACTATGATAGAGTTGACAGATTTTTCATTTCTACAAATACAGTTCTAGTTATGAGAAGTCCAGCAGTCATAGATTTGAGGCCATGATGGAAGACACTGATTGTCTGTCCTGACCTCCTGTGTAACAACTCCTATGAAATTTCAGCCAGTGATTCTGGCAGTGGAGGAGAATTACTTAGATAGTTCCTGTTGATCCCAATGACTTGTGATTTAAAATAAAATATGCCTTTTTGAAAGATATACAGTGTTCATTTAAAGCCTTGAAATGATGTTGACTTTAACACTTCTTTTGGTAAGCTTCCAGTAATAAATTTTAGGTGTGAAGCGAAGTTGTGTTCCCATTATGTCTGTCAGTATTTGAATGGCTGACCAACATAGCATGGAGACATAACATCAGAGGTCAGCCAATGATCCATGCAAGTTTATAGCCATCCTTTATATTGAAAATAAATAAAATTGTAAATGCATTTAATTACAAGTACATCATAATTTAAAGTGTATATTGTAATAATAGAGAAATGATTAGCTTGTTTAATCAGTCATGATGAAAAGGTTTTTGTTTAAAAATCTAGAACTTCTGAATGACAAAGTTCCAATGACAGATGATAATTTAATACTGTTCCTTAGTTAGAATTAGGGCTTTCGTAGTTCCTATCTTTTTTTTACTTATAGTTCTTAGTACTGGGAGATGGAATGAACATCAAGGGAAATGATTAATGGCATTTTTTCCCATGGTACATCCCTGATTTTTACAACCTTAATCACTTGGGGCATGCCTTGAACTTTTAACCTTCTTTCCCAAGCCCTGATGCTGTGAATAATGGACTATCCTACTTGGCAGATAACTAGATTGCAGGATTGTAGTTCAAAGTGGATGTCACAAACACTATTGCACCATCTGGAGCAAAGGCTCGACTTGACTTTAGGATAAGCCCAGGCAATCATAGGTTTATTACTGCCTTTATTTTCTTCGCTGCACTGACTGCAGTTCTTTAATACACATTTACCTAATTTTTCACTGAACCCTCTCTTATTGCCAGCAATTTTCAAATAATATATTCACACACAAGTTGTGAAAGTAACCTGTAATGGAACACCACTCACAACATGCTATAAATCAGTTGTAACCAGTTTCTGTTAGCCTTGAGAACGCATGCACAAGTCACCGAGTAAAAAGAGCCAACTCATGTTCCCCTGCTGTCTAGTGTTGCCTTTAACAACATCCTACAAATGAAACCTCTTACTAATTAAAGCCTCACAGAAGAAGGGGAGTATTATTAACCCCTTTTCAAAATCCTAGGAAATTCCATACACAAATCTTTTAACAGTGTTAAGCTTACATTGATAAACACCTAAGTTTCTGTGTTTTTTTAAGACATTTTGTAAGTTAGTCACACAAAAAATACAAAAAATTAAAATACAGTACAGTGTGCCTTTAAACAATATGTTCTGTTAAAGTAACGATATGTGACTATTTCTTCACGACAGATCTGTTGAGCTATTAATATAATATATTACTAGTGAGATAGATTTACCCAGAACTTTTTTAGTATAGTTCATATGTGTTGATTTAATTTCCTTATAATACAGACTTGTGAATTGTCTAAAGGCCACATCTTGAGCGAGGTAAATTGACTTCAACTTCCGTAGAAGTCAATAAGGTTTACGTGTTCAAATCTTCCAGAAAATTAAAAATGCTGGAACACAACAGTGAAATGAGTATTATAAGCTCAATTTTTAGAAAAAATGTATATAGTACTATTTGAGAAATAATATGCAATTTTGCAATTGAGTACTTTTGTAATAATGCATGTGCAGATGAGGACAGGAAAGATTCCAAAGCTAACCTCATTTTGACATTTTCTGATTAGTGACTGAGCTAGGGGGTGTGTGGGTGTGTGTGTTCATTGTTCTTATTGAACTGTAGAAGAAAAAAAGTGAGGAGCAATCAAAATGAATTAACTGACAGGTGCCTTCTCTCATTTCCTTTTTAAAACACTGTTCACATGCTGCACGTAAGAATCAGATATACGTATACAGCCATAGTAATATTTTAAGGAAATTTTAAACCCTGTAATTTTAATATGAGTTGTATATTATTTAAGGTTACATAATAACTGAAAATTGAACCAAATGAATAAGTTTAAAATACGGCAACTCTCATAAAATCTGCTGCTGATATCAGCTTGATTCATTAGATTCTTAGAAGAGTAAGAACATTATGACATGCAGGCTGCTAAAAAATATTGTAAGGGCCTGCTATTGCTCTCTCTGGCCTGGATAGTGATGTAGATTGCACCAGTTTGTGGAGCGACTTTCAAGGAGTTAATTGCATCAGTGGTAAAAATAGCGGAGTAGGAATTTTGCCTGAGACTGGAATGCACGGTCAAGCTTTACTTTTTTTTCAGCTGTTATATATATGCATCTGTAAGAAAAAGCACACGCAATGTTCTGAAAACTGTTAAAATTGGAAATATTAATCATTATACTTCTTATCATGGTCTGCACTGGCCCAGCAATGTAATGGTTTAAACTAGGTATGTACCCCGACTTTCTAGTTCTCATTTTTTAAAAATAGCAACCGAAAATAATAGAAAAAAGCTTTTGACACAAAATACGATGCAACAGAAATCCCCTTTTCCTCCAGCAATGTGGTGTATTATTACTTGCATGTTTTGTTGGGTATATAAGAAATAACGAACAAAATGATATGTCAGACCAATCAGGTACTAGCACTTCAAGCAGAAAGAAATCACAGTTAATCTAATTCATCCAATCATCTATCATTATAACTACCCAGACAAGAAAAGACTCATAAATTGTTGGCTGTTCACTTTTAGTGGTGACAGATAAGTACAAAAGTATACAGCTGAATTTGCCAAGCTAGTATAAAATCGTTGTTAAGATGATGCACATTTTATTAATATTCTATCTCACTAGTGCATTGCAATAATCCAAAAATGCTGTAAACAAATATCTTCTGTTTACATTTTTATTGACATTCATAATGTTGCTATTTATTCTACACTTAAATAGACATTCTGCCTTCAAATTATCAAGTTTAAGGTCAGAAGGTTACATAGTCTGTTCCCCAATATGGCCCTACCATCCCTTCTGCAGAAGATGAGTTCCTTAAGGGTTTAACTCAAAGTTAATTTGTATCCACCTGAAATGAAACAATGTACTTTATAATATGTGGCATAGTTCTTAATTAGCCCTTAGGCATTATTTTAGTTTTCTTCTGTTTTTAATTCTTGTTTTGTGCATGGTATTAGCTGCAACAAAGAAAAAGTATAAGGGAGGGACAAATTTAAATTCCCTGGCTCTTTGTCAGTTTATTTTGTGTATTTGTTCCGTAGGTAGCAGTGGTGTTTCCTCCCTGTAAATAATCATTTTTCAGGGTTACCCTAAAGTGTCATTTGAACTCCTTGTGCACCGGCTTAGCCTATAATGGGAGTTCATTCAAAGGCCATGTTGCTTCAGGACAAGCAGCCGTAGCAGTCACCACCACTTCCTCCTACAGCTGTGGAGTTTCTAACAGAGTTTCAAGAGCCAGTCTGTCCTGTCAGTCTGAGCTCCAGACACTACAGTAAAAATGGATGCTTGTGTCTTATTCTTTCAGGGGACCAGTGGAGGAATAAATTATTGTTGAGAGAACTTGTGGGGAATGCATTCATAGAACAACTCTTTCCATCTAGAAATACGCAAAACTAATTCTGAGGAAGCTACCGGAGGTATCAGAATCGGCAATACTAATATGCCCTGAACAATAAGCAATTATTCCTTGTGGCAAACTGTGTGCTAGCTTACGCAGAATTATATGCTAATGCAGCTCCTTCAAGCTAACTCACAAACCCTTTAGTGGCACTGCATTACATACTGCATTCCTCGCTCTTTTTCTCTCATATGATACCCATCTTACAAGTTTTGGAGCTATATGGTAAGTTGCAGTGTACCTCTGACTTCCTTGCTTGCATTTTGCCTACTAAGCCATCTCCCAAGATTTATTTTAAGGGGCTGAATACCTTCAAACAGCCATTCATCATTTAAAGAAGTGCTGATGTGGGATAGTATAACGGCTTTACAAACAGGAGTTTGGGATTGTTGCTGTTCTTACTATAAATGAACATAAAATGAGGTGGGGTATAGTAGAAAATTAATGTTGGAATTTACAAAATTGGAAGAAAGTGTCTTTTGGTATCCCCCTGCTCCAATGTTTTTCCAAGTTCATATTACAGGTAAACGCATGGGAATCTTTCACTTAAAAGAAAGATGGTACGCAGGGATGGTAAAGATAATGCCTCAAATCCTATTTACTCCTTGGATCTTTTCTTCCTGCAAAATCTCTTAGAGCTATACAGGCTGGTGATACAAAATTAGGTTGCTCTTTGGATGCATTCTTACAATTGGGTTGTGGTGCAATAATGAAAACAAGGTCTGTGTTAGCAAAAATTCATGCTGCCACCTCTCAAAGAGCTGGGGAAATTAATATAATACTGGCACAAGCTTTTTCTTTTTCTTTCCTGATTTTCCTGCAATTAGTTAGAAACTGAGGGCGATATTTAGTTTAAATAATCTGTTCTCCGACATGGCATTCTTTTAGAAATGATCATTTAATAAAGCTATTGAGGAAAGCTTCACAAAATGTGGGCTTGTTCCAGTTTGAGCATTTTGTGTGTCACTGCTGCCGCCAAGTGACTGGTTTTGGGGCAGAAAACTCATAGCAGTTTTTAATAGCAGTATCCCAGGAACCTCACCTTACCTTCCTGGACCATTCCAGGCCCTCTTCCTTTCCTATATAAAGAAAACCTTCCAAGCTTTGTGGTCTTATGCTAGTGTATTATTTAAGAAGAAGCTCAGCCAACAAGGAGATAATATAAATATGATACTTGTATAACAATCTCCTGCCAAGGTTCAGACCCACAGGAGCAAATGGCATATGAGACTAATTTAGAAGGTCCCTATCTGGATTTGCCTCTGTTTTCATTAGCTACCTTTAATCCCATGCAGACTGCAAATTTGCTGAAAATGGCCAACACAGAGCAAGATCATGCACCAGTGGAGATGGGTGCACTCAAACATACTACATATATACACAAATGCATCCATATGCAGGAACCATTTCTCTTCTGCAACCTCATGCTTGAACTACACTAAGAGCTTTTCAATTGCTGTGACATTTTCAACGAAGGAAGTAATAGTTGCTGCAAAGCAATATTTTATAGGCAATTACTTGATCTTATCATTCGAGCAGTCTCCACAAGACAGAGACCAAGATGATCAAGTTTTAAATAATTACACAACGGCAACACAAAGAGGGAGACGCAAAAGAAAATGGGTCTAGCAGGACCTTGTACTGCAAGGTCCATGACTGCTGTCCTTTTAAGACAATGGTCTGCTATGAAGTTGTCTCCTGTACCTGTCAACCCATCTGAATCCTCCTTCCCAAGGTCTATTATGCCTGCACTGGAAGGCACCTGAAGCAAATCTGACAAAGTTAGGCAGGGAGGAAGAGCTTTTCGATAAGCCCCTCCTCTTTCCAGCCCCTCCTTGGCTGGAGAGTGAAGTCACACTGGACAGCTCCACTGAGAATGGACTGAAAGAGGGTCAGACACAAGAACCTTCGTGCTGTAAACTCTTGGAGGACTGTACAGTTCATATTGCTGACATTTCCTAATGGGCATTTCTTCTGTTTGCTTAATATGTGGAGGTATTTAGCTTAAAAGCATTAAGTGTTCCATTAGGATGGGCAAGCTGCCCTCTCCACTGATTACTGCCAGTAAGTATATCTTGCAACATTTCATCTCTCTTTACATTTTCATCCCAGGAAAACAATGTGAATTTAACTTCCTCATCCTGGGAAAACCATGTGAATTTAACTTCCTTCAGTTATCAACAGCAAGCATTTTGAACACTAGTCCAAATAACCTGCATGTCTGATTTACTCTGTTTACAAAGCGCAGACCAAATAAGGCTGCCCCGGGCCACCTACAGAGAAGTTTCTATAGAATTGGTTTTGTTTTTTAGAAAAATACATGTCAGTTGTTTAATTTATACTTCCGGGAGGGAGGAGAGAAACACTTGCATCTCTGCCCCTGCAACGATGTTGACTCTGCATATATACCCATATTCAGAGTATAAAAAAATGTTCCATACAGATGTACAATAATTCCTTTTTTTATCCAGAAATTTCAAAGCACTTTACACACAGACAATATTGCTTCTGTACATATGAATCCATATGCATTTTGTATGTATGTGAAACTCCCTTTTTTGAAAGGTGTTTTGCAATCTCTGGCTGAAAAGAAGGAATTACTGTATGTGTCTATGGCATAATTTTTCACAGTCTGAGTGTGCATCTAAAATAAAATGTATCACCTCTGAACCAAGAGTTTTAGAGTTTTGTATTTATCTAAAAAAAACCAAATCTGAATGTCTTTCATGTCAGAATATGGCCCTATTAACTATGCATAGTTAATAGGGCCAATAGTAAGAAAAAACTACTGCAAAAAACATGTGAGCGGAACAGATTGAGAAAGTGCAGGGAAAAGGAAGCACTTTTATTTCCATTTTAGTGATGTGGAACTATGATCAAAAAGGATTTCCTAGGTCACACAGAAAAGCTACACCAGATTCGGGATTTGAACCAAGATCTCCGTAGCCCCAACTCAGAGCCTTACCTGCAACGTGAAGCTTCCTCCTAATCTTGCGTTTTATTTTTAATGTTGTTTAATGTATTTATGTAACACATGCAATGTAATGAGCTCTGAACAAACAAAAAATGTGTCTTGCAGGAGGAGGAGGAAGCATTCTTGCACAGCTGGATGAAAGGGAGGTTTGAGGGAATGAAGAAACAGCCTTTTTTCTGGCTTTTTGAGGACATGGGAACCTGTACAAGCTGACATCTGGCAGGAAGAAAAGGGACCTGAAGAAATGTATTCCATGCAGAGGAGGGACCTTTTCATCACAGGGGAAGGAAGACATAATAGCTGTAACAGAGGGAGAGCAGCCTAGATCTTCCACTCGTTTGAATTACGGTAACTCAGTTTGAAGTCAAAGGAACTGTTGCACTTTACAAATAAGAGTGTGCCCCAGGGATCCTACAGAGTAAGGCTTGGAATATCATTCAGTTCTATGAATGTTGAACATGGTCTTGGTTCTTGAGCCTAGCTCAGTTCACCACCCCTCAGCACAAGTCCTTGCCTGGGCACAGATGGCATAAGTAGAGACCCTAACACACGGAAAGGAAAAGTCCCCAAAACATTGTGAGGACTGTAAGGGATTTATCTTTGTAGCCAGGTGTGGCCATGAGTAACTTTATATATTGGGAAGTCTAGCTTTTGGGAGAATGATTGCACTGGAAGCTATTAACCAATTGTTTTTTGAGGCAAATATACAAAGACTTGCTATTTTTAAGGTAATTATGATACATGTTTGTGGCTGATTCATATGATCTCATACCTGTGATAGTAGGAAACTGGACTAAATATCCCAATCCTGTATTTGGGGGGGGGGTGAGTGTGTGTGTACTTCTTATCTTCAGAAGCTTAAAAATGGCTGAGTTTTATCACTACATTTTTGAAAATCTAGTAACTGACAAGTTTACAATATATTTTCCCAGTGCTTGCCTTGAAAAAGGCAAGAGTTTTCATCTATTTATTTGGGCCTTGTTTATGCTTTAAATGTGTCTAGTTCCCTTGGAGAAACTCTTCTTTACATGCCCATCCCCCTTTCTAGAAAACAAGTGAACTATTCATGCAAAAAGTGTGTGTGTGTGTGTGTGTGTGTGTGTGTGGCTGTGGTGGGGAGAGGATGCCACCGGCAAACCCTATTGAAATGCACTGGCTGTTCATTTACATTCACACTTTTTTTAATAAAAATGTTAACTAATGATGTTAAATGCTTTGCCAAAGGTCCTGGCAGGTCAGTTGCAGAAGTGCCATTTCTGCCTAATTAGGGCTCTTGTGGCAGCCCAGGGGCCTCCTGATGCAGCGGGTGATAAGCCGGGAGCTGACAGTTTCAATCGGCTCCAACAGGAAGGTTGGGCTGGTCATGTTTTCCAACTCGGCCAGGTGTTAGCTGAATGTGGGAGGGGGGTCTTGGCCAGACATGCGCTTTCGTTTGATCTCCCTTTCTTTTACTCGCTCTGTTTTGAGCTCTTCCCTTTGCCTGTCCCATCTCGTGTCAAGGTCAAGAATGGACTTGACTAAATCAGCAATTTCATTTATCTCTGGGAGGTCATTAGCAGCCCCCCCAAAATAAACCCTGGGTATTGGTGCAGAAACAATACTGGCTCCAACAACTAGGCCCTGCACAGTCTAAGTCTAAAAACAGATAAGGAATGAATGTAGATGTTTCTGGAAACACACTCTATTTTCCTGATCTATCTTTAACAAATATGCCTTCAAAACCAGTTACATATAATTAATCATATCTGCATTTATTAAATGCCCCTGTCAAGGCACCCTGGGTGCTGTTCAAGCAGTTAAAAGGTTGCCATAATCATTAATAGCAATCTAGCATTTATATAACCTTTCATTTCATGACCATTCAAATAACTGCAACCCAGTGTTACTTTCAGAAATCAAAATAAATAAAGCCTGACAGAGAGCTTTCCCTCCTTCTTTTGTCAGCCCACTAACCACACGCCCTTGCTGCAATGTGTGTGCGTGTGCGCACACACACATGCACACACGTCTTGACATGGGCTATTCATATAAATTAGATTGTAAACTCATTGGGAAATGGACTCCCGTAATTTATGGAACAGAATCTGAGTTGGTGTAATCCAAAGGGCTTTGACTTCAATTGAACTATGCTGTTTTATATTGGCTGATAACCTGACCCTATATTTCTAAATTGCAAAGCTCATCTGTTGCCATTATATAAATAAGAATCCTGAAAGATTCTAAAATGCTTATCAACTAATGGCACAAAAGACTACAATAAAATCCAGTTTATTTGAATCTTGTTTATCCAAAATGTGGTCCAGTTCCCCATATTTGTATCACTAGATTAGAAACACCTTAATTTAAGCAAATATATTTAATTGCCCTCCATTCTTTGAGTAATCCATCACTCATTGCAAGCAAAAATTGCTTTGTCCAATATTAGAATGGAGGCACTTTCAGAGAAAAAGGGTAGTAACTGTTTGACAGTATAGAAAAACATTGCACAATAATTTTAGGACAGGAAATGAAGACAACTCTCTCCCATGGTATCAGTCCTTAAAATATTAAGCCATGCTATTTTTATTAGGTTTGATTAATATAAATGGAAGTAGTCTAACATGGTGAATTGTATACCTTGAAAAATAGCATTGCCTCTTATTTCAGTTAAAGGAGTTATTTCTTCTTCCATTTACCACAAACACATATGCACTTTTTAAAATCTCTCATCCAAAGGACAATTCAACCAAACTTAGGTCTGGGAAAAATAAGTACAACTATACTGAATTGAACAAGACTGTAACTGTAGAACAATTGGGGAAACTGTATTATCCCTACGCACTTAAAAGATAGCATTACCATTTTGCGGCAAACCTTTTCTGTATCAAGCTAATCAGGGAGACTGAAACACCTGAATCCACAGGAAGAAGGCTAAATCTTTCTTCACAGCTCTGCAGCAGTGAGCAATACTAAGTTGTTTACCTCAGTATCTTTGACTTCAATTCTGAGCATCGCTGAAATAGTAGTGTTGGGGTGTTGTAGTCATAATGGTCCAGGAAATGTATAAGGGAATACTTTGTGCCTGAAAGCTTGTCCACCATCCCTTCCCAGCTATCCAGTTAGTCCGGTAAAAGATATCACTGAAATATTTCCATGCCTGCAACATAAGCCAAAATACCTTTCCTGCATAACCCAACTCCTCTCTACTTTGGACTGTGGAGTTACCTGATCAGCATCTATTCTGTATGCCAAACTCCCATTAACCCCCAAAAAATGAATGTTGCACGTTTAGTTGGGAACCCAATGTAGATCAGAGAAGATAATGATATCTAATGTGGTTTTGCACCCACTTCATGCAAAGTAGTAGCAACAGGACTGTTGCCATCTAAATGTTCATAGGTAATGCAGTTGTGGCCATTTGCTTGAATGGTAACCACATCTCTGGTATCTGTCTTCAGTGCGGTATCTGGGTCATGACTATTCCCTTTTTATACACGTGACCTCAGTTGGCATCAGCTGGGTTACACATATCTGGAAGAGGAAATAACTCCTTTAACTGAAATGAAGGGTAGTTATGATTTATCTGTTGAGCACTGAAAAAATGAGCTCTGCACCGTACAGATAGATACAAGACAAATGAACTCATTGAATAGGTACTTCACAGATCCAGCATTAATGGCTTGACTTCCAGACCTGCAGGAGAAGGTGTCATAGGTACAGTGTCTTTTTCACAAACAATGAGTCAGGTTGGTTTTAATTTTTGTAGTTAATATTTTCATAGTTAGTAGGGTCGGAAGGGACCTGAGCAGATCATCAAGTCTGACCCCCTGCCATGGCAGGAAAGAGTATTGGGGTCAAACAACCCCAGCAAGGTGATTGTTAAGCCTTGCTTATAGACCCCCAGGGTAGGAGCCAGCACCACTTCGCTTGGAAGTTGGTTCCAGATCCCAGCTGCCCTGACCGTGAAGTAGCGCCTCCTGATGTCTAATCTGAAT
>NW_017728951.1:15299119-15335319 GCF_001723895.1 Crocodylus porosus
GGGCCTGAGGACCGAGCCCTGGGGGACCCCACTGCCCACATCCCTCCAGGTCAAAAATGACCCATCCACCACCACTCTCTGGGTGTGGCCCTCCAGCCAGTTAGTGACCCATCTGACTGTGTGGGTGTCGACACCACAGTCCCCCAGTTTCTTAATGAGAATGGGGTGAGAGACGGTGTCGAAGGCCTTCTGAAAGTCCAGGAAGACTACATCCACTGCTACCCCTGCATTTAAGGATTTGGTGACCTGGTCGTAGAAGGCCACCGGGTTGGTCTGACAGGACCTGCCTCTAATGAACCCGTATTGGTTGCCCCTAAGTATAATCTCCCCTGCTGGCCCCTCGTGGACATGCGCCAGGATAATTCTCTCAAAAAGCTTACCCAGGATTAAGGTAAGTTCAATTTACTGAAATGTAGAAACAATATTGAGGTTCTGATTATGTTGTGTTTTATAAGGCCATCAGTTCAAGACAGAGCCATAAAGACAAATTTATTCTCTTGTGCCCATATATTTTATGCACGTTAGAGCGTAAAATATATGGATCATTCATGATTTCTGAAATCCATATGTGGGGAGCACAGAGCAGGTGGGAAGAGGACCTTGTCTCCACCCCAGACCCCAAGGGGGATCTGTGCAAAAGGTCACGCAGCTGCAGCCTAGTCTAATTTAATTATTTTCTTTTTGTAAAGCTGCAACATATATACATTCAGCCACATTGAGCATTATGGTCAAAAGCCTGCACAAACTACACAAATTGGGCTGAGCTGAAAAACAATGTGGCAACATTTACTGTGAATTTCCTTTCATTTATTAGCTCAAAAAGGGAATGTGATGCTACTAAAACAGTCTTCTCTTTAAATTTAACTGTACGTCTCAGTTGACTCCTTATGTAGTACTGCAAAATTGTAGGTTTGCTTCTGCTGATACCTATTTCATCTGTGCATTGTTTGGAAACCTCCTTTCATTATTTGTTATTGCTTTAGTATAATAAGTTCTCCTCCACTTTTATGTGGACAAAGAAGCCTGTTTCTGTGTAAGTTTTCGAAGTGAGGTTCTTTGTATGCAAACGTGGAGAAATGAGCAGATATAGAAGGTTGTCATGCTCTGTCCACCAAGGTAGGGAAACTATGTAGGGCTTGGGGCATCATCCTCTGCTGATGAAATCTTTTTGGTCAGGGTAGATTTATATATTTCCGCTTTTTCATGCTTCAGATCAGGGGTGTCAAACTCATCTATCTTTGAGGGCTGGATGAGTGGCATGGGGCAGTCCACAGGCTGGCTCAGGCTCACAGACCTCCCCCACCTGCATGCCTGATCCAGTGCATGCGGCACATATCTGGGCCAGTCCAGGATACCAGTCCGAGCAAGCACCATGCACAGTGCCCCAGTCCAAACAAATGCCACAAGTGTTGGGGTTTTTTTTTGTCACTGCCTCTTAATTCCAGTTGGTTTTGATGTTCCAGGTGCCTGGCTCCCAGTGAGCTGTTGGAGTGCGCTTCTGCTCCGCCTCTGTCTGGGCTGGGACCAGGCGGTGATCACCCCTGTGTCTGTGTCTCTGACTTTCCTTTTAATTGGTGCAAACAAAGATGTCTGTGCAGTTCCTTTTCTCCCCAGCCCTGCAAGCAGCTCAGTCCTTCCCCTGCCAGCTGCGGTCAGCACAGCCTGGGACTTGACCCCAACAAGGGCTGAGCATGGTGCAGCCCAGTATCCAGCCTCAGCAAGCACTACATGTGGCACAGGGTATCTGGTGCAGCATGTGGGTCAGTGAGGCAGGCTGGGGGCTGGATTATGGGGCTCTGCAGATCACATGTTTGACACCCCTGCTTTAGATCTTACATTTTGATTTTTGGTATTAAATCAGCAGACCCTGTAGATTAAATATGCTGACATATTCTGAAAAGTTCAGAAGGGGAACAGATTACTTTCCTCCAGATGGGAGCTTTAAAACAACAGGGAATAATTACAAGAATTATTAAAATTAAATAAATGCAAGAATACTCAGGTAACTGACCCTTGCATGATGTGACTAGAATATATAGTTTTTCATTTGTGGACCCCTAAAAAAATTTGAAAAGAGGTATGGACTCCTTTGGAAATTTTGAATAGAGGTACAGACCACTTTGAATTGTAAGTGTGGGTATTCACATACTTTTGATCATAGTTGTCTTTTGTAGACCCCTTAAATATAGTTTGCAGACCCCCAAGGGTCCGTAGATCACAGGTTGAAAACCACTGGACTAGAAGATCCACCTGTCCCTGAACTCTCTTGGCAACTTCAGAGAATGATTTAAACAAGATCAGCTATAGCAATTACAGTTGATGGGTTTAAATGATTAATCAAACCAATTCATCAGCTTGTTTCCCACTGGTACTTTCATTCTGTATCATAAGGAGGCTGCCTTTCAGAGTACATCTATTGTAGACAATGCTATTAGAAAACACGGAACCTAAGGCACTAGCATTCAACCAATAATTACTTGCCATTTGAAATAGGTACATAAACTTCAGCGTATGATGCACAGTTTGTAGCATCAGCATAACAACACCATTATTACTACTGAGCTAAACCACTTTTAGGTTGTGTTAGTGTCCTTAAAACACAGCAGGTCCAAGACAGAATTACAGAAAGTTCTAACCTTGAAGAGTTTCTAAATCTGTTCTCCATCCATTTACTGTTCAGCAATGGATCACACCCTGAATTCCCATGCGATATGTTTTCTAAATGCTCCCACAAGGTCTGCTGCATCTCTACTTGCTGTATCCACAAACAGGGTGCTTGGGGTGGCTAGATATTTCTTTGTAATAAAGAAACTTTATTCAAACGTCTTAGGTCTTCCCTTTGCTGATTGGGAAGAATTTCAATTCAGATATTTTAAGTTGAAGGAGAGACCCACAAGTGTTTTTTGCTTTTGGGTTTGTTTCTTTTTCCTTTTTTTGTTTTGTTTTTTTTCCTGCTTGTAACAGGTATTTTCTTTTGGGTCCTGTTGTCATAATTTATAACTTAACAATTAACTTGTTTTGTATTTTGGGAATAAGATTTTGACTGCTATATATTTGGCCAGTATGTTAAAATAGTATTTAAAACTGTGAAACAAGGCACATCTTCTTTTTTTAAAGCCTGAAAAAGCATCCACTATATTGAAGACCAAGCTAGTGATACAAAAAACTGTGACAAAATCATTCTATAATATTCCCACTCAATTCTTGGCCATCTGGAAAAGTAGAAATGGAAACTGTACTCCATTGTCTTTATCTAAACTTCAGAAAGCTTAGTGTTAGCAGGGGATATTCCAACTGAACATAATAGAGCAAATTTCCAAATGATTATGATCTATTGTCTATTTAATTAACTTCCATGACAACGAATTACATGAGAGTGTGTGATCATGGGTAGTATATCAAGCAATAAACAGCTGCCTTTAGTGTTACTAGAACTGAAAGTCATTTATTTTAACTGTGCTAATCGCAACTTATTTGGAAAATTACAAACAGCGCAATATAATTTAAGATGTTAATATTTTAAGCAGAAAAATGAACAGTATGGCCAAAGATAAGGTCAAATCTTGTAGTCTATATTCAAGCAAAATACATATCAATGTACCACGTTCTGTTCAATTTATGCACCCAAATAGCCCCTTTAAGAATAACAGAGCTATTTGATAGGGGTAGAATAAACAGGTTTTAGCCCAAAAGTCAGCAGAGCTTTTGCCTGAGTAAGGAATAAAGATTACAGAATGTTCTGCTAATTTTAGTGACTTTACTCTTGTAATATCTGAGAATAAGGATGAACAAGACCTTTGCTGTTTTACCGCATGTCCAGTCTAAGCTTTGATTTTATTTTAATGAATCCCTAGCATGGTGGTGCCCAACCTTTCTGGGCTATGAGTTGGATGCGTGGTGTGGCATTGGCCCATGGGCCAGATCTGGTGTATGGGATCGGCCCATGGGTATGTCCCCAGGCACACTGGATTGGCCCCACATGTGCCAACTTGATTCAGTGCACAAGGCTATGTCATCTAACTATGGAGCTTGAAATGGTGGTGGAAAGGTGGGAACATTAATCGCCACTGTTCCCCTGTTCCACTGCTCCCCTGCCACCAAATTTCCAGACCCGTGGGGCAACTTGCAGGCTAAATTGGGCCTGCAGAGACTGGAGGTTGAGCACCACTGCCCCAGTGCACCTTATTGAAAATACTATGTGAACTACTACAGCATCTGGCTGAGCCTGCAGGGAGACTGCAAAAAATGCATCTGAGCCAAGTTCATTTCTCCAAATTGAATTTTGTTTCTTCCATTCACTTCAGTGGGTTGCTCACACCAATTGACAGCTCTGGAATCTGTTGACAACCAATTGACCCAGCAGCTATGAATCTGCTGGGCCCCATGTTATAGCAGTCTCTGCGCAGTGCTATACTTCCATTCCATTTGCTTCTTTCAATATGCTGGCTGATGGGCAGCTGTATAATGTATTTGAGCCCTACAAAGGGAACACAAGACACTCAGATGGAAAAAAACTGAAGTTGACAGAGTGATAAAATTGGGTACCGGGTTAGGAAGTTTTGTTGCTGTCAGACTGCTGGTATGTACTGGGAAAATGTGAGTAGTGGACACCGAACCATTCTTCATCCATACGAACACCTTATTTTCTTCCCTAAGACATTTGTTCCCTCCATCCCTGCCAGTAACTACATAATGTCCCTGTTTCACTTCTGTTATCTTTTTCATTGAAATCTACAGCATTTTGTGGTAATACATTGCTTTTCTTTTTTTCTTTTTCTATTATTCCAAGCTAAAGACATACAGTATCTCTAAACCTTTCTGATAGATTGCACAGAGGAGAAAATGATTCAGAAGAGAAAAAATCTTTGAATGTATTTTTTTGAAATATATTAGGACTAAAGCTACCTTTAAACTCCCCGCAGGTTTAATGAGAGTGTCAGTTAAATTTTCTGGGTATAGAAGAATAATTTGCCAAACAAAATCCTCACTATGGTACATTGGTTGTATATCTTTTTTAAACTTCAGAATAAATGAAAAATTGATCTGTATGGTCACCGAAACATTAAATTGTCTTATCTGTCACTTGTTCAACATTGGCTTCTTAGAAGGGAAAACAACAATCACAATCAACAGTTCTTCAGTGCCCAAAAGAAAATAGAAACTATAAATGGACAGATGAATTATGTGCTTCCAGTGGTTTTCAAGGGAAGCATTTACCAAGGGAGAAAATTGTTTTAATCTCATAACAACTAAGGACTAGAGTTTGTAAAAACATGGAACACCTACACATATACTTAATTTTTGTTGCATAGAAACACACACACAAAATAGCTTTCAATAAATATAGATGGGGAAACAGGCTTTTTCATTGTTCACTATGTTACTTTATATCTTTAACAAATCTCTTTAGAGCACTCAGGGAAACCTAAACGCATTGGATTAGTTGAGTGTTCTGCATTTTTCAGTATTCAAAGAATAGAGATACACCAGGCACTTGCTGAATCTTTTGCTAACATGGGAATAAGGACTGTAAAGCTATTAATTGAGGGTTTTTATTTTTTGCTTTACTTTTCTTGGCCCAAACTAAGAATTTGGAGACAGCTTTTCGGTACTTCTCTGCATGGACAGAGCTGGCTGGGTTATACTTGTCTAGGTTTTTCAGTGGTTAGCTATAGGAAAACACAGCTGCAGATATGCCACTAGGGGGCATGTACAGCCTTCTGCCTTTCTTTTAGTGAATTCTGTCTAGAGATAAAAGCTGTATGGTATTTTTTCCTTTGCACAGTAATAGCCCATGCGTAAAACATGAGAGGTCTTTTTACATATATACAAAGTACGCACAAGTGCTTTGCCTCTAACCTTATGTAGTCAACAAAGAAACAAAGCAACCTCTAGAGAAAAAAAAAAAGCTTTGAAAATTCAATAGAATTTAATTCTTTTCGGAGACCAAATAAATAAAAGATAAATCTCAAATGGTGTTAATTATTAACCGTCAAGACAAAAAATAATTCATCATATTAAGTCCTTTTTACGGTTCAAACGGATCTGGAAGTTAATAGAAATCTTGATCTATTTAAAAAGTGATAATCCAGTTTCTGGGAGGATAACATCAGATGCCTGAATTAGTGTAAAGAAAAATAGATTGTCTTGCCTATTGTCATTATGTTATGCTGCGATGAAACTATGTGTTTTACCTGCTACAGGTACCCTTTCTGCTGAGCGATTGCCAGAACTATTTTACACGGAGAGGAAAAAAACCCTTTTGTCTTGCTGTAAGTTTTAGAAATGCCTGATGAGGCTCTGAATTCCCAAGTGGTTTGGAATGGAACACATGAAGGTGCCTTTATACAATTTAATTCAGAAATCAATTCATGGTATATGTGACTGATATGTTAAGAGAATTTTCTTGAAAGGGCTGTATAGAGGGATACTTGCTTGTGAGCTAGGTGAGAAGTTTAGGGCTTGCCCCTGATCCCATTGAAATACTTGGAAGCCCTTTAGGTTCTGTCCTCTAGAGCTGTGTGAGGGGAAAAATGGAAATCCTTAGGTGGTGTTTTAGAGGGATATTCCAGGAAAATAAAGGATGTTTTATCACTGATCTTTCATCTTAGTTCCCTCAGTCTATTCTACTTCTCTGCACTAATTTTTAATTATCAGTTATGAACATTCAGAAACCAGCTAGCCCTAACCAGAGTCTGTTACAAGTCTGGCCAGGATGCCAGGGTCACTCCTACTTCAGTTGTTCTCATCTTGGACTGTCTGTATGGGTAAAAACTTCACTGATACAGTTTATTTTTGTGTGTTAGCTATTAACAAAAGAGGTGTTGGTACTTTTTCTCCTGAAATGATTTGGAATCTGTTTGAACAGTGGATGAGTCAGCCTAGTGCTAATGAGGAGCAGGTTATACTATGTACATCATGTCAGATGCGGACATTCGTACACGACAAATCTGGGTCATTATCCATACCAGGTTCTTTATTTTTGATCAGTCAGTAGGTGAAGTGCAGATCCTTAACATTTGGTGAAATACCAGTGGGGAAAGCAGTTGGTTTAGGCTGGAAGGCCAGTGCAAATTGGGAAGCAGATCAAGGTATTTGTTTCTAAGCCTACTAGTTGCACATCTGGAGTGAAATGTGTTGGATGAGGAGGTAAACAAAAGTGAGAAGGGTAGTGCCATGGAAAGTCAGACTCCTCCTTGGGAACGGGCATACAAGCAGAGATTCAGACATGCCAGAAGCAATACTAGGTGCCAATGTAGTGGATCTCATGCTCTGTACAACTCATTTTAACCACAATGGCATTAGTTTATTTGGCCAAAGTTAAAATGAGGGCAGAGGGTGCACTATGCTCTGATATGGAGCAACCAAATAATGGGATCTGCATGAGACTGAGTTTTGTTGTTTCTGAAACTTCATATTCAATAAATTTGGATCCTCTGGGGTCCAACAGCTAAAGGAGTGCATCAGGAACAGAGAGACCTGAGCTCTGTTTCTCATACTGTCACTAGCCCTCTGTGAAACCTTGGGCATTATCACTTCACGGTGGTCTTTCTGGTTTCCCACTACAAAATGTGGTAATGATGTGCTTACCTGCCTTGGAAAAGGACTTTGGGATCTATGGATGAATATCAGGATTCAGGAATTAAATAGTCTATACTTTTTGTTGTTGTTATATCTATGCAATCATGTCAGTGCTGAAATCCTACCATCTCGGGCGGCAGTGCTTATCTTCATACTTATTTAAAAGGAGAACTTATAGGAGTTATTAATTTGGATTTTCACATATAATGACTACTTGGGGGGAGGTCTTGAACTTAATTTGCTTTATTGCTTGCTGCTTCCTCCCCTCCCCTGCTGACAGCGCTGGAGCTGGGGGCGGGGGGTGCTGGATAGTTGACCTTTGCTTTACTGAAGATAAGAGGCTAGCCAGTGCATAGGCAAACTCTGATATTTGTGTGTCTGTATCTCTAGGTATAATGAAATAAAAAGAGTATGGGTTAACATCAAGGATTTGTTCAGTTTTGCAGATGCTCAGGGGGGACAGCAGACAGTGTGAGTGCAGTCGAGTGTTATTGACTGAAGCCTGAGGTGCAAGGAAAAGCACTTGATGCCAGTCGTACCTTCCTTACTCAAGCAGACCTGCCCCCCATGGGCACTATGATCTAAAGGTCCCATATGATGACTTAAATATTCATCTGAAAGCTGCTAGTAGTGATATTTAAAGCATTAATTAGTCAGAAAAAAAGACCGGAACAATGATGGCAGTTAGGATTTCTAGGGAGGAAATCCTGCTGATTTGATGAACTCTTGAGACTAGAATTGTTTTCCTGGAGCTCTGTCTATAAAACTGTTCCTCAGCACTTACTATGTTTAATTTTGGGTTTTGGGTAAAATGCTTAAGTATGCTCATGTATTCTGTTTTATTCATGTACAGTGACCTTCCTTCTATTGCTGGCAACCTACCCAAGGCCCTGTGCCTGGTAGAATCCCACTTAAGGAGAAAATAGTGAATAGGATCATGTACAAGCTCTCTGCATGGGATAGATTCACCCATGGTATGTGCCTGCCCCTGCTGTTACTTTAGATTGAGTGAAAAATCAGACCTGAAAAAGAAGGGTTGGTAATGACCACGAGTGGGTATAGCACAGCTCAGCATTAAAGGCTGGAAGGAGGACATGGGAAATAATCTAGAAAATTAACTGCCACCTAAGGTTTGGGCCATGTAACTGCTGATCTTTTCCACATGAAATGTCTGGAACCTATTCAGTGTTGCTCAGGTTCATGGCCCTAAATTACATTTTTCATGCAAGTGTCACACAAGTGACATTTTTCGTGCAATCAGGCCCCTTGAAAGAGGTCTACAGCCACAACTTAACACGCATGCTCAGCTGCAGAGAACTTTTAAAATGGCTGATCACTCAAAAAATTAATCCTGATTTAATGGAGTATTAAATTAAGGCAGTCTAAAGCTGAGCGCCTGAGGAAGCTTGTGTTCCCTCCAGGGTTAATTTCTTGCATGGGGACCGGGTTGTCAGTGGGGGAAGGAAAGAGAAGGGGAAGGAGCAGCCAGCACAGAGCTGCCAGTTGCTTTTGAATGGCTAGAGCTCGGGGGCAGAGCAGGATGTAACAGCCCACGCAGCAACCCCAGATGGCATACTGGGGGGGCATAAATGCCACATGCCTCTGGAAGCTGGGGGGGCATCTCAAGTTCCCACAGGTGGCGGCAGTGAGTGGTGAGCTCCTGCAGGCAGCCACAGCACTGTTGGCAGTGGGAGGTGGGGTGGCAAGTGCTGACTGGTGGGCAGCAACCATCCACAGATGCTGCCGGCAGCATTGGCAGCAAGGTGGGGAGTGGTGAGTGGCAACCACCTGCAGGCACCACCAGCAGTGTCTGCGGTGCTTTTTGCAGGGGTTGCACCGCCAATCTCAGGGGTGCATGTGCACCCACATGCTCCCCCTATGCATCACTAATGCTGGAGGGGAGCCAGGCCAGGCCTACAAGGCGAGGGGACTCTGTTCTACCCTGGCCCCCCACACACCTCTAACCATTCAGGAGCAGCCAGCAGCTCTGGGCTGCCACTGTTAAGAGGCCCAGTTCAGGGGTGGAGAAAGGGAGCCCCCCATACCTCACGGGCTCAACCTGGCTCCCCCTAACACCCCATCTGGAGTAGCTGGGGGTGGCCCAGGAGGTGAGGGAGCCCCATTCCACCTGCCCCTTCCCCTAAGCTCTGGGCTGGCTGCTCCCTGCCCCTACCCCCTCCTCCCCCACTGAGAGCCTTGGAGCTGGGGAGGGGGTGGGGGGCATGGGAGAGAGGCAGTTCAGCAGCCTCCTCAGAGGCTGCCAGAGCACCCCCAGCTGCTGGCCAGGACTGGTGCAAGCAGGCAAACAGGTGAACATCTGTTGGGTTGGAGGAGGAGGGGGCTCTAATTCATGGCAATTTATGTAAAGTGTCATGAGTTAGAACAAGGTCCTGAAAATGTGTTGGAATTCTAAATGTCTGAGCATTATAATGTTCATCTTCTCATTTTAGGTACCTACCTGAAAACATTTGTTTTCCAAATGTCAATATTCAGTAGCCCTGAAGAGAAACCAGTCAGCAGGCAAGATTCAGGTCACAAATCGTGCTTCATCGTGAGCTAAACTCAGGCCACTTTCTGTCTTGGATGCAAATCAAGCAGCAAAAAAGATTCACAGCATCCATCAATGCAAGAGAGAGTGTGGGTCAGAGAGAGGTGAATCTTGAAGGGGAGTCTGTCTGGTGGGCATTAATCAACAGTAATGTAAGAGGAAAGGTGAGCATATTCCTCTCTTTGGCACCAGTGGAAGCAAGAGCAAGCCTTTTGTCTTAGTGCTGCTTAAGTACTATGCTTTTTCATTCCTCCTCCCAGCCCAGCAATCCCTAGGAGTCCATCACTGC
Source organism: Crocodylus porosus (assembly GCF_001723895.1). Classification (NCBI taxonomy): domain Eukaryota; kingdom Metazoa; phylum Chordata; order Crocodylia; family Crocodylidae; genus Crocodylus; species Crocodylus porosus. Next base: position 15,309,538 of record NW_017728951.1, read on the forward strand.
CTATGTAACCCAGTAGCCTAAGTTTTGGCAGTGCCTGCTCCATGGCAGTGCCTGCTCCATGGATAAATTTGTGCTGTGGAGAATATGAGAAGTGCACAAGTCTGGGGAAATAAGATTTTATTCCATTTATTCCATAGAGGGCTCTTGTTAAGTGTTCCGATTTTGAGTCAATATTATCCAAGCTGCATGTTTTGACAGGTGCTCGCCTCTGTGTGTTTATGGAAAGGTCCTTCATGTGCCTCCTAAGTTGAGAGATATAATTTGAACAGAGAAAATTATGGTTCATAAGGTGCTCTTGTTAGGTGACATGACTATGCTTAGACCACTGCAGGACAGCCTACACAGAGAAATGCATATTTCCATACAAATTACAGTATACTGCAGCCAAGAGATCAATTAGAATGTCTGAGACCAAGACCTCTCAAGTATCTCCATTCAGTCTGCCATTCAAATGAGATGAGAAACACTTTCAATTGGTGTAAAGAATTTGCACTCTTTCAGGGACTGTGTAGAGACTGCTGGAAAGTAACATTCCCTGCAGGGTGGGACTTGCAGATTCTGTGAGATCAGCAGGGAATTTTAAGGGTTCTGCAACCTAACACTTTGCCTCCTGCTGAGAGAAAAATTGCAGAACTTGAATATTACAGAAAGCACTATGATTTTTTTTATTGGCCACCACTGTATCAGACTCAGTGTCACAAAACTACCAGCACTGCTAAGAGCTGTGTATCAATCAACACATTCATCTTAAAGCTATGGCATCTTTCAAATGAATGAAACCTGAAGCACTTTGGAAGCTGTGTTGTAGATACCGCAGCAATTGCTGCATCTGGTCTTGGGGTGCAGCCACTTCTGAAGTAGAATATGGCGACTAACAATGCATAGCGCTATTCTGTAGGCAAGGACAAGAAATTGTCACTTAATAGACCGTGTAGCTGTAGACATGAACTGTATGTTTTAAACAACAAAAATTTGTCAAAAAACTTCCATTTAACAGCTCACCCAAAGCTGACTTGATGGAAGAAGGGCAGAATTCTTTACCTCTGACTAGTCAAGAGGATCCTATTCTGCACTTGAGGAAGTCAGTGGAAAAGCTCCCATTGACTTCCTTAGTGCATGAGTAAGTATATCTGAAGAGGCCCGGGTCGAAGCTAGTGTAACTGAAAAACTGATGCTGTTTCAGTGGGTAATCTGAAAGAGAATCTGCTGTTTCCACTAAACTCTACTGGGATTCTGTATGCCCTGAGAAATAAGAGGGTTGTCATGAGCAAATGAAGGTCAATAATTCAGCACAGACCTTTCTAGAAAAAAACATAACAGTTGAATATACAGATTTTTTTAAATCTCTGCCTTCTCCAGTAGAGAAAGCTTTGTAGGGATTTTGAAAACTGACCTACGGAGAAAAAGGTTTGTTCATAAGCTTTAAGCCCATTAAGAGTTTAGTTAAATGAAGAAGTAATTGAAAAAAAATAAATGTTATGAACTGCAAATTATACTAAAATAAGCCAAATCCTCGTGCTTAATGTCTAATACATTTACATATGCATTTTGCGGGTGTATTTGATTGAAATGCAAATATTGGCTGAATTGCTGACTGACCTAGAATAGTTCTGTTTAAATGAATACATACTTCTTCCAGAAGTTAGAAAGGGTAGAATTTTCTTCTAGTAAGAAAAACTGCATTTCGTTCCTCATAGAACATCACTTTGCTATCAGAAAGGCTGACTGAGTTAATAAAATAGTTCCTGTAATTAACCGAACTAATTTAAATAAAAGATAATTTAATTGATTTAAAGATGCAGTTCTTGTATAAATGATTTTATTTGGGATTTGCCCAAAGGCAGGGTTAGAGAAATCTTTTTAATAAATTATTCAAAAAGTACATTTGCATTTAAAAGCTTGTCTAACTTCATCCCAACTATGCAGTTGGTGCAATAAAAGGTTTCACCCTAAAAAATCCTTGCCTATCATATAATTCCTGGACCATCATAGCAACAACATCAGTCTAACTTTAAAAAAAATACAGAACCCTTAAAAGCATCTTACAAATCTCAGAGTTATAACTGAGTTCCCTGGTGAGCATTTAATGGTGGCTGATGCACCATTTAATTATGATATGTCTTCTCATAGCATTGTGGTAATGCTTTACAAAGGAGCTCCCAATCTAACTTGGAATATAAAGGCTTGGGAGACAACCTTGCGAAACCTTTTTCATGTAAGGAAGATCAGGTTATGGATTTAGGCTCCACAGTATGTACATGTGATCATAAGGTAAGCTAAGATTTTCAGAAGGATCAGGTATTATTGATGGCTAAAAGAAATAGATCAAGGGTGACCACTGCTCCAGGCCCTTTATACCACCATAAAAGTGCTGGAGTAGCAACCCCCATTCCTCCCTCTCTTTCCCCTCAAATAAAAATCTTTGACAGAAATGCCACCCAACAGAGATCCCTTCATAAGCCAGAGGGGTTGCACTGGGGCAGGACTGGGAAGCCAGGAATGATGTGCTAGGGGCAGAGCAATGGTACCCAACACTATAGAGATTCCAAACTGAAGAGGCTGCCCAAGTTTAGGCAGCCTTGAGATGTATCAGAGTTACTGTATTTATTCATGCAATAACCTTGCTCATGTAATGACAGCATCAGAACATCATGTCAGAATTTTAAAAAAGATAGTGTACCCTTATAGTGGCCACTAAAATATCCAAAAAAAGCAGACTCAGTAGAGATTTCTCTTAAATATTGGTTTGTTGAAGAATCCAATGCAGGGAACCCAGGTGAGAAATTTGTGTCATGTAGTACATCTGATCCTCTTTCCATTTGGTGTCATCAGTAAAACAGAGCAAGATGGGGAAGTATGAACAGATGCCTGAACAGAGAATTATATCTTCCATTAAGCTGGAGTGCAAGTAATGGCCACACCCTAGTTTTGCACACAACATTTGAAAAAAAAAAGGTTTTTTATTATGCAAAGCAATATAGATTACTTGGGACACTAGAGCAGCCAGGATCATATGGATGCAAATATATCTTTAAAGCCACCTTATTCCCCTCTTCCCTTTGGGCAGAGAGAGATAAAAGATTAGGAGCTCATGGCCAGATTTCTACCAGCTCACAGCCAGATTTCTTTGTTGTAGCTCTTAGAGGTATAGCCCAGAATCTCATTCCCAGGCATTACTAGGAGCAGTGTTACACAAGCAACTCAATATGCAACAGATGTGGAAAAAGCCAAAAAAATATTTAGGTTATAGCTAAAAAGAAAGAGAGAGCAAATAGAGATTCTACAATGTCAATATAGGAAGTGCAGCTAGAATACTTAGTTCAGTTTCAGACACACCATCTTCAAAGGGAAACAGCAGAAAGAGAAAAGAGCAATGGGAATGATAAGGGGCTTTGAAAAAGTTGAACTTTATGAAGTTACAAAGATTAGGAAAAGGGAAATAAAATGTGATGTGATATAGATGATATACAATATAACAAATGAATGATCAGTGGAGGATTTTTATGAAAACAAAGGGATACTCAATGGAAGCAATATGTTTAGGTCCTCACTTATCTGAACCCCATGGAACAATCCCCTATTCACAGATGCAAAATGTTCAGATATATGAGTGTAGTGGAGCCCCTGTCGATCATGGAAGGAGAGGGAGCCAGGGATCAGCTGGCCAGCTCCAGCCTCCTGGGCAAAATAATAGTGGCAGAGAGCCCATTAATAATATACCCACCACCCCACCTGAGGCCAGCACAGTGCAGCCAGTGATTGACAGTGATTGGTGGAAGTAGTGGGCCAGGTGACCCAGAGAGGGGCATATAAGCCCAGGGCCTGAGGCCAGAGGGGCAGTCTGGCCCTGATAGTTGCAAGAAGCAGAGCTCTGGAAAGGAGAGGGGCTTGACTGGCCAAGGAGGAAGGACTCCAGACTGCAGGAAAGCTGGGAGGAAGCCCCCGCAGCACCAGGCAGCAGAAGATCTGTATATGGGGGCCTTGTGTTATAGCTTGTTGCCATCGTGTGTTGACCCAGGGTGGGAAACCTTTTGTTCGAGAGCAGATGCTCATATTTTTTTGTTTGTGTTTAAATATTGGCAAACCTGTTTGTGGAAGTGGGAGGAGAGAAATAATAGAAATTAGACATTTGAAAGTCCTCTGCTAGGATTAACAAACAAATGTATTAAAAAAACTCGGCAACTGATGTATTAAACCACACGATGGCAGCGTATTGTAGGATATAGAAAGTCTGTTACACTGTCTAAGCCTTTGCAAATGGTTTTTTACTGTTAGACAAACTTTGTAGCTTCCGCCTGTGAGCTCCTAATCTTTTAGTGTAATGAGGATTTTTACAAGGATCTGTTAAATATATCCAAAAAGCACCTACTGCTCAAGTAATAGGAAAACAATCATTCAAAGAGTTGTTGCCATAAACCCTGGAACAAGAGAGGAAATTCAGGGGTGTTTGCCTATAGCTGATTCTGGGATCCAGATTTTCTGATCTTACAGAACAATAGAACATCTTGGTCAAATATAGCTCCACGTTCCTGTCTCCACTGAATTCTATAGCAAAATTTCCTTTGCCTTTACTGGAGCTAGGTTAGCTTCATCTGGAGGAAGGAGAGCAAGGAAAGATCACTCACCTGCCATATTTTTTCAAGAATCATTACAGGGGACCCCTTGAAATATCATGTGAGTGCATCTAAATGTCTACATATGACTGTTGCTTTTAACAGCTCAGTACTCTGGGTGCATCAGTGACCAGTGCTGCTCTGTGGAGGGTGGGAAAAGGAAAGAGCATTGATTGAATAACTGAGAGAGGCAGGAGACAATGAAATAGAGAGGCTGAGTGCTTGGAATTTGATATTTTCTAGAATCGATTAAGTAATGATAACTCCCAGGGAGAGCATTTCCTGGCAGCTAATGTCTAGCAGCTAATGTCTAATGATACTTTACCTCAGACATCAACTTCCAGGAAATACTTTCTCTGCTGGTAGCTTTTATAAAATGGAAAAAAATAGGCAGGGAAAAAAAATTATGATAAATATGATTTAATTTGATGGCATGGAGGGGACAGACCTTCCTTTCACCTGTTAAAAATAATTTCATACCTTGCCTAATTCACTTTCACATGACATTTTCCACCACTGCCAAGATGCAGTGGATTTTGCAGCTGTATTTTTGAGTTGGTGCACAAATATAAGAGGTTGAAATTTATACTAAGGAGCTAAGTATGCAAACACCCAAGAGTTGGAAGATGTAAAGAAGAAGGGACTAAACAAGAAGATTAAACAAAAAAGGTATGTAAAGCAAGAAAAAGCATATGAATCTGCGTGATGGCCCTGCTCCACTAGGGGGACTCTTTCTGCTGTGGTCAGTGGCTGGCTCAATGTTGCCCAGATATTTAGGGTATTGCTGTGCCAAGGATTGAGCCCCTTCTCATTGAACAGTTGAATGTGATAGTCACTTTCCACTCCAGATAAACGTTTGATAGCTGAAACAACACAAACTCCCTGTCCAAGACTAAACCGCACGTGAGTTTGGGCAGAGACAATGTCTATCAGTCCAAACAGTCTCCGAGGAGTCTGATAACACACACTGGACTGGGGAATTGAACTGATTGCAGCTATGTGCCTGCATGTAAGTCAGAAGCAAAAGAGACACACGCAGAAGGCAGCAAGGAAGTCTTGCCAACCAGAGAAGCACTTGTTATATGATCTGGAAGGAAGAATGCTGTTGGGGAAAGCGTTGGCTGGCAAACGTGGAACTGAGAGCAAAGGAATTGACTCCTGTTGCTTGATTTCTGTTGTGCTCAAGGACAAGCGTTTCTACATACACCCTTTGTAAATAAAGAGGATTTCATTAAAGAAAAAGCAAACTGTATTTTCTCCCACGATTGGAAATAATTGGCAAGACCCTGAGAATTGGCCAGATTGCTTGGGCAAAAAGGGGAACAGTATCACAGAGCCATACAAAACCAGAAGAAAAGATTTAACCAGATCATTTAATTCCTTTTTGTTGCCAAGGTAAATTTGTTTCTTATGGAATACTTGGTTCTGAGTATTTTATCCAGGCTAGATTGAACTGCAGAGTGATGCTACTTCCACATACTTTTAGGTCTTGCTGTCTGGAAACACATCACAGTATTTAGTGTAGATGTTCCTCCTCTTAATTCCACTTTCTAAACTTCTTGAATCACAACAACAAATTCCTGGGAGTTCACAGGCCGAAAGTAATAAGTAAAACAAAATGATTTACACCTATTGAAAATTTGTCCCTACATCTTAATTGTAGCTGGTTATCTGCAGAGTTCGAATTACACTTTGACTCTTGAGGGGGTTCTGAAAAAAAAGTGGGCTGCCCATCATGATGCTCTACTAAAATCCCCTAGAATTCTGTATTCTATGTTGTCAGGGTCTTACACATATATGAACACACACAGATTATTAACACCACAGGTAGGCCTTCACAGAGCATTCATTTACTTGTAGAAAAACACATATACTACTAATAAGGAAATAATAGCGATAATAAAAAAATTAATAAATTGATCATTAGGGCTGTGAGAAGCTTTGGTCCCTGATTCGATTTAGCGGAGATTTGGCCCAAATCGGTGACTGAATCTCCAAATCCGAATTGAATCAGGAGACCCTTTAATCTCTCCGAATTGAATCGGAACCCTCTGAATTGATCTGGAGAGATTCAGAAAGGTTCAGTGATTCGGATATAGACACAATGTTAATTTTTTTCTACATACCTCAAGGTACAAGGAGGATCATGAATGCTGCAGTGCTGGGGTGCATGGAGTGTCCCACAGGAGTGTGGGAGGCTCCCCAGTGTACTCAGCAGCAGACCCGGAAGTGGACTGGAAGTTCACCAGGGGGCCCCCATGCGCCCCCCTCAGCTCAGCGACTGGTCCCTCATTTTCACCATATAAAACAGTGGTTTTAGCAGGTTGATAAGTTCCAGTTCTGGGAGGTGTTTGGCTAGATTATCAATAACTGCCTGGTAGAATTGCAGACAGTTGATTTTTTTCTGAGGTGCCATTTAAAGCAACTCCCTTGAACACCCTGGTTGAATTGCACTGTTCATTTTTCTTCATGGATTTTCCACCCTCAGTCTTCATAGTGTTTAAAACAGCAGAACGTTGGAGTCAGCAGAATGTTGCAATGCAAGTCTGTTAAGGACTTGTTCCTTTCCTGAAGTTTGAGGAAAAGGCTTTGGAGTTCACAAAGAACATCTTTCATAGTAGCCAAGTCAAAATCAAAGCCACCGGTTGCAAGCCATTTGTACAGTCCACTGTATTTCTTTCGTTCACTGTCAGAACATGAAGTGTCTTCACTTGCCATTTTCAATGGCTGTGCCAACGCTGGGTAATCTTTCCACACCGCTTTCACTGTATTAAAGCTGCTTGAAACCCAGCGTATTGTAAAAAGTTTTTTAAATATTAATTTTGAGATTGGCTGCAGCTTCACTAATTAATTGTTTGTTTTTTGGTGACTGGTACAGAGCCTAGAATTTAAAAATAAAAAATTCAAAGTGGTTGCAGCCTGCAATAGCTTTAAGGGAGTCTTGTACTGCAAGTTTGAGCTGGTGTGCAAGGCAATGGAGTGATTTTAGTGAGGGGAAATCTTTCTTTAGCTGAGTAATCAGTCCCATTTCTTTACTGATCAATACCAACGCCCCATCTGTAGCAACACTGATCAGGTATTTTTTCAAATACTCATCATCCAAATACGATATGTGAAGACTTTCTTTTTGAGATGTATACACTGCCTCTGCAGTTGTGCCATGATGAAGCTCCACCAAGTCCAGAAAAATATTTTCTATGTCACCGTTGCCTGTTACATCAGATCTGAACTAAACAATTAGGTAGTTTAGGATATACAAGCTGCTTTCATTACTTGCAATGCTGATACGAGATTCTGTGCTTTTCAGTGTTGAAATCATTTTTTCTTTTTCATTTTGTGGGCTATGTGTTCAATAATAGTTGCACAAGAGTGGTCTGAGCGGTGTATGGAGCCTATTTTTGCACCATTCTTATCTTGAAATGAAACTATGGGTTCCATTTTGATAAAAGACAGTCTTTCTTTTCCAGTTAGATACTCAATTGGGAATACTACAGCCATCTCATTGAGTGAATGAGAGCTTAATTCTGAAACCATGTAGCACACCTTTCTCCCTTAGGCCGGCAATTTTGACAATGCTATCTCTGTGCCTGTAAATGTTTTTTGCATTTGGTTTTTGCATTTGTTTTGGATGTACTTGCCATGCCACTCATCTAGTCTTCTGAGAACTGAACTCCTTTTTCAGACAGACGTCATTTCACTTCTTTGCAGATTGTACATCGTAGAGTTCCTTCATGACAAAACAACCACAGATTATGTTCCTTCTATTTCTCCTACTGTTTAGTGTTCCAGGTATTATTTGGTATGGATGGGGTTTTCAGTGTCACTGTTGTTGGTGGCTTTTTCTGTTGCCAAATTATCACTTAACTGGCCGGTGAAGCTGTATGTCAGGTTCAGATCAGTTACCACAGCCTGACTTTTGCCATCATCAGACTCTGCATTTGTCATGGGTTTCCTCATGAAACCAAATTAGATAAATCTGTTTGTTTTCTTTTAGACAACTTTTAAATATACAACTTAAGAAGTTTGATAAACCCGCAAAATAATAGAGTCAACCATTACAATCCGCTACACTTATTACTTCTGATATCAGACAGTGTCAAGTAGGTTTTAAAAAAATGGCTGAAACCTCCTTCGAATGTGCAAAATCTATGAAGTGCCACATGTGGTGCAGCTGATAACACATGCTAATACATGCTCCTGGTGCAGCACGCTGGGTGCTTTTAATTAACTAAAGCACATCGAATGTGTTTTAGTTCAAAGTGCACTGCTCACCATTTTGTCAGCACTGATGTGCCACTTATACACTTGTAGCTGACACAGTGCCAGGCACATCAATTATGGGCTCCAGCAGACTCAGTTAATCAAGTCTGCTCTAAAACACTAGATTTCTGGCATGCCGGAGAAGACTTGTGGTATGTGTGTAAGTGTTAAACTGGTTCATTGATAATCCACCTAAGTGAAGGAGCAATCCTTTCGGAGACCCCCCCACCCCAGGTTATGATTTTCAAATCTTACAGGGGCTGGTCTCGTCTCGTATGGGGGGCTCATTGGATCAGTTAATGGTGTAATGAAATGAAGCATAAATCACAACGTTATTCTACAAAAAGTATTCAGTAACTTTATGGCTGGTTCTTCTGATGCCATTAATTGAATGTGTGACCAGAAGCACCCCCATGGCTGGAAGCCCCTCAGGTAATGGGCTTCTACCTGTGGAGGTGCATAAGCCCACAGCTGATCCAGGCTGGAAGCCCCATCAGCTGTCTATGGCACATTCTTGCAGCTGATCCAGGCCCCTTTTGGGCTCCCAGTGACTGGGAGCCCAGGTCATCTGATGGGGCTCCCAGCTGTAGAAGCACACGATGCATCCCTGCAGCTGGGAGCCCCTTCAGCTGAGAGGGCTCCTAGCTGCAAGAGTTTGCTATTTGCTAGTGCAGTGGCAGCCTGGGATTATGATCCCAAACTTCCCCTCCACCAGCAATATGGTGTGATGGGATCTGATGCATGATCCTGCAATCATGCCTCCTACCCTGTATGTGTGGCCTGGCAGGAAGTGCAATTATGTGGATCACGCATCAGATCCCATCATGCCTTTACCTGCACAATTGGAGGAGCCTCTTGCTCTCCTACAGTTGCAACACAAGACCATAACCGGGTCACGTGGCAAGGATCAGCATTCACAAACTCACTAGCTACATTTTCCCATGAATGGCTAGCAAGCAAATGGAAGCATAAATTATTTAAAACAATAAACTCAAAACTTGTGATAAAATACAGGACTTGAGATGTTTAGAATGGAAGGAAAGCAGACAGCCTGAGTCCAGTCAGCTTTCTACCTCTGTGTTGGTAACCACTGTCTCCAGACCTTAGCACATACAGTCACATGGCTGCTTTTTGTTCTCAGAACCTTCTGCAGTGACGTGTTCAGCTGCTAGGATGATGTCAGACCATCTTTGAACCTGGGGCCTTGGCCTGGCCAACAAAACTTCTCTTTTCAGCCTGCCACCCTCCAGGTGATCGGACTGGTCAAGGCTGGCCTGAAGCTTCCAACAGAAACTAACTCTTTACCCATTCTCTGGCTGGCTGAAGTGAGCTGACCCTCCACTTTCCCCACAGAAATTTGAGCTGAAACAGAAAATGTCTGGGCAACAGGGCTCAATCTGATTCAAGGCTGCTTTGTTGGTTTCTCTGGCTTAATGCTGCTTTTCCTTGAACTGGCTTCTTGACCTGGGTCATTCCTAGACCCCACTCTGCTTCATCTCCCAGTTTCTTGACTTGGATTACTCTTCAACCCTGCTCTCAGACTGACCTGGCTTCCTGACCCAATTTGTCTTTAGATTCTGCTCTCCTCTCCTGACCCTGGTCAGCATCTCGATCCCTGAGCAGTCCCAGACTCAGCTGCCCATGTCCTGCATGACAGATGATTCCATTATCTGGAGCCTGCATTTTCTGCAGTCTGTCTGTGACTAAGTAACCATTTATAACTTCTGTCAGTACAGCAACACTGCCAGTAGCATCTTGGATGTCTTCAAGAAACAGAAAGCCAGTGTCATCTTGATTTTGTCTAGATGCCTTCTTTGACTGACCCCAGGCATGGAGGAAAAGTCTGTGGCCCACATGGCATTAGTGCTACATTGGCATATAGCAGGCCACTTTCAGCCTTGTACTGGCATTCTTTCTTTCTTGCCATGTGGATAATGGTGACATTCCTGTACCTTTTCTTCTGTTCTGGTTTCCTGACTTACAGCTTTTTCATATGCAATTCAAGGTTATTTGTCTCTGATTTAGGAAGTTGGGGTAGAGGCTTTTCCCCTTCTGCTCTGAACAGGCAATTCTAGTAACTCACTGGGAGGTTGTGACATTCTCACAATGGAAACCCCTTGAGTGCTTGTGATTTTTGACAACCGTTCTGCTTCAGCATAGGGGTGCTGTAACAGCCATGACAGTCCAGGAAAAGTGCAAGAGACAAGGATGTGAGAGACCCAAGGAAGTGTACATCACACCTGAAAGCTTGTCTCTATGTCCCTCCCAGCAATACAGTTGGTCCAATAAAAGATGTCACCAACAAAAATCCTTGTTCTGTCATTTGGCCAAGTATAGCGAGGGTTTGAAGTACTTGAATTAAAATGATGGAGTCATGAAGTATAAGCCATTATCTGCTTATTACCTGAAATGTTTAAACAAATAAGCTGTGCTTTCCAATAAGTTGTCATAGTTCTACTTGGTGTTTTGCGCATGATTTGAGTACCATATAGTTTATATACTCTATACAACCCTAATCTTCATAATTTCTCCTCACGTGGGAAGAGAAATGTCTTGAAGCATTCTTACTACACCTGTTTCTCCTATATCTTCTGAGACACAGTGATCTGGACACAGTACTCCAGGTGAAGGCATTCTCTTGTATAATACTTTTACAATAGTACTTTTCTGATGGCTGAACATTTTGCTGTTCGCAGCGACACCAGGGTCTTTTTCCTGCCTGGTTGCAGTTGATTCTGAATTTGGCAGTGTTCGAGTAGCTCCAATTACTCCTTCCAATGTGTTTTACCTTGCATTTGTATGCCTTGAAAGATCAAAATCCTACATGTGAATTGTGCATAATAATAAGATAAGGCAGCTAAGTCAGCAATATAGTCTTCTGATGATTGCGCATAGTGCTGGTTTAGCCATATTATCAACATCTCTAATTCATATCTGGAATACACTAAATAGATAGGGCCATGTGCTCTGGTTGATTCTCTTAAATTTGCTTGAAATTTTACTGCTTAATTATGTAGCTAGATTTTCCAACCATTGGGCCAAATCCTATTCTCAGACCAATATAAAATTGAATTAATCTCACTGAAGCCAATGTAATTGATCCAGACTAACACCAGTGCAATGGGCAACAGAATGTGGCTGATTCTCTCTGAGGCTACACTTGCACTCTCCCTGCAAAGCCTGGTACTACAAGTGTGAGAGTGGCATAGAGGTTGTGAGAACCCCCCTACGACATCTGCTTGCCTAATTGCCAGGTTTTGGCAAGCACGGGAAAAGAGCAAGGAAGCAGAGCTTGTTTCTTGGCAACAGTTCTAGGTTCATCAGGAAGGTGGTAGACATGTAGCATAAGTTACCTAAATTTGCATCTTGACTTTGGCACATGGACTTTGAGTTAGGTAATGTGAGCCAGAGGTGTTGTTAGAATTATAGAATCATAGAAAATGAGGGTTGGAAGGGACTTCAGAAGGTCCTCTCGTCCAACCCCCTGCTCAAAGCAGAACCATCCCCAGCTAGATCATCCCCAGCCAGGGCTTTGTCTAGCTGGTTCTTAAAAAGCTCCAGGGATGGAGATTGCACCACCACTGTGGGTAACCTGTTCTAGTGCTTTACTAGCCTCCAAGTGAGAGAGGTTTTCCTAATATTGAATTTAAACCTCCTTTGCTGCAACTTGAGACCATTGCTCCTTGTTCTGTCATCTACCACCACTGAGAACAGCCCAGCTCCATCCTTTTTGTTACCACCAGTCAGGAAGCCTATTTTTAAATCCCCTCTCGGTCTTCTCTTCTCCAGACTAAATGGGCACCTAAACACGTGACAGAACTCTGGTCCGACACATGCTAATTAATACATGTTGGAGCAGACTCAATCAATCTGCTGCGAGTCTGCTGGAGCATTTTAATTATTGCACTCCAGCAGCCTCCATGTCACGTATATTCAGCATCCCCACATTTCAAAATGGCAGCAGAGGTGCTTCAACTAAAGTTCATTAAATGAGCTTTAGTTGAAGCACCTCTGCTGCCATTTTGAAGCGCAGAATGCTGAATACATGTGATGTGGTGGGAGCTTTAATTAGAGGAGCTCTCAGATCCCCTCTAATTAAAAAGCCCCCACCTCCATTCCAGAGCATGCGTATAGACACCCAGTGAGCCCAGTTCCCTCAACCTCTCTTCATAAGTCATGCATCCCAGCCCCCGCTTATAAAGAGAGGTTGAAGAAACTGGGTGTGTGAACAACGCATGCCCCCGGTGGCTAGGGGAGCACAGCAGCAGTGGCGGGAACGCAGTGGTGGTAAGCAGGGGAGCTCCCATACTGTTGGTGGCACCTTTTTGGAGGGGGTGCACTGCCACATTCACAGGGTGCACATGCACCTGCATGTGCCCCTATGTGTCACGCTTGATTGGGTGCCTATACACATGATGGGGGGGTGGGGGCAGTGAAAGAAGAGATTAGTGACGACTTAGGAAAGCTAGACATGCACAAGTCCTCCTTTTCCTCTTTCTTAAATATGGGCACTATATTTGCCCCTTTCCAGTCATCCAAGACCTCTCCTGATTGCCATGAGTTCTCAAAGATGATGGCCAATGGATCTGCAGTCACATCAGCTAATTCACCCAGCATCCTTGGGTGCATCCCATCTAGCCCCATGGACTTTTGCGTGTCCAGCTTTTCTAAGGAGTCCCTAATCTCTTCTTTCACCACTGTTGGCTGCTCATCTCCTCCCTAAACTGTGCTGCCTTGTGCAGCAGTCTGGGAGCTGACCTTGCCTGTGAAGACAGACATAGAAGCACTTCAGCTTTTTCTGCATCCTCTGTCACAAGGTTGCCTCCCCTGTTCAGTAAGGTAAGGGATCCACACTTTCCCTGATCCTCCTCTTGCTACCAACATACTTGTAGCTATCCTTCATATCCCTTGCTAGCTGCAACGCCAAGTGCGCTTTGGCCTTCCTGACTTCATCCCTGCAAGTCGGAGCAATGGTCTTATATTCTTCCCTCATCATTTGTCCAAGTTTCCACTTCTTATAAGCTTCATTTTTGTGATTTAAAGGCTGCTAAAGGATAAGATTCAGATGTATTTCCTTATGCTGAGTAATACTTAGTTCCTAAGTGCTGATTTCAGTGGGACTGCTGATCTAGTAAGATGCCATTCAGAGGGAGTAAGAGAATTGGAATCTGTCTCTCATAATATAACAAGTTCTTTATGCAGGTTCCTAGGGATGGATGCCATACAGACAAGAGGAACAATATCTGGCAAACATTCTGCATTGCATTGTCAGAGTATAAGGCTCATGCATTATTTCCTTTATTTTAATTGTAAATCCATGTTTGGCCTCAGCTTTACATTCTAAGTATACTTAAATTGAGGCATATAAATTAAAGCTGACGTTTTATGCAGCATTCGAATGTACGTGTAAGATTATATTACACTGCAGAGCCAAGCCACAGAGACAGCCTGACTAGCAGCATATCCTAACCTGCATACAAAGACACTGAGCAGAGATGTTCCCTTTAGAGGCTCAGGCTGTTATAAACTAGGAAGAAAGGCAGAGATAGCGGTGTGTCTTAGAAAGATACTAGCAAATTCTACCAAACTCTGTATGGGTTGCTACTGCTAGCAAGTTTGCAAAATGAGTTTAAGGACCAGCTAATCTGGTACCATCTTTTTGGCTTTTCAGAAGCAGAGAGATATTGTGTATCTGTTGAACAAGTAAGCTGTCTTTGTCTGTTGACCTATCTTGGGAATGTACTTGCATGCCCTACTCCCATCACTGCAAGTGCAGCATCTAAGCACCTCATTATCTCGAATTTATTTAACCTCCTAACACTGAGGAAGGGAAGTACGAGTGAGGCAGAGGATTTATTAATACTGCTTCCCTGAAATGTTTGATACTGCCACTGAGAAATACAGCTTCAATCACCCTCTCCCTCACAACACACAACAAATCTGGAATTGAGGAAGGAAAGTGGCATACCGGTATGTGCAAGGTAAGGATCTACACCAGAATGGTGATTCAAAAACAGGTTTCCTGTATCCTCCATGACATGAGTGCCCTTATCATGGGCAAACAAAACATGTGCGTGCACTATGATTTGTGAGCCCCATCGGATGCCAGGAGGGTCAGGATGCAGAGAAGTGATGAGGAATGTCTAGTGCACGAGCCGTGTGGGGTTGAACACTGAGAACTCTGAGGGATCAGGATTGAGATGGTTTTTCATATCCCTGTGAATGGAAGCACAAATTCCTTTGGAATTGCACTGGCACAAACTGAGGTGCCTCTAGGATTATGTTAGGTACCGGGCAATTTTAAAAGCTTTGTTGCTAGAGGTTTTCTTTGATGCTTCTGCAACCCAGATCTGAGTCAGTGAAACCACCTCTAAAAATGGAGATTGTATTATAAGAATGGACAGCCAAAATGAAGGGACACTTCTGAAAACCTGATTGTAAGAGCTTGATTCTCGGAGGGGCTCAACCCCCAAAGCCCTCGGAGAACTCCATGGCAGCTGGGAGCAACCAGGACTTCTCAAAACCTCTCACACTCCCATTAGCTCCATATACTAATTGAATATAGGGATAGCCAAGTGTGCCACTGCTGTCTGAATTAAATAGCTAATGGTTAAGTGTTTGGGAGAGGAAAGGTTGATATAAGTGTTGTTGTTACTTAATAAAGCGGCGGGGGGCGGGTTACAGATCCAGTGTCTGTCTGTTCAGTTTGTGATGTTGAATGCAATATTTAAATGATAATCTAGGAGAAAGGAGAAAGTCCCTCAGTAGTCACATCAGTGAGCAAAAAGCAGCCTACTTTTCCTGTAGCTCCATACTTCATGGCTCATGAATATAGTGTATCCACAGTGAAGTGTATAGGCCTTGACAGAGTAGCACCTCGGGTGAGGAGGAGGATGACAGGGAGCATTTAATTTTACTGAGTCAATCCTTTCAGACCTATTCTTAGACAGCTTGACAGAAGGCTATACGCATAGACTGGAATGCGAAACCCTTTCAGCAGTGACCTTGTTTTAGGAAATACTAGTCTTATCTCCAAACCCTTTTTTTTTTCCCTGGGCAAGGACTTCTCATTGTACATTCCTCAGCGTGTGCTCCTTCCCCTCCTTAAACAGATATTCCTTTTGTGTTGTTTCTTTGATGGATTTCTGCTTTATTTAGTAGATGCTGGGAAACTCTTTTCTTTTAGCACTGGAACGATTCTGTGGAAAACACTTGACTTCACGTTGTTTTTCTGCTGCTGCTGTTTCATTTATAGTACTCAGGCCTCTTCCAAGTGCTCCTGAAGTTATAAGCTTGCTCTGAAAGCCTGAAGTCTTTACTCATACATGCTTCCACTGAACCTGGATAGTTCATATTTCACTGAATAAACAGCACTAGGGTGTGTGCAGCCAGGTTAGTCTAGCCCAGGTATGAGTAGCTGCATTGCAAAGCACTACCTGACCCCGTGAATCCTTCCTGGTTCTGCACTGCACTATGCACAATGGATGTCACTAGGGCTGTGTCTATATGGTGGCCACTGCTAGCCAAATAAGCCCCATTCCTTTATTTCTGATGAGGTGCCCCAAAACTCAGGAATTGGACTGTGGCTTCCAGGATGACCCAAGTGCTTGGAGCTGACCTGGATTCCTCCCACTTTAAACATTTAAACTTTGCTTCCTTGAGAGAGATCCCAAGTGTGATCCTAAGGCACACTATCCAGGGTGCACAAAACCATCTGCTGTATCTACTTGCCAGTCTTTGGGGCACCTGAGCAGGAGTGAGTGGATAGAAGTTACTGTCTGTTGCAGTCCTGGCATTGGGAGGGAGGTTCTTAAACTTCTCAAGGTCAATTCCAGGGGCGCTTGTGCTCTAGTATAAAATAATAGAAATATAGGCCTGGAAAGGACCTCAAGGCACCATTAGTCCAACTTCCTGCTCAAGCCAGGAGCAGGGGTGGATCTGGGGGGAGGGAGTAATGCGGTCACAGCTCCCTTGCACTGTGTGCTGCAGCCAGTTCTCTGGAAGTCATGTTGCCTGGCTTCACTTCTCCATGGCCCCACATGCTTGGGTGCCCTGAAAAGTCCAGGCAGGAACTGAGGTCAGAAGATTGGGGGAAGAAGGGTGTGGGGGTATAGCTTAAGCCCCTGAGCTGGTGGTCAGGAAGCAGATGCAGGATGAATAAACCAGCGGGACACCAGCCCTGATGTGCTGAATTTGTAGAGGTGCCAGGATGGTTTCCTCACCCCCAAAACTGTGCCCCAGCAGCAGAAGCAGTATTGCTTTTGCAGCAACAGTCAGGTGCACGCACAATGCCGCTGTTGTTGGAGCAACAACTGAAGCATTGCAGACCCAGCTGCAATAGCTGGGGACTGTCTGAGTTCCTGCAGCAGGAAAGAACCACTCTCTTCCAGCACTCAGTGATGTGGCACCCCCACTCCTGCTCCCACGCTGCAAGCCCTGCTCCCTGCCTTTGACTGACCTGGGTGCAAGGGTGGGAAGCCCCAGAGCTGCTCCTGCCCCATTCTACCTGTGGCTGCATGGATGCCAGGCTCAGCAGGGACAGCAGTGGTGGCAGATGGGTCCCTTTTTCCTACCCCCTGCTGCCTGCCTGGTTTCCCCTTCCCCTCCAGTGTTGCCCATAAATCCAGAGGCTCCAGCCATACCTTGCCCCCATCCTACCCATGGTCTGAGGGCAGTTGGTGCCATCTGCTGTATCCTCCCACCCCTTTTCTTAATCCTGGATCTACCCATGGCCAGGATCATCCCTATTTCAACTATTTCAGTCACGTGCTCATCTCACCTGCTCTTGAAAACTTCCAAGGTTGGAGCTTTCGCAAGCCTTCTAGGAAGCCCTTTCCAATGTCTGACTGCTCTCTTCAGTAGAAAGTTCTTTCTAATATCTAACCTAAATTTCTCTTATTTAAAACCATTACCACTCCTTCTGTCTTCTTCAGACAGAGGATGGCATATCACCTCCATATAACTATCCTTTAGGTATCTGGGGACTGTTATCAAATTACACCCCCTCCATAGTTTTTCTCAGACTAAATAATCCCAGTTCTTCCAATCTTTTCTCGGATTTAGGGGCACTCTGATCAATTTGTTGCTTTCTGCTGGATATTTTTTAATTTGCCGATATTGTTTGTGAAGTGAGGTGCCCAAAAGTGGACAGGGGAAGTGTCACCACTGCCAAATAGAGCAGAAGAATCACTTCCCCTCACTTGCACCAGTCCTATTCATACAGCCCAGAAAGCTGTTGGCTTTTGCTTTTCCTCTTCTTTTTCGCAACCAGAGCAATTTACTGACTCATTCATCTTACAGTCAACTCCTTTTCTGCATTATTGCAACTTTGGCAGTTGTAGCCACAAAGCTGAGCTGCAATGTGATTCTTTCCTAGTGAACTGTGGGAGAACTTGCCTGTCCTTTTAGGCACCTGAGGGAAAGCACGGCAGACTATGAGCGCTCAAGTGATTTATCTTGTACTCTCATTGCAAAGTGTGTAAATTGCCATACTGAATGAAAGCCTCACTTGGGCTTTATGAGCCAGCTGCCCTGGGCTACAAGCACAGAAGAATCACATCATAGCCTTTTGTGTGTGGATGGGACCTGATTCGAGCTCACGTTAAGTCTGCAATGACGATACACTGTTATGTAGTAAGCTCCTCCTGTTGCCTGCCATTTGTGAGTCATGTCCTCTCCTCCCTAGAACTCCCTAGCTTAGTAAAGAAATGTGTAAAATAACTTTTACATGAATTTGTAAAGTGATGTTTTTCCCATTACGTTCACCATTTTAAAAGTAACTGGAAACTAATTCAGTCTTTGCCTTGAGTTTGCACAAGACTATTGTCACCCCCCTTGAGCCACACAGCTCTCACCAGAGAGATGTCAACTAGATTTTCAGAGTGATGTTTTTACATACGTTCTACCATTTATAAATAGTGACACCTACTCCTACTTCAGGCTGTTGTGCTGAGAAAACTGGGTGCAGTTATCTCTATAGAAGTGATTTGTGGCACTTTCACCCTGTCCAGACAATGCACATTTTCCCCCTCGCTGACATCAATTATAAGAAACATTTGGACTTTCTCTGAAAACACTTTCTTCCAAAGGCAGAGGACCTTGTGTCAAACAGCCTATTCTGAGGCATGTTCACATATCTCTCTGTGCATCTCCTATGTTTGGGTTTCTAAGTGTCCTTGCTGAAATCAGTCAGGGTTACAGGATTAACCTTGTCTCCTTTTCAGCTTGCAATTCTTTCTTAACGACACCCTAGAACAGACTCCCATCATACAGCAACCTTAGAAAAACTGGTGAATACAAATGTTATGACACTGGTCTGATGATATAAACAAATTCCCATATAATAATACAGATGAATTAAGTGGTAGTTAATACACAGCAGTACTGGAAACACTGGCAGTTATGTAAAACCTGTTCTGTTGTTTCCAGATATTGGTGCAACTGAATTGTGCCACCGGTGATCAGGGGCCTGATATAAAGTCCCAGCTGATGAGAGTACCCTCATTGATTCCAACTGGGTTAGGTTTGTATGAGCACTGTGAAGATAATCCTTCCAAGTATCTTGGATATAATGAGGCAGATGAAGGGGTCTGAGCCCAAGAATAGATCCAAAAGTGTTCCAGCATAAATGTCCCAGTTTGAACTCATGTTTGTTTATATAAATGCAGTTAAAACAATCGGCTGCATCTTTGCAAGATGATATTCCTGCAGGTGCATCGACAGGCTGCATTTCTTTCTCAATGGAGCAGAGGGTGGATATGACTTCACTGCATTTCTCAGAATGATGCAGCATCATAGTGGTGGTAAGAAAAATAGTGGGCACATCTACATGTGATGCTACATTGCCATAGCAGTGCGTTACAGTGACGTAGCATCTGTGGTCAAAACCCATGATGCCGCAGCTACATTGCCGTAGTGGCACGCTCCCCGGTTATAGTGCATCGCGGTGGCAACATACTGCCTAAATATAACCATGTGCAGTGAACATGGCACAGTACCAGCTGTGACTGTGCCATCTTTTAGTACTTCCAAAAGAAAGTACTAAATGACAGTGCAGTAACAACGGCTCCATAGCAACACATATAGTTAATGGCAAAGGTTTAAAGGGGAGTATTAGGTTTTTAATTCTGAATAAATTCTTACTTTATTAAATTACCAGACTAAAGCAGTTTAGAGATAATTTTGGCTAAACATTAGAAGAAATGTCAACAACATTCTTTTCTCCTGGCAAGGATGCCTGGAAGAAGACATAGTTATTGCGAACTCTGTCAAGTCCATTAGATTTGTATCTGGAGGGAAAGATGAATTTTTGCCCTGTAGATTCCAATTTAAATGTTAGTACAATTTTTCAGTATTTGAATGATGTACATAAGTAAGACTTGCTTTAATCCTATTAGTAGCATATTTTATCAGTGAGATTTTTCAGAACAAGATTCTGATCTCAGTTATGCCTGTAATAATCCATTGAAGTCAATGACGTCCCTGTGTATTTACATAACTGTAAATCAGAACAGAGTCTGTCCTTGATTGTAGAAAGTAAAACCGAATACTGTTGAGAAAAAGGGCATACCGTATTTCAAAGTGTAAAGGTCGACACAGTGAATAGACTGACTCCCCCCACACACTTTCTGATTTGAAAGGTAAGAATTTTTATAAACACAATGTATAAGTCAGGGCTGGGGCTCAGTGTTCGGCTGGCACAGCCCCATCCACTGCAAGTGGCACGACCTGAGCTGCTCGCAGGGGACGGGGTGTCACAGGAGCACCAAGGTGTCCTGTGCCATGTAAGTAAAAGGAACCGAGCTGCCAATCAACAGGGCAGTGCAGCTGCGGGTTGCTATGGCAACCAGCCGGTCAGGTGACTGGAAGGGGGCAGGGCCGGGCCCTTTATAAGAGCCCAGGCCAGAGCCCGACCAGCAGTTTCCTTCTGGCAGCCGCAGGAGCAGGAGCAGGAGCAGGAGCAGGAGCAGGAGCAGGAGCAGGAGCAGGAGCTCTGCGGCAGAGCTGAGCGGCCTGAGTTGGTGGTTGCAGCCTTACCGTGCTGACTGGCTGCGATGATGCTAGGGATGAGAACACCCTAAAGGGAGGTAGGGTTGCAAGCCCTAGAGGGGCTTGGAGTTTACTTTATGAGCGGGGAGGCTCGGTATTGTTTGTGTTGTAGCCAGTTGGCTCAGGTTTCGGTTATAGTTACCCCGGAGGATCGGGTGAGGCTGTAGGGGTGAGAGGAGGCCTCACGGGGACTCCCCAGTAGCTTGGTGGTTCCTGGTGCCCAGTAGGGGCACAGTGCCACAGCGGGCACAGCACAAAGAGTGCCGGAAGGGCGCTCGCCGAGTGGGGGTTGTAGCCCCAGCCGTGAGCGGCGCGGCACTGAGTGGGGGTTGTAGCCCCAGCCATGAGAGGCGCGGCACAGGCCCCGGAGTGGGGCAGCGGGCACGAGCGGCGCGGCACAGGCCCTAGAGGGGGAGAGGTGCCCCAGGAGCGGGTGTGGGCATCAAGAGAGGTCCCCCCCGGGAATAGGTGGGGCAGGTTCTGATTATTAGGAATCCAGTAACAGGGGGACTAAAAAGGACCCTAGTGGGGTTCCTCAGTATTGGGGACCCCAAAGGGCCTAAAGGGCCAGGTAAGGCTTTGGCCGCCTGAGCCTAAGTGGACATCAAAGACTGACAGGATCCCAAGGGGTCAAGTAGGCCAGGTAAGGCTCAGGCCGCCTGAGCCAAAGCAGACTTATAATATTGGCAAGAACCCAGTAGGGTTGGAGAGGCCAGGTAAGGCTCCGGCCACCTGAGCCCAATCCGGTATCCACCAGTATTCGGACATTAGAGTGACTAGCAAAGGTTTAGGAAGATGGCCCAGGCGGCGTGATAGCCTTGGGAAGATTGGAGACGGGCGTCGGGGCATGGTGAGCCCCAGGGGTGCCAGGGAGTGGACAAACCCGGGGTTGCCGGAGAGGGGCACCAGGGCCGGACGAGCCCAAGGGGTGCCAGTGAGGGCCGGTCGGAGGGCCAGGACAGAATAAACGTCCACGAACAACTGTGAGGCTTGGGGCGTGCTAAAGGGGAGGTAGGAGGCACGCATAGCCCTTAAGGCAGGGGTGCACAGTGGTACCCCATATGGAGTAGGGGTAGGAACACACATACCATCTACTTGGGGATAAAGGCAGCCTCCCATATAAACTTAATTGTCATCAAAGTCGTGGCGGGCGAGAATCCGAGGGTGCTGAGTCCACCTTGAGTGACGGTAGGGGGCGCTAGGGAGTTCACGGCCGCTCCTAGGCCCCACTCCCTCACATGGGGCCATGCCGACCAAGTGCCGAGCCTGTCCCCACCCTTGTCTCCATCCCTTGCAAGCAATGCGTCCCCAGCCAAGTGCCGAGCCCAGCCCCGTCTCCTGCAAGTAGTGCTGAGCCTGGTGCTGCTCGCAGGGCATGGGGGCAGGGATGGGGATAGCACTCAGCTGGCACAGCCCCATCCCTTGCGAGCAGTACTGCCTGGGCTGCACCAGCACTGCTCACAGGGGATGGGGCCACACTACCCGAGCCCCGAACCTGACCCTGTCTGCTGAAAGCAGCACTGCTGAACTCCAAGCCTGGCACTGCTCACATGGGATGGGGCTGGGCTTACCACTCAGGTGGCATGGCCCCATCCGATCCCCTGTGAGCCCAGCTCACAAGGGATAGGGATAGGGACAGGGACAGGGACAGGCTTGGCTGGCACTGCCTCATCCCTTGCAAGCAGCACTGGGCTTGGTGCTCAGCTGGGATGGCTCAATCCCCTGTGAGCAGCACAGTTGTGGCCTAGGCAGCACCACTTGCAGGGGATAGGGCCACCCCAGCTGAGTGCTGAGCCCAGCCCCATACCCACTTTTTTGATGTGGCCCAGTATATAAATCAAGTTTGATTTTTAAGTCCCAAAAATTAAGCTTCAAAATCTGACCTGTACATGGGGAAATTACCGTAATTTTTGTGGCTCTATTTCCTACAAAGCAAAAGGTGTAGTAGAGTCACATCTAGAATTGATTTATAGCTAAGAAACCATCAGTTCCTTGGAGACAGGATCTACAAGTCCTGCTGTCTTTGGTACAGCTATTTAAACCATTATTGTAGAACTTTTATCTTCTGTTATTTGCAACCATTTATGTTAAATTCCCAGATTCACAGGAACAGACTGGCTCTTTTTTGTCAAAAGGTCTTTGGCTTTGTTGCTCAAAGTAGCTGGATTTAGAGAACTCGGAGATGGCACTGATCTCTGCCTTCAAAAACAAGCGCCAGTTGAAACGAGTGACAGAATTATCTGATCTTACAGAGTTGGCATTTCCTTAAACGTTGTTGCTCAGGGAAAGGAAAACTATCAAGTAGTCTCAGGGCAGCTAAAGTGAGAGATGCGCAAAAGCTTCCAGGGTTAATTTGGGACATACTGTAGCTGGAGTCAATGTGTTGGTGGAGAATTTCAGGAAGCAAAATGTTTGATTGTTGAAAGAAGGAAGAGAGGGAAGTCACATGTTAAAGTCTTTGAAGAAAGCCTGGTAATCATCATGAAGATACCCTCGATTTTCTTAGTGCCATAAATAGCACTGAGAAAGCTACTTCTATTTAACTACCTATGGAGGATTTCAGCTCCCTGTCTGTTAACTATCCTGAACTTCAAGGTTTTTTTACAAATTTATTAAAAATGATTTAAATTTTTTGTACAAAAACACTTCAGCCTATGGATTATTTCCAAAATATTCTCATCTGCCATGTTTTGGAGTATTTAGCTACTCCTTAGTATTATCATTATTATTCCTTTTTCTACTCCTCGATCAAATAAAAACACTTTTTTGTAAAAAGGAGGGAAGTCAAGGTGGCTGTTTGAACACTTCTGTGGCAGACCTTTGCAGAACTACATTCTGCAAACAGCTGAGATTTTTGCTTCCTGAGAACTTTTTTGCAAACAAAAATCAAGTCCCATATATCTCAGTTATATGGAAATTTAAAGGATTTAAAGCAAATTCATGTATTTTGAATTAATGTTTATGATACATTTTTGCTTTAAATATTCACCTAGCTCTTTCTCCTGAACTGGGTGCTGGCTTTTGCGGCCCAGCATTTATGATTATATCTCCCTGTATAGAGTATAAGAATTTTGGTAGTTAAAAGTTAAATCCTTTTGATATTTCCAAGGGTGTGTTGGAGTTAGAGGGATGAATTATAAATTCACTGCCTTTGTTCAATGTTCTTTCCAGTGAGTGCTGTTGGAATTTGGGTGTCATTGATATATTTCCTTCCCACAAAAAAAGATTGTTCTTTATTCTCCATATTTTAAGTCAGATCTTTGGGGATCTGATTCAGGATTTAAATTTTATCACTCAGAGAGACATGCTGTACTCTCAGAAACTCACATTTGTAGTTAATCCATATTAGAAAAGCTGTCTCATTTGCATAGTCCAGTTAAGACAACTATAGTACAATTCAAACTAAACAAAACATGAATTGTATTTTGGAATTAAGCCTTATTCACTGTTCATTACTTCAGGTTTTCGCTGGGAAGGCTTCATTTCTCTAGCTTAAAATCATGGTAATAGCAGTGAATCAGGCACAAAATATTTAGTTATAAGTGACATGTCTAAATCTTGCACCAAGGTCACTACTTTGGTAAAAAAGTGAACTCCTATATCAGGCAAGGTTCTTTGAGTAGATGTGATATCTTTTATTAGACCAACTGAGTAATTGGAAAAAGGTTCTTAGCAAGCTTCCGGGCGCAGTCACCCTTCGTCAGGCATTGGGAGTCTCTGCTTGTCTGAAACGCCAAGGAATGAGAAAAGCTAAAAGTATAGCAGGATGTCAGTGAAAATGTAAATGGGTAGAAATTAGAACGACAAAAGGGAGAACAGGTAAGGGCGTGGGAAGCAAGCTGAGGAAGAAAAGAGAGAGCAGTGATAGTCTACAAGGAAGAAAGAAGCTGTCAGTGAAAAAAGAATTAGTAGAAGATCAGGAAAACAGGAATAAGGGACACAGAAAGTGTGACAGGAAGTTTCAAAATGATCTAGTTGGGACATGAATAGGTGGAACAGTTTCACCATGTTAAAAGGGGTGAAGAGCTTATCACAATGTTTAAGGTGGGGGTAAATGTCTAGCATTTTGTCAGCATTAGACAGACAAAACAGTTACTTTGGATTACCTGATACACACTAGGCACATCTACACAAGACACTTTACTGCACAGCAGATTAATTTGCTGCTCAGTAAAGCATCACTGTCTATACACGCGCAGCAATTAGGGTGCAGTAGATTCATTTTCTGTGCTGATGGATAGTCCCATCAGATACAAGTGGTATCTGGCAGCGCAGTAGATCATGGTGTTTAAATACATGTATACACAGTGATGTTGGAATTAATTTACTTCAGCTCAAATTGAGCTGTAGTATATTCAGTTGTATTAATTCAGGAGTGGGCAAAATCCAGTCTGCGGGCCAGATCGGGCCGTGGCAGACTTCATTTCCCAGCAGCCCATGTGGCAGAAGCTCCTGGCTGCCACCACCAGACCTAGCCCCACTGCCCAGGCACTCTGGCCCATCTGCCCCGCACCCACTGCCGGGGAGCTGGGATGAGGTCACAGCCGGAAGCAAGATGGGCAGGTGAGACTGCGGCAATCCCAGGGTCTTGGGGTGATGACAGCAGAGGGCCGGGGCAGAGCTGTGCTGTCGCTGTTGCAAGGTCCCGGCTCCGGCCACAGCCCCTGAGCAGGTTGCCACCCACATGACTTCTGGCCAGTATCAATGGAGATCCTGGAAGAACGGGGGTATGACAGCAGGGGGCCAGGCCAGGACACTGG
This sequence comes from Crocodylus porosus, assembly GCF_001723895.1. Lineage (NCBI taxonomy): Eukaryota > Metazoa > Chordata > Crocodylia > Crocodylidae > Crocodylus > Crocodylus porosus. The sequence goes on from NW_017728951.1 coordinate 15,335,219, forward strand.
CTAAAAGGGAGGCATATCCCCAATGGAGAGATGGGGTCATCACCAAGAAGGACTATGTTACAGTCGCCCGAGGATGTAGGGGGGCAGTCAGGAGGGCCAAG
>NW_017728951.1:15335419-15340282 GCF_001723895.1 Crocodylus porosus
GCACCTTGCCGGGGTCATCTGACCCCGGTGCTCTTTCCTGCTCAGGCAGGGGGTCGGACTAGATGATCTACCTAGGTCCCTTCTGACTCTAGCTACTATGAAACTATGACACGGCGGGTTCTGCACTTTATGCTGTCACGTCCCTGAACTGCACAGCTTTGCATTCCCAGGGTCTCCATGAAGACCAGCCAGGAGCCACATGGTCAGAAGCTGCTGGGAAAGGGAGGCCAGCTTGTGGCTGGATCTACCATTTTGCCCACCCCTGCATTAACTGCATGTGTAGACATGCCCATTGCTTAGTGATAAGTCTCCCCTCTCCCTTTAAGACAGTATTGTTGTGCATCTGTCCGTGATGTTTGTTTTTCTTATTTGCCTAGTACCTCTGTTAAGCTTCACTTGCTTTTCTATGAGTTGCCCTTTGAGGTCATTTTATTCCTCAGTACACAATATTTATCTCACTGGCATAATAATCTTGCCTCCTACTCATGTGCTAATTTTTGTTTTCAATAGGTTATTAATATTTATGTGAACATTTGCTCCATCAATTTAACTAGCTCTATCTTTCACCATAGCAGTCTTTGCTCTCTTTTGCAATAGCAGTCTCAAGAAAAAGAGAAAGGGAAGGTGAAATTTGATGATCATTTTAAGGCACATTAGCCTCACCTACCATCTACTAATCTAAAGGATCTGGGTTTACACATTCCCTTTTTTTTTTTTTAGTATATTCTAAACAGTGTCTTTGATGCTTTTAAGAAAAAAATAACCATGTATGTGTCTTTCGATAAACATTCTTGGAATTTGGATCTAAGGCCATATTTCTGCCTCATGCTCCCCTCCAACCCCCCCAAAAGGTTAACCAATTTGCAGAAAGCATATATCCCCCTAATTTCAAATTTTCCACTTAAATTAAATCAAGTTAAAATAAATTGAATCAATTATGAATCATGTGCTGATTAATTTGGAGTGTTGCTGCCTTTTGTTCTGGTGTTAAGCTGAACCACTGGAGGCTTTCAAACATGTTTATATGAGAAACAGTGAGCTATCACATGCTCTGTTTTTCTTTGTGATGACAGTTGTGTGCATATGGTCAGAGAACATGCTCCTAAATGTGTATGAAACTTCTCTGCTTCACACCACCCCATGCAACCTATTTAAAATCAGTCTTTGTAGGGGGTATTTTAAAGGACCAGATTCTGCTGCTTTTACTTGTACTGAGCGCAACTACACAAGACATTTACTGCAGAACTGCCTAATTAGCTCTACAGTAAATGTCTCGGCATCTAGACATGCAACCTTATTAGGCTGCAGGAAACTACTTAATTCCACAGCACTGCACATGTAGGTGCCGATACACCCGCTGGGGCACATGGATGCTTCAGTGTAGGGGCTGCCTGCTGGCTAGCCCCGCACTGGAGCACCCTTGTGCCTGAGCCAGCCTCTGCAGCATGTTGAGCTTGGTCAGAGCAGCCCTGGAGTGGCAGGCTGACCCCTGGGGCCTCCTCCCAGCAAGGGCTGCTCTGACCTGGCTTATTGTGCTGCGGTCCTGGGCACGCATTCAAATGATGCACCCAGGAGCAATAAACTCTAGAGATCATTGCTTTGCATTAATCATGTATATGTGCCCACTGAGTACTAGCTTATAGCTTGAGTAGTCCTAGTTAAATCAGTGAGACTACCTGCAACTTAAGTTACTACACAGTGGGTGCATCTATACAAGATGCTTTACTCGAAATTAGAGCAAATTACTGTACAGTAAGCATCACCGGCTACATGTGCAGATGCTTACTGCGCAATAATTTGTTCTAATCATGAGTAAATTTGTCACCTGTAAATACAAGTAGCAAATTTACTCGGGAGTAATTACTGTACAATATGGCATGTATAGACAGCCAACCAGGAGCAAGTGTGCTCCTGGTCAGCTAAGCAGCAGAGGGCAGGAGATTGCTCCATGCCCCTGAGAGATTGCTCTCTGCTCCTGGGATAAGAATCTGGCAGCCCCCACCCCCTGATTGTGGAGCAGGGGCTGGGAAGCAAGAATCTTCCAGCCGATTACAGAGTGGGCACTGGGAGCTCCTTGCTGGCCCCACCCTGGCTCTGCCCCAGTGGCAGGCAGCTCCTGGGGGCAAGGAGCAATCTCCCAGCCCCGTCAGGAGCCAGCTGTCTCCTGGCCCCATGCTCCCTGCTAGCCCCTGGGTTAGCACCCCGGGGGAGCCTAAAGCTCCTCCTGGCTGCTGCAGGGGTCAGGAGCAGACTGCTCCTGTGAGCAGCAAATCTGCTCCCACTTCTCCGTACATGTAGATGCCTGCAAATTACTCTAGAGTAAACCCACCCGGAAGCATTTGCACATGTAAATGTGCCCAGTGATCCCTTTCCAGGATAGCACTTTTTAGGTAGCTGCCATAAGATGTATAGGCAGCACAACATGGGGTACCAACTTCAAAGTGCTCAGAACCACCACACTTGCAATGGTATATGGCTCAGCAGAATACTATATTCCTGCATGGACCGGAAGTTATCACCCTAAAAAGCTTGACACTTAACAGTGTGCTGATACTTCTAACTGACTGCACAATTTCCACACATACAGATATACTCTCTGGCATTAGATCAAGTGATATAAGACAGACCTTAACATCATTACTGGCAATAGAGGCAAGAGATGACAAAAATCACCTTCTCCATCAACTGTTAACTGAGGAAGCGTAAGAGGCTTAAAAGTTGTAAATTATTTTTACATGAAGCCCACAAGCTCCTAGAAGACTCTGAGAATGCTGAATTAAACCAATGGGGGGTAACAAAGTGGGCCAACCACTAGAAAAGGTCAGACTATACCAACACCAAATGACTCTGTCAAGTCATGCCCCCCACTGGGCATGACTTGACAGAGAAGCATAGGTCAAGCTGAACAGATTGAGATTATGGATACAGGCGCTTCAAAACAACACTTCACAAGATGAACATGTTGGACAGCCCCCTGTGTAAATGCGGTGTCCACCAAACAGCATAGTATTTAATCAGAAGCTGCCAACTTTACAAATGCCCAGGCGGGGTAAATGGAATCTGCACATTGAGTAATAATAGCAGACATTGGTTTATAGATTTGGAAGTTAATATCTGACACCGTAAGAAAGAAGCAGAAGGATAAGACTTTCTCATGCACATAGGTGTTTTCCTCAGTGAAGGCTATAGGGAGTGGCAAATAACCCGAGGTGATGAGCAGGTAAGCCTCTTTGGTAAAAGCTGCAATATTCAACACTTAGTGAGCCTATAAATTGCTGTGCATCTTAAATACCCAATAACCCAATCCATGTTCATGTACTATATGCAGTACATACATGGCTTTGCTTCTCTGAGGCACTAGAGGTAGATATGTGTTATATAAAGTGGCCACTGTGGAGGCACAATCCAATTTCTTTTCCTGATAATATGAACAGTCTGCTGAACATGTCACTATGCATATGGTAATGTATGTGGGATGTTCAAAGAACAAAATGTTCACAGTAAGTTATATAATGTATGCGAATTGAGCCTTTATATCTCTGTTTATTTTAATTTGTAAGTAAGTCTAGTGTTGACAAAAGGTAATGGATTCAATCAACAGCCCAGAAAGAAAGACATCAAGGAAAGGCCCTTTTCCATGGATCTGGCAGAGTGTGATTGCAAGCTCTCTGGGGCAGGTGCATCTTCTTGCTCTGTGTTTTGTATAGCACCCTGCAAAAGTAGAGCCAGAGTCTTAGGGAATTATAGGCCTTACTAGAATACAAATAACAAACATTAAGAACTAACTGCTGGCGACTGAGCTGCAATCAAAATAAATGATTTTAGGACAGGAGGAGAACACCATAATATCTGGTTGTTTCAAGGGGGTAAACAGTAGAAGTTGTCTATATAACAAAAACTGTGTTTATGTGAGGCGCATAGAGCTGAGGAGGTTAAAAAGTCTTAAGAGCTAGAAGCAATCTATACAATCAGTTTGAAGCATGGAGGCTGAAATAATTGCTGTGGAAATGCCAGCAAAAAATCAGACACAGAAAGCTTCGTGTGCTCCAGAAGGTGTAAGAAAGGCTCTGGAGACTGTGTAACCACTGCTCAAAGGCTACCCATAGAGTGGGCAGGCAAAGCCTTCGGTTAGGTGTTGTCAGGTGCTCATTATTTTTGACAGGTTCACTTTTGCAACTTTCTTTCATCTTGGTTTAAATTCCTTGTTTTTATAGGGCTCTGCATGTTCAACTTCCATGAATGCCAGTAGAAGCTATGTGGAGGACTCCAGGGCAAGTATCTAGTTTCTGACTGTAATAAGAACTGTCAGTCATGCTGTCAGAAACACTAAAACACTCAAAAGGCAATATACTGTCCTTCATTTCCTCATGCAATTTCTACTGATGATAATGGGAGTTGTATGTGTGGATTGGAGGGTATATATTGCCTTCAGTGTTCAAACTGTTAGAGGCAGACCTGTCCGAGACAGAGCTATTCTTTTTACACTAACTCATGGTAACAACAGTGAGCGTGTTAACTTAAACAATGGACTGGTGTCCTCTAATGATTTAAATATCATGTAAATTGGACATATTCTGGGAAGGATTAGTGACAGAATACTTAAAAGGGCAGTATCCAACTGGGATGCTGTATACAGAATCCAGTACATAGAAAAGTAGGGCTACACGGGACCTTAGGAGGTCATCTAGTCCAGTGGTTCTCAAACTTTTCCCTACCGAGATCCATTTACCAAGATCAATGGCTTGTCCCAACTCGCATTCCTCTGGCCCTGCCAGTGCGCGACCCACAGTCCCCCACCCGCCCTGCCCTGCTGCAAGCTTGCATCCGGCCACCTTCCCCCAGTGCTGGCAGACACTTCCCCCC
>NW_017728951.1:15340382-15358631 GCF_001723895.1 Crocodylus porosus
CCCCCCCCCACACACACACGCATGCTCCCACTGCCTCTCCCACCCCGACAGTCCCCAAACCCTGGCCCTCCAACCCCCCTAGTCCCCATATGCTTACCTTCATCTAGCTGCTGGGGCTGCTCCCACAACCCTACCTGGCTGTGGACTGGCCATGCCCCCAGCAGCCACTTGCAGGCTGGAACGCTGCAAAAGTGCAGGTTTCCCCTTGCGAGCGGCAGCCTTCCAGCCTACAAGGGGGAACCTGTGCTTTTGAGCATTTTTCTGGCGCAGCCGTGAGACCCTTAGAAATATTCTTGCAACCCATTTTTGGGTCACAACCCACAGTTTGCAAAATGCTGGTCTAGCCCAACCCTGTGCTCAAGGCATTCTGTGCTTAAACCATTCTAGACAAGTGTTTGTCTAACTCAAGGCTATTCAACTTTGGTGTGGCCAGGAGCTGCAGAAGGTGCCAGCAAGTGGCCCATGGGCTGCACACTGTGGAGGTGCCCCTGTACCAGGATCCCTGCCTTCCCTTCTGGGTTGTGCTGGCAACATATGGTCCCCGCCCCCCATTCCCTGCCATACAGGCCACACTGGTGGCACACAGACCCCTGGGCCTTCCCCAGGAGCTGTGGCTGCTGGGGCCCACAGGCCACATGTTAACTTACACATGGGCTGCCAGTTGGGCAGCTTTGGTCTAGGGCCAGATCTGGAGTCCGGGGTTAAGGGGAGCACTTGCACTCCCCTTGATTCCTGGCCCACTGACACCAACTGCCTGTCAGTGACAGCAACATTTAGGCAGTGCTGATGTTCCATCAATCAAGCTGTCCTTTTTTCTGCAAGTCTGCTGTCTCTTAGCTGTTCCTGATGCCAAGGAAGCTCCTATTTCACAGCCCTGCAGACTGTTTTTAACTCATTCCAATGACGTTCTTTCTGTTTTCATTTCAGTCTTAAAATGAATAATACAGCCCTGGGCCCCTAGCATATTAGTAAAGCGTCTAGTTTATTTTTAACTAGAGAAAAATATGTATTGTTTTTGTATGTGGTGATGCATCTCATCATCCTCCACCCCCCTTTTCAAACTTCTGGATTGGGCCATGCCTTGATCTAACCTGTTCTTGAAAATTCGGGGAACATCCCTCACACACAACTACCCAGTAACATAACTAGAGGTGGATAAGCAGGGCACTATCCCCAGGCAATTAGAGGGGGTACCAGAATGGCAGGGTACCCATGCCACAGCTGCAGCAGCCAGGGTGCAGGGAGCTCAATGTTGCAGCAGCAGCCACCAATGTCAGGTAAGACTTCAGCACCTGGCACATTGCCTTCCGTACTCTCCAGTGCTCAGCACAACCGTTATCCCTCTTCCTCCCATAGCTGTCTGGCATTTCTCCCCAGGTGAAGTAGGGTTTGAAGACACTTGCAGGGATAGGAAGCAGATTGTTAAAATATGTTCAAGAGAGCCAAGGAAGAAGACCATGCTGCCCTGCTACAAAGGCAAGCAAAAGCCCCCACAGGGGGCACTCTTAAATTCCTTCCTAATCCCAAATGTGGCAATTAGTCTGACCCTGGGTGGAGGAGCAAGGCCTTGCAGCCTGGAAGCTCTGAAGGATTTTTTAAGTCCCAGCGGGAGCATTAGCACTCCCCAGAACTAGTGTTCTGATCACTGCTGCCACCAGTGGAGCAAAACTCCAGTAGTAATGGGGATTAATTTGGGGCAAAAAGTATAGCACAGGGGTTTCAAACTCACCTGGCCCCACAGTCTGGAAGAATGGCCTAGGGCTGGCCCAGTGCACATGGCTCCTATTCCGGCCGGTCTAGGACTATGCCACACACAGTGCCGGCTCTGGCTTGTCTAGGACTCGCACTATGTTCGTAGATTCATAGATTGTAAGGCCAGAAAGGACCTTAGAAGATCACAGGGTCCAGCCCCCTACACAAAGCAGGAAAGACAACTGAGCGTCAGATGACTGTCTAGTCTCCTCTTGAAGATTTCCAGGGTCGGTGATTGCACCATCTCTGGAAGGAGCTTATTCCACAGTGTGGACACCCTGATTGTGAAGAAGTTTTTCCTAATGTTAAACCTGAATCAGTCTTCCAGGACTTTGTGGCCATTACTCCTAGTTTTTCCCTCAGGTGCTCTGGTAAACAGTTGCTCACCAAGCCCTTGATGTAATCGCCTAGTGTAGCGGTAAGCTGCTACCAGCTCCACTCCCCCCCACCCCCAGCTCTCCTCTCCCCAGGCTGAAGAAACCCAGATCACTCAGCCCTATCTCATATGGCTTGCCGTGCAAGACTCTGATCTCATGGGTGGCTCTTTTCTTGGACTCTCAAGCCTGTCCATGTCCTATATGTGGCATGGGTCCCAGACTGACCAGTGTGGCATGTGGGTCAACTCAAGCCCCAGGGGCAGCACCAGGGCCAGATGATGGGGCTCTGCAAGCTGTATCTTTGACACCCCTGGTATAGTGTAAACATATGCTAAAATTAGACAGTTTAAAACTGGCTTGCTGCAGCAATACTGAAAGGTAGGCTTACTAATGTTTCTGGTTGACTGAAATGAACGTGGAGTTGGAAGCGATAACTTATAACGCAGCTCCATGAATGACAAGTAAGTTAAGTTCCTTTGCAGTTTGAGCTGATACGATGTTCTTTATGCCCAGTGCTGTGTAGTATATCAGTCCATTGTTAAAGTAGCTGCCATGTTTTACCCTAGAGGTAGATGCATGTCTGCGTGGCAGGTTTTTGCATTGGTGTAAGCTTGCAAAGCACTTTGGAAAGATTTGGGGTGAAAGTGTTCCGTAAATGCAAAATATGATAGACTGAATTACAGTTCTAGGTTGGGAGTGGAGATGGAATATAGACTTGGCCATATGCCTACGTGCTGCAGTGATGGTACATCTGGTATTATCTGCTCAGTGTAAATCATAACTAAAATTGTGCCTACGTGCTACACAGGTGGGTGCTTTAGCAACAGCATTTGTTCATCTAAGCAGAATCATGTCTCTGGTAGTGCCTAATACCTGACATTTTGGGGCAACAAAGTTCTCTTCCCTCTCCATTCCAACAACCCCATAATTCCTGAAGCCTGTATGAGAAGAGATGGGAAATCCTTTCCAACCCATGCAGTGATCAAACTTTATGCATCAAGGCATAAACAGATTATTCTGTTTGAGTCCTTGCAACTACAGAGGGCATTGCTAGCCATACAGTCCTTTTCAATATCTTTTCACAGTATTTATTTTTATTCATTTCCCATGCACTTATTTCCTGTTCTGCTTGTTAGAATTTCTGCTACTAAAACTACAAATTCCGAACAACCCAGCAAAATGACCATAACAATGACAGACCGAAAGAAATAAATGAATGAAGCAAAACCTTTTCACCCCAAAGCAGATTCATTTGACTCAATGGCCTTTTGAGGAAGTTAGTTTTACCATGTGAAATTTGTTTTTATTTTTTTCCCCCAAGGGAGACAAAGGGAAAAGATATTTCCCCTATGCCTTTATTTTCTTAAAATCTAGATTTATCTAGACATAAAACTTCAGCAGAAAAGTAGATGCCACAATGTAATGTAGGTTTATGTAGTGTAGATTAAGGACCTATGCTTTATTGGAAAGAGATGTCGTAATTTGGTTCCACTCAGTAGATTTTAAAAAGAGATGCTAAGCTTTCAAGGGTTAGGTTTTAATTCTGTAATCAGCTGCAACACAGTCGAGGAGGCTCCTCCTCCATTATTCACAACACCTACAACTAACTGCGTAACTCAGGCAGCCTGGCTTGATGGTGAATAGTGTTGTCACTGCCTTGACATTCAGCAAGATACTTGTATCCAACACATGTTATTTTTACATGGGCATTTTTGTTCCTTCAAGGATCAAAGGAAATTAGTCTTAATGTAATATTTCCTTTACATTGACATCGCTTTTTTTTTTTTTTTTTAGAATATCTAGATGAATAATTTTTAAAGCCCTGGATCAGCTTAATTTCATGTGAATGTTCGCGCTGTTTGAGTCTTTTGTCTCTTACCATAACATCGATGAAAGGTGTGTGGGTTCCTATTTTCTCTGCTGCTTCATAACAGTGCAAATTTTCAGTCTGTCTAAATATAGCATGAAAGCAAACCGGAGGCCAGAAGTTCTCTTCTGCATGTGGTGGAACAGAGAGGATGAGAGGGGAAGTATCAGCCCCTCGGCATGATGTCTCTGCCTTTTTGGGATGAATGAGGCTTGTACAGTTGAGGCTCTACAAAAGGATCAGCTGATGGGTAATACAAGTGCTGGGGTTAGGTTCTCTTCAGCTCCTGTCTATCTACCCTTTGCCAAGGAGAGGATAGCCTCTTTCATTTCCTTTCTTCTTCCTGCTGGCACAGACAGACTGCTCCTTGTTGCTGCTTCTTGGAAATGTAGAGCCGAGTCACCCAAATGCACAGCACATTCCCCTGGCAGCACTGGCATTTTAAGCAGAAGTCTGTCTTTCTGGGTGATTGTTAAGGTGGTCGTTGCTGTCAGGTCCAGGCCAGATGCACACATTTATAGTCAGTTGGTCATTATAGTATTAACTCTTCTGTCCCAGCTTGTGTTTGGAAGAAAAGAGGCACAAGAGACCACTTCTGCCATGTCTGAGACTTGGAACCACACCAGAGGTAAGAGGAACTGCTTTTCTCCCTGCCTCTGACAGCCACACTGCTTGCATGTAAGGAAGCCCTTGTAGAGCCACATGCCACAGAAGCATTAGTACCAAGGCTGGTGGGAGAAGCATGGGACCAGGGGGGAACAGGAGGCTTGGCCAAAGAGAGAAGGCAATGTGAGCATGTCTAAGGATGCTCTGTGTCCAGAGCTTGCATGAACACTGCTTTTTCCAAGTGGCAGCTTTGGGAGGATTTACCTGGATCTATAACCTAAACCACATAATGGTACTCTTAGGCCATAGTTAGCTACATAGTACATTTACAGGATTTGGAACGGTGTCCTCCAGCATGATGTGTTGCTCTGGGCCAGCTGCCTCCAAAACTGGAAGTAGCGTAGCCACCTCTGCATAGCGTTTTGAGTGGGGTAGTTAGCACTGCTAACAGGACTGGTTTAGGACACAGCCTATTTGAAGCAGGATCTATGAGGGCACCCTGGAGTAAGGGATGTGGCTTTAGTGAGGAAGCAGTGTGTGTCTATGCAGGTAGTTAATGGGGAATCAAAATAGTGCTTTAAAGTCACATCCCATCTTATTCCACACTGACCTCCTGTCCAACCAGCCCTTAGACTCAGTTCTTTTGAAAATATAGCTCTAAGCTCTCCATTGATTGGCATCTTGCGTGGTCAGCAATATCTGTGCAAAGTGGACATAAATACTACTCATTGGAGTGGGGAACGTTCAACAGAAACTTTGCATTTTATTTTATCTGGGTGTAAATGGGGTGTAAAGTAGTGGAGGCTCCTGAAAACTTAGAACTCTTCCTTGACCTGCAAATTTATTTGCAGATGAGATTAGCCCTAATTTATTTTCTTGTTTCTAAGGGATGCTAATCCAGCATTGACAACTCTTGTGGCCATGTCATGAAATACATGATATTTGGGGCTTATTAAATCCCCAGCTCCTGGAGTCAAGACATTGTGTTGTGTCAGGGTTCATGTTACTTTGATGAAGAATTTAGATTATGGATTGTATAGGATGGTTTGGATAGAGGTGATCCTGTCTCAAGCAGGGGTTTGGACTAGATGACCTCTGGAGGTCCCTTCCAGCCCAACTTCTCTAGGATTACTATGATTACACAAAACTCAGTTTTCATTTGATAAAAGTAGATTTCCAGCTCTCAGGGTTGCAGAGAAGAGCTTGAGGCAAATGCACCCTATAGATTCAGAAGATGAATACAAATCCAAAAGACTTATTTTTTGTTCCAACTCATGATTTTGAGGGAGGACAGGCTTTGAATGGGAGCAATCTTCAAACGAGCAGGGTTAGCCCTACTGCTCAGCACAGAAAATGCAAATAACCAATGCATCTTTTGCAAATAAAATCACAGGGCACTTATACACATGCGCGGGGGTGAGAGTGGTGGTGCTTTAATTAGAGCGGGTCTGAGAGTCACTCTTTAAAACACTGCAGCGTCTTGTGTATCAGTGTCCCCGTGCTTCAAAATGATAGTTGGGGTGCTTGAACTAAAGCTCATTTGACGAGCTTTAAATGAAGGGCCCCCATCACCATTTGGAAGTGTGGGGACCCTGATACACGAGATGCGGAGGCTGCTGGAGTGTGGTAATTACCGTGCTTCAGCAGACTCAATTAATTGAGTCTTCTCTGATGCTCTGAAATTCAGAGCAGCCTCCGTGTTTGTATACAGGCACCCATAGAGAAATGATGCTGGAAGTACCCTCCAGAAGTCGCATCTAGTCCAACCCCTTGCCTGAGGAAGGATCCCCACAATCCAAACCAGCCCATACAGCCCATAATCTAAACTTTACATAAGACTACCCTCAACCCGCACACAACACTGATCTAACACCCTAACCTGCCGCCGGTAAAGCAAGGGGACCACGGCAGCCAATGCCCAGCTTCGACAAAATGTTGTCAAGAGGTCCCTGGCGAAGGGCCACATCCTTGCTGCAGTGTAAGGCAAGCCTTCCCCTCACCCCCACAGTTGGTACCAGTCTGACTGTGGGATAAAATTTCTCCCTGACCCCAAATATGATGATCAGTCTGACCCTGAGCCAGGGCCAGGCACAGGCATGGGTAAACCAAACGGCCACCTGGGGCCTAGACAGCAGCGGTGGCCTTGTTGGGGCCCTGGGCAAGAGAGGCATTTGGGGCCCCGTTGGGGGCTTAATTTTGACAATTTATAAGCCAGACATCTGTTGCAGCATTTTGCCCCCCCCCCCCCAAAGCAAGGGGGTCATTTGGGGCCCCTTAGAGGCTCAATTTTGATGACTTATAAGTCAGTCGGACATCTTGCAAGATTTTGGGGCCCCCTGAAGTGTGGGAGCCGTCACAGAGGACATTCTGGTTTTCTGCTCCGCTATCCTCTGCTCCCTGCCGACTTCCTGCCCTGGGGCGGGGGGCTGGACTCGATGATCCTCCGGGGCCCCTTCCAGCGCAAATACCTACGAAACCCGGAGCCTTTATGTCCCCTATTTAGAAAAAAAAAAACCCCAGAGGACATAAAATATTTAAGAGAAAAAAATATTTTTCCTCTTTATTCAAGAGAGGGCATAAAGGTGTCCGGTTTTGTCTGGACAGAGGACAGCCGCACTGCCCTCTACGACGGGCACCCTAGGCGGCCCGGTTTGCCACAGAGGGGTCCCCGGACACAACTATTATCATATTTTCTATCATCATTTTGCTCACGATTATTATCATAATTTCTGAGGCGACACTAGAGGTTCGCGAGGGGCCAGGGCTGGCCCTGGGTGGGGGTGGGGTGGGGGACACCCCAGTGCCCAGCACGGGGTGCGTCGGAGGGAGGCTGAGAGCCCCCCGCAGACACGCAGCAGAGGGGGCTGGGGCATGCCCGGCGCGCATCCCGCATCCCTGCGGCGGGAGGAGGAGGAGGAGGAGGAGGACGGGGAGGGAGGGGCCCAGCCCGGCCCCGCCGGCTGCCGCACGGCTTTTAAGCGGCAGGGAGGAGCGCGCCGGCCTGCCTTGGGCTCGGGCAGGCGGGGCGGGCGCGGCCGGAGGACGAGGCGCCGGCCCATGGCCCCCGGGCAGCAGTGAGCAGCCCCAGCCCGGAGCAGGAGCCGCGCGGTGCAGCCATGTCCGAGCCGGAGAGCGGCCCCGCAGGTGAGGCAGTGCCCCGGCCCCTGGGGCGAGGGATGGAGGGGCTGGTTTGTTTCGCAGCCCCAGGCATTGGGTGCAGCAGAGGGCAGAGAAAACCCCCTTTATTTTTTTTTTTTTTTACCCCCCCCCCCAATAAAACTCTTGCCAAAGAGGGGCAAGGCTGGGCTGGGCTGGGGGAGTATCAGCCAGGGGCTTCCTGGGACCCGCCGCCTCCGTCCAGGCGCAGAAAAAAAGGTCAGGGAGCATCCATTTTGGAAAGTCTGGGGGAAAAAGAAGAAGAAGAAGAAATCCCTCGAGTCGTCAAGTTGACTGGCTGCGCTTTGCACGAGCGGTGGCGGCCGGCCTCTCCCCCCGGTCAGACCCGCGGGGGTTTGTGCAGGCGAGGTCGTTTTCGGGCTGCCTCTGCGGCATCCTTCGTCAGCGACGGTTTTCCCGAAAACCGAGTGGCATCAGAAAGGTGGATTTGCCCTTGTGTGAGACGACGGGAGGTTACGCTGCTTTTTAAATTTTTTTTTGCCTTCGTGCACAGTGTGTTTCAAGTCTGGTGGCTTGTGATTTTGTTTTCTTCAATAACATACTGCTAGGAAGAAGCTGTGCAGGAAGGCGTCTGCTGGAAGAGAGGCTATACCATGAAGCAAAAGCCCAGGTTGTCATAGCACAAATACTAATGTCCTTTCTGGTCTTTCAGGCAGCGAGCAATAAATAAAGGTGTCTGGGGGGAGAAATGCTGCTGCCGGATGAGCTGTGTGTCATAGCAGCGTGAAGGCTGCAGAAATGCAGCGCGCGTACCAAAAACGTTGCATACGTTGCTCATCATCTTTATGGCTACATGTAGCGCAGCACTGCGGTATGTGCAGCCAGCTGGGACGAACCAGCCTCATTTTATTCCTAGAGGGAAGCTGTTGTGTGAAAGCCTCTATTAATGCTGCTATAAGGAAATGCAAGCTATTGGCTCATATTTGAGCGTCACTGATTCAGCAGATGGGGTTTCCTTTAGAGCCGACCGTCTGGTCAGCTTTTTGGCTGAGTGTACGGTGCACAGACCAGGCTCTGCGTTGTACTACGCCGAGGCAGCCTTAGGCAGTAGCTTCCTTCCAGCTTGCTGGGCTCAGAGGAGCTGATCTACGTAGAGGCACTGGGGTGGGACGTGTCTGGTGTAACAGCTCCTGGGCTGCCACCCTCCTTGCGCCAGTGAAAGGGTGTGGCCAGGATACTCTGACGCCGTGGCTTGCTGCAGCAGCAGCTGGCTTGGCCCCTTGTGGCCAGCCCGCACATCTTGGAACAGGCTTTGTGCTGCTCAGCTTTGTGCCGGGGGACAGGACTGTTGTCTCAGCTGCGGACGGTCTGGTCCCCTAGGTGTAGGCAGTAGGATTTGATTTCATTCCATTCTAGAGCAGTGTCATTTTAATTCAAGTTCGGGTCATGCATTTAAAAAGTCTTCTACATCACTTGATCTTTTTCTGTTGCTTCTGTTTTGTGTGTGTATCATCTGACCTGTCAGAAGGTCATCTTACCCACATCATTTTCAGCACGTTCCTCTTATCTCTGCATTCCTTTAATGGCTTGGCACTCCTGCTGCATTATGTTCAAGCTTCTTGTCCTTTCCACCAAGAGTTTGCCAAGTCCTCTTCTGACCCTGCACCAGATTTAATGTTTACCAGCTCCCTGTGTACTACCAAGCCTCTTAACAACCTATTTCTCCCCCCTTCCCTCTTAGCCCACTCTCCCTCCTATGCACCAAACTACCATCCTCTTATTAAAATCAACCCTCAACACACAGCTCTGCAGAGGCTTTCAGAATAACCATTGTCACCTCATTATTGCAGCGGCATCCATGGTAGCATCATGGAAAAGGAAGGCTGGAAGGAACCTCAGGTGGTCATGTAGCAGGATCATCCCTGTCTAGACTATACTATATGACTGTTTACCCAACCTGTTCTTAAAACGTTAGGAAAACACCCTTATGCACAACTCCCAGGCATGATGCCTGAAACATCAGAAACACTCCTTTAACTTGCCACAGCTAAAATAGGGTAACAAGGACGGTGTCAATGTCCTGCCACTGTAAGAACAGGTAGTCGTTTGTTAAATTATGTTCAAGCGATCTAAAGAAGAGGACCATGCACCTTCCAGCCATAGGTTAAAATAACTTCACAATCCCAAATGCGGCATCTGTGCTCACATTGTGTGTGTACAGGGTAAGGAGAATCCTCCCTGACGCTACTTGGACTGCAGTGGAAGTGCAGGAGGCATGAATTCAGATCAGTAGTTTTGTTTCCAAAACCAGCATTGGACTAACTCCAGCTATGGGATTTCTACCGTTGACTTCAGTGAGAAGTAGTGGTTCTGTCCCAAACTGTATGTCCTTCAGGAGCCATGACTATGGATGTTTTGACAGGGCTGAGTTGATATTCAATAAATAGTAATGGAAGTAAAGTAGTTTAAGGATGCTGTATTTGATTAGAAGAGCAATGAGCTTAATGAAGCATGCACCAGCAACGTTGTGGGGAAGCTGTTGGCTGTGGGTTTTTTTTATGTCTTATTTAATTTAACAATTGCTGTGCATCTTTTGGTAAGTACCTTATGGCCCTCTGTATTTAACAAAGTTTTGGTCCATCCATGGGTGATTTTTGTTGTCTTGCTTGTTTGGCGCTCATCACTTTTCCACATGAAAGTTTTGCTACGGCAAAAAAGTGTTGGAAGTAATTGGAAAGAGTCTAAATCACTGATGAACACTCAAGCTCAAATTCATCAAGTCAAGGGCGTAAAGGTGTTGCGTGGTATTAGTAATGAGAGGATGGTAAGGCTGACAAATATACAAGCTCTAACCCTGAACTGTACACGATACAGCTGCTTTGTATGACCACAGTCGTGGGCCCTAAGTAGTGGGGTCATGACTTTGGAGAACATTAAGTCTTATAAAGCTTCTGTGAGACTCCTGTGAGTGGTGTAGGGGTGTCCATGCTCCCTACTTGTCACCACCTCACATAAACCCGTGGGTCCTCCAAGCTTCCCTACCCCATGATAGGGGACCAGAGCAGTTTCAGGGTGAAAAGGGATACCACGGGTATCTTTGGTGTTTGCGTTTCTCAATATGCCTAGCAGTCTTCTTCCACAGTTGAGTTTCTCACTGAAAGAGTCTGTTCCCATAAACTCTATTCACAAGAGTAAATCTTACTTGGACAAACAATCCAGTTGAAGCGAGTGGAATTATTCATCCGGTTCTATAGACACTCAGGAGAAGAATCAACAATCAGTCTCATGCTTTGGTCAGAAAGGATCTATACACAACCCGAGTGGCACATAATATAGTAAATATGGCATCCTTGCTGTGGTAGTGAGTATCATAGCATTATGCATAAATGTATATATCAACAGAAGTTTTAATTATGCTATAAGATCCCTTTATAACAGAGAAGGCAATAGTTTAGAATTAGGTTGGCCACTGTGAACTGGTTGAATGGATAATGCAACAGGAAATTCCTCCACAGTTTGGTTCAGAGGGATTTTTAAAAAAAATGTTATGAGCAAAAAGTAAAACGCTGTCAGTTCTAAAAAAAGTAGGCAGTAAAATACTCCTTTTCTCCCTTTACAAAAATGACTCTAACCAGATGAAAGAGAGTCCTCAGCATAGAAAGCCTTTTGTCTGTGTCTGCCAAGTGCCATTATTTAGGACTATGTAAGGGTGGGTCAAGGACATCTGAGCATTGCTTTTTGAAGTTATTGAGTCCTGGCTCCAATGCCAGGCACCCCGTGTACTATTGTGGTCTGATAGTAGTGATAGCCACTTTATACTCAGTGGCTCAGACCTTTGGCCTTGCAGTAGCTGATTGCACTCCTGTGGTGGCTCAAGGCAGCTCAAAAGCCCATCTGAATGGCAAGTAGAGAAGTCATCCTGCTACCTCCACTTCTGGCCGACAAGGTTCTTTGGGTAAACATGACATCTTTTATTAGGTCAGCTAAGTAGTGGAAAAATTGTTCTTTGCAAGCTTTTGGGTACAAACACCCTTCTTCAGGCAGAGGGAGAGTCTACAGTTGTATTGTGCTCTCCTGGATAAGATAGAAGCCAGATAGTTGGTCTAATAAAAGATCTCACATCTACCCAAAGAACCTTGTCTACCTGTGTCCTTAGACCAAAATGGTTACAACCAACACTTCCCCTTTTGGTTATCCACACAGGAGGGTATAGCTGGGGATGAGGGAGGTAGTTGACTGTATACTCCAACAATCCTTGGCTTTCCAATCAGCTCCTCTGAGCCTCTGGAAATAACTTCAGGCAGCTACGGCATTGCGATAAACTCATATTCATCTCAGTGTCGCAGTTGACTCAAAGATGAATATGAGTCGACAGTGTCATGCATTAGCAGGTACATCACAAACAGGTCTAAGGAGGTGAGACTTCTCTCTGTGTGGCATTGGTGAGGCTGCAGGTAGAGTACTGCATCCAGTTCTGGGCGCCGCACTTCCGGAGGGATGTGGATAACCTTGAGAGGTTCCATGGGAGGGGGGTTCTCATATGGTTAGGGGCCTGCAGGAAAGTTCCTACGAGGAGTGATTGAGAGACCTGGATCTCTTCAGCCTCTGTAAGACAAGGCTAAGAGGGGATCTGGTGGCTGTCTACAAATGTGTTGGGGGGAGAGGAGGGTGGGTAGCAAGAAATAGGAGACACCTGTTTACCAAGGTGCCTTTTGGATTAACTAGAAACAATAGTCACAAACTGGCAGAGAGCAGATTCAGATTAGACATTAGGAAGAACTTCTTTATGGTAAGGGCTGCCAGAATCTGGAATGGGCTTCCAGGGGAGGTGGTGCTCTGCCTCACCTTGGAGGTTTTTAAGAGGAGACTGGAAAACACCTGGCTGGGTCATCTGACCCCAGTGCTCTTTCCTGCCCAGAGGCAGGGGATCAGACTCGATGATCTTCCAAGATCCCTTCCGAACCTAAAAATCTATTAAATCTATGAAATTATACCAGGGACCAGACCAGTTTCTTGAAGTTTCCAGGATCCAAGGGCCATAAATGTGACTCGGACTATTGAGCTTGCTGCCTCCTCAGCAGTAAACATATTTTAGCTGCTGTAGAAGTTATGACACACTTTGCACAGGTGAAAATTACTATGTGCAGAGGGTAAGGCAGTGACGAATCAAGACCAAGCGTCTTACAAAATTGTATCAGGTCTAGAATTTGGCTAGAAGTTTCCTATGCTGCAGGGATGCGGGTTCACCAAGTACTTTAACAGCAGCTAAGTTTAACTATTCCATTCTTATTTCTGTACAGAAATTTTTGCACATTTTTGCCTTGTTTAGTGACTAAAAGGAACGAAAGGTATAATAACCTTCTTTTTTTTTGCTGATGTAAGAATCATAAGATGTCCAGTCTGTATACTATTCAATGGAGCAAGAAAAATATGCAGTAATACTTTGAAACCCCAGATGGAACTTGTTAAACGCACAAAGTATTATCTCATTTGTTTCCTGCCAGACAGTTATGCCAGGGGAAACCTCAGATGGCCAAGAAGTCAACTACAAGGGCCCTTAGAGCTGCTGGAACAGTACAAAATTTGTGTATTTGGGGTAAGGTTCTAATACATAACATGTTATACTGGATATTTTACAAGTTCCTAGTAGTCACTTTGCTCAGTAAACTACACTTCTGCCTTTGTGTGGTACATCACTAAGTCTTCGCAATACGTGATGAGGGGATGTTTGCAAAACACCTCTCCAACACTTCCCAGTGTTTTAGTCTTCAAAATCCTTCTTTTGGGCTCACCTGTTTCTTTTTGTCAAGGAAGAACTGGAAGTCTACCCTGCCAGAGCATTGTTTGTGGAGGGAGGACATTTGACAGTCACACAAGATGCTGCCTACCTCTCTTCGTCCCAGCAGGGGATAGCATGCAACCTGTGCCGTGCTCCAAGCCTTTTGGTAGATCTGGGGGAGAATCCTGATTCCCGCACACCCATTGTGTTATCACTAGACTGCATTGCACAGATTACCTTGACTTCAAGACAACACACTGTACAGTTTACACAAAGCTACTGAAAACACCTTGCTCAGAGCTCTCTTTAAGAGCGAGTCCTTGCCAGTTAAAAGACTTTTGCCTATCCCTACTATACCTTCCAGAAGTAATTTCCTACAGAGCCTGGTCTCAGCTCCTAATGAGTTGTTTTGTATATCTTGGTGATTTTTAAAGTTACGTCTAAAATTGCTAGATGGACCTTTAACTGATGCAGAGTTCTGATGGGCAGCCAGAAGTGTGGCTGCTTAGTTGAAACTAAGGATGTCTTTACTGCACCCACCAAGTCCCACACTTCTCTGTGCTCAGACAGCCCTCTCCTGCCATCAGCTGCCCTTCTTGCAGAAGTGTTCTTGGGGCAGGAGTGGTAGAGGCCTCCTGCTGTTCCCTCCCACTAAAGAAACCAGCCTGAGGATATCCATTGCAACCCACAGTCTTCTGGGAACATCATGCCTTTCCTTTGGAGTAGGGGGTACACCCCCTGCCTTTTCCTTCTCTCCCTTGTGGCCTTCCCCCAGCTTCCCGTGCCATCGAGGAATGGGCAAGGGGGGATTCTTTAGCAGCTTATGTCTCCCAGAATGCACCTGGCTCGCCTTACTGATGCATTGTCACATGATCCTATGCATCTACATCCTCCATTTCTCCCCCCCCCACGCTTCCCGGCCAATTTGATGGAGACCTGGGAAAATGCAGAGAATTGGGTTTTTCCAGCTCATGCTTAGGGCTCATCTGGTTTTCTGTACCACCAGAGAGCTTAAAATAAGGTGTGTCCTTGAAATCCCCAACTACTTGGATGGAAAACACATTCTTACTTTGTCTGCTGACCATTTTTTTTTTTTTTTGTATTTCAACTGAGCTCAAGGATTTTTGATTTTCTGTCTTAAAAATCAGAATTTCTGTGGGTAGGCCAGGCTGACTGGAAAATAGCCCTGTTTCCCTGTACCAAATAGATCTAACAAATGTAACACCTCTTTCTTAAGTTTCCATGGATACCTTAGTAGAGCACACACATTTTAATCAAAACAGTAGGGAGTACAGTTTACAAAGGCTTCCAGTATTGTCATAATGGAATAAGAAATAACCCTTCTTAATAGCTCCCCCACTTAGTCAGCCCTGTTCCCTTTATGCTTTTAGGACTATGTGCATCTTCTGGGGACTGTGCAATGTCTGTTTCCAACTATAAAGGTGTAACTTTCATCCAAGTACTCAATATTTGGTTGATAGGTTTGGGTCTCCATGTGTTGTGTTCATGCAGCTAAGGTACTTTCATTCGATGGTGGAGGGTACCAATCTGAGAACCTAGATTTTGGTCAATGACATTCAGCAGCTTTAATTCCTAGAATATTCTGCTGTGTGCCTTAAAATCTGCTATCCTATGCCAGTGCACTGTGCATTTTAATAACCCCCTTTCTTCTGTGGTCTGGGATTATTAATACCAGGTGTAACCAAAATAGCACTCGTTTCCAGAATCTCCCAATTGCTGAAAAATATTAGTACAGTAAACAGTATAGAATAAAGAAAACATCGTGTAGCTCTTACTTTCACTATGAGATGTTATTCAGATCCTAAATTGCCAGTCCTAGTCTCTGCTGGCTCTACTAATGAATTCATAAATTTGATGCCATCCTTGCAGTTCTGCTACTTCTCATGCCTCTCTTAGTTCCCGTCTTCAAGCAAATATAAGCTGTATACTAGGGCTGTGTGAAATTTCCCTGGCTGTTTCATTCCAGCTCTGTTTCGACTTGTTTTGAGCTTGAAACAGCAAAATCGAAATGAAACAAAAGGCTTTGAAACAGCCTCCAGACAAAACAAGGGCATTCAAAAAGTTTCAAGTTTTGAAGCTGGGTTTGCTTGTAGGGAAACAGAAAGTAAGGAGAGGGAGGGGGAAGAGGGGGCAGGACTACTCTGATAGTGACTGTGCAGCTGACCAGTGACTGTCATCCTTCCCTGAGGCCCCCTCCAATCCCAGTGCTCTGGGGGAGGGATGGAAAAACAGCATAAAAGGCAGCATTGTTTAAACTGAGCTTTCTCTGTGCCTTCACACTTTCAAGTGATACAAGTTTTACTCTGAACAGTTTGAGGTGCAGTTTCTCAGAAACCCCAGCACCTATATCCTTGAAACATGGAAGACTTCGTGGCCTCAGCGGGGGCTAGCATCCCTGCAGTTTTCACCCTACTGAGCCTTAACACGCACACAAAGTCACATGTCATGAGTTTTGCTTGTCAGCAGCCTGAGGTGCAGGTTCCCAGAAACCCCCGCAACTATCTCCTTGAAAGCTGGCAGGCTTTATAGCCTCAGCAGGGGCTAGCACCCCTGCAGTTTTCACCCTGCTGTGCCTTAATACACACATGGCATGAGTTTTGCTTTCAAGAATTTGAAGTGCAATTTGCCAGATACCCCTGCACCTATCTCGTTGAAACGTGGCAGGCTTCATGGCCTGAGCAGGGGCTACCATCTCTGAAAGTTTCATCCAAATCAGGAAGAAATGACAACGTTATAGGCTGTTTTGTGCTTTCCTATTATAGCCTGTGGGCGAAACGTCGAAACAGTGAAACAGTTTCAACAAAACTAAATGGAGCAGTGTTTTCAAAACTGAATGAAATGCTGTCCTGTCGAAACGGTGAAACAGAAGTCAAAATGGAATGGTGCTGTTTTGCACAGCCCTACTGTATAGCTTGGGAGAAAATACCAAGTCTAATGCCATGTATCATGGGGCAGACAGTTTGTTGCGTGTGTATTTTACTGCTTTCTCACAGCCAGGCTGTATCACTGTGGGACTCAGTCCACTTCCCTATTTCCTATGATTGTTGTATTTTTGGTCTGGTCTCAAGACCTTGGTATCCCTAAGGATAGTCCAAAGTAGTCTTGATACAGTTTCCAGGAGTTCCTAACAAATGTACATATTTAAGAAACTATAGTCACTGGGATTAGCCTATTTCCTGCATCATTTTTTTTGGTACAAGTCTAGCAAGCTTGTTGACAGCTGGGTAACCAAAAGAATAAGCAATATACTCGGAGCACTGTTCTGTTTCTGTTCACTAGGTATATTTTTCTTTCTCCAGACCCCAAATGCTCTTGCTTTGTATGTATGGCCAGGAACAGTTGTTATACTTCTTGAGTGGTAAGTTTACAGAAAGCTATAGCCGTAACGAAATAGGTAGTCAAGGCACATAGAGCACTGTAAAAATGGTGGATCCTGCTCTACGATAACTCTGAATGGATGTGGTATCAGAGTTCAGTGCTGTAGGTTAGAGCATTGTGATTAACATCTGTACTAGATCGCTTCGCAACTTGTGTTAGGGCGCATTCTGCTGGCAACCCATGGGGCTTCGTGGCATTGCGTCCCATGGGGCTTTGTGGCCTCAGCCAGAGCTTGTCTGGTCTGCCCAAGCGCTGGGCTGGCCCTGTCCCCTGCGCTGTCACTGACCAGAGCCAGCAAAGCCTCTGTCCCCAAGCCTGCTCACATCCTCCCTTCAGTCGGCATAGATCAACCCACACAAAGAAAACTGCTTTTTGCTGAATTTCTCTTATTGCATATTGTCATGGGTGCAAATGAGCAAGTGCTGAATGTGATTCGGCTGCTATTTTAGGTTCAAAGAAACTAGGGTCACTTCTCACAGTTAACCTGTCTTAAGAATTGATTCATCTGTACTGATTTCTGGAAATGGGCAAGTTCCCTAATGGATGTGAGTTGTGTTTAACTCCTGGCTATTTAACACGGTTCAGAAGGGCATCAAGGTAAGTTTGGTAAAGAAAATTTAACCCCAGCTTCTGTTACACTGTCAAAATGTATGGTGCTTTTCAAATGCTGTTACCGAGTCCCTGATGCAGATGGGAACTCTAGCTCCTGTTACTGTATAAAAATACTTGAACGTGCCCAAAAGGTACAGCAGCACACCAACACATACTACTGTGCAGCATCGCTATTTCCTAGCTTGTCAATAATATCAATCATTAGTTTGTTACCATACAAGCCTGCAGCACCCTAGTTGAGAATCATCGCTCTAAGATGCAACCCTACTTTATCTCCTGCCTCTGAAGTAGATGGCATGCTTCTAATGGCTTCATTTCCTATGCAAAATATAGATGGGGTGTGTGTGTGTGTGTGTGTGTGTGTGTGTGTGTGTGAATTTATATATAAAAGCTGTTCTGCTAAAAAATATTGATATTAGTTGAAATGCTTTAACAGAAGGGCTTTTGGGGTCTGTCTTTTTTTCCTGGTAAAAGTATTTTCCAAGACCCATTTTTTAATTTGGACCAAAATATCCCAGACAGTGTACTGCCACCAGCTTGTCATGATGCTTCTGGAAGCCCTGATATTTTTACTTTGAGCCTTGTACTCAAGGTGAGGCAGCATTTCAGGAATGAGAACAGTTTGCCTAAATGCAACAGAATATTATAGTTTTTCTCATAGTTTCATAGTTTCTAGGGTCAGAAGGGACCTGAGCAGATCATCAAGTCCGACCCCCTGCCCTGGTAGGAAAGAGTACTGG
>NW_017728951.1:15359805-15392806 GCF_001723895.1 Crocodylus porosus
ATCCCTGCTGCCCCTCACTGCTCCACGCTGCGTGGGGGGGTCTGCACAAGTGGCCAGAAGCCCCAATGCCACTGCAGGAGCTGGTGAGTTCGGACGGGTTTTCTGGTGTTTTTTTTCTTAAAGGGCCAGCAGCTGGGGTGGGCAGGGCAGCCGTGGGGTGGGGGGAGGTGTCAGGGGGCTCATGATAGAGCCCCCAAACAGCATGGGGCAGTGGGGGACAGCAAGGATCGCATCCTTGCCGAGCAGCACACAGTGAATGGAGGCTTTATTTTTTTAAAGGGCCAGGAATCAGGGCAGGCAGGGCAGCCATGGGGAGTGCTGGGAGCTCAGGGGGACTGAGGGAGCAGGCAGGAGATGGGGCCTGGCAAGGGTTCCCCCATGGTTCCCTCCCCACTCTTCCAGCCCTCCCTCCCCGGCTCCCTACTTAACAGCATGGAGTCCAGGTCCAGCTCCCTGCTGCAGCGGGCGGGGATTGCCCAAATTGCCGAAGCTCCCTGAATCTTTTCTGAATCGTTTTTTGGAGAGCTTTGAATCGATTTGGAACTTTTAATTGGTCCCCTGATTCGATTTGGATTTGGAGATTCGGCCACCAAATCGGGCCAAATCTCTTCTGAATTGAATCAGCACCCAAAGCTTCACACAGCCCTAATGAGCACCAAACTTTGTTTCCAGGACAACCCTTAATGATACTTAAAATGAGTCTAAAATATGTTATATTTTATACTTACTTTAATGTCAGACAGCTTGGCCTGAGTTGGAAGTCTGAGTGCTGTTCCTAGCGGCAGAGGGAGGTAGTTTGCCATGGTACTCTGAAATCAGGTAGCTGGCTGGGTAGAGGTGCATCTTAGAGCTGCCACTGACCAGCTGTGTCACTTACTGAAATCATGTCAGTCCCTTGTGCCTCTGGTTCCTTTCCTGTCCATTGTTAAACTTGCCTCCTTGGCCAGGTATGGACATTACACTTTTATTGGTATAAGTGATCAGATAAGTGAACTGGTCTATGCCCATAATGGAACAGAAGTTCAGCACACAGCGGGGGCATCTACACAAGCGCACATGTGCATCTTGCAGCATCTCAGAGCTCTTTGAGACACTGAAAGAGGCATGTGTGGAAATGAGAAAGTGTTCCCCATGCTGCAGATTTGCAGTGTGGGGGCGAAATTAGGACAAAAAAAAAAATGCGTTGGAAAAAAGTGAGGCAGGGCATGGTCCCAGGCTGTGTTCTGAGGCAACCGAAGGTTCGGTCCTCCACAGAGTCTCTCTGGTAGCCTGCCAGTACATCTCTTTGGTTGGCCCTTTCCCCAGTGCTGAAGCACACGGCCTGCAGCAACCAGGACCTGGGCTTTGTGCCAGGTAAGCAGGGGATGAAGGGAGCTGGAGGAGCTAGGGGGACTATGGAAGGTGTGGGGGACCATGGGGGCACAGCTCAGGAGGGATAGGTCTGCTGGCCGCCCTCCCTCATATGGCTTTAGACCATGCCCCCTGCTCACCCCCTGCTTGACTCCCTGCTCAGCTGCAGCCTCCTTGCTTGGCTCCAGCCCCCCCCGTGTGCTTGCAGGCCCCCCCCGTGTGCTCCCCACCTGGCTGCACCCCCCTCCAGCTGCCAGGTATCCCTACAGCCTCTGCCACAGTGCGCTTCTGTGGCCTGGCTCTGCAAGGCATGGCATGGGACCATGTGCTTTTGGGTAGTTCTGGGCTGTCATCTGAGGCTGCACGCCACTCGCGGGGACCGCTAGCCGCACCGGCCTGGGTCCTGCATGCACGAACCCTGCACCATCCAGCTGGGCCACTTCTGTGCATGCAGGACCTGGGCCAGTGTGGCTGGGGGTTCCCACGAGTGGTGCGTAGCCCTGGGTGACAGCCTGGAGGTGCTCAAAAGCACATGGCCCCGCACCACGCTGAACTGGGCTGTAGCACTGCAGTGTGGCAGAGGCCACGTGGATACCTGCTGGCTGGGGCTGAGCCGTGTTGCCCACCGCCATGCAGGGGGCTGTGCCAATGTGGCCAAGAGCGCAGCTGCTGTTGCTGGTAAGCTGTGGGGGGTTTGGAGCTGGGCAGGGACAAGTGAGGAGGCTGCAGGCAGGAAGGGAGCATGTGGGGAGGCTGCAGCCAGGTGGGAGGTGAGCAAGGAGGCTGCAGGTGGGTGGGGGGCATGCATAGGGCTGCAGGCGGGCAGGGAGCGTGTGGTGGGGGTGGCTGGCAGACCCACCCCTCCTGAGCTGCCCCCTCTATGGTCCCCCACACCCTCAGGAGTCCTCTCCGCTCTTCCCACCCCATACTTACCTGGCACGGAGCCCAGGTCCCAGTCACTGCGACCCCTGTGGGGAGCATTTGGCCCCTGTGGAGGGGCAGTCCATGAGGTGTGCTGGGGGGCTGCTCCCTGCAGAGACAGGGGATCCACCCCTCCTGAGCAGCCCCCCCATAACCCCCTCCACACCCACACTTCCCACACAATTCAACCACAAACCCCACTCCCCCAAGCCACCCCCAAAAACCCCTCACCCACATTCCTGGCCCTGTGGGGCAGGAGTGAGGGGAATGGGGTGTGGGGTAAGTTGTGGGTTGAGAGCGAGGGGCAGGGGCAGGGCAGTGGCATATCAGTGCTGCTCAACACTGCACATCCTGCTGAGTGAAGGGGGTAGGGGCAGCTCTGATTCTTTTATGACAGAGAAGCCCCAAGTAAATACCAAACTGTATAGAGAATTAGAATATGTTTTATTACGATGATAGAGGCACTGGTAGGCTTCCAAGTTGCTTTACACTTGTAAATATATCAAGAAAACATTGCCCAACTGATCTCTCGCTCGCTCGCGCTCTCTCTCTCTGTCTATATGCACATACAAAAAAAATCATGGTGAGTCAGCTGACTTTGATATTCAAGTATTTGGGTACAACACCGCAGTCAGTTTCTAGGAGCTAGTTTTACTTCATCCTTTGCGGGGATTATTTCACAGTAACACCTCCTCTGGTCTCCATGCTACAAGGGTAATCCCAAGAGTTCACAGTCTTTCATTCACCCTCCGTTTGCCAACAGTAGGTAGGACCATCATCCTAGGTTGTGGAAGAGTCTGCTCTTTCCATGATTGGGATCTTTCCTTGTTGAAATTGTATCACTAAAGCAAGTGTATCTCTATCAGCTCCAAACTACTGACCTGATCAAAAAAACAAGGCTGTCAGTCTTATCTAACAATTCCCTTTTTATCTTCTTTTTTTTTTAAGTTGCTGCTTTCTTCCTTTGAAAGCTTGTGACGTGAGATGCATTCAGTGACTCCCCCTGGAACCTTTTCTGTGTGTTGTTCAGCAGCACACCTTGCCAGATGAGCTATTTCTTTCATTTGTCTGGTCAAAATTTTCCTTAGAAGACTGAATGCTCTTATTTGGGGTTGAGGGAACCCCCTGCCAGCATTGAAGAAGTGCATGGTACTTTGCTGTTTGAAACGAGCAGTTCTCCTTGTATGTGAAGCAGAAAATTTATTGCTGGTGGCCTAGCATATACCAAGAAAATGAAAAAAAGGAAAAAACAAGATAAAAATAAATCTAATAAAGGAGAGGAAATTCTGTGTGTTTGGTTAAAGAATGCATACCTAACATTTGTGTCATTGCCATTACTTTTGCCTGTCAAGTTAGAAGTAATTTTTTTCCTCAGGCATTTTTAAGCTTACTATTTTAAACTAGTCATCAAGAATAAAATTGCTAAAGACTCTAGAGCTTATGATAAATGGGATCTGTCATAGTGAAAAAAACATTAATTTCTCTGCAGCTTCATTAATAGAATGCAGGGCCCCCGCGTTTTGGGTCTGGCCCTGCTCCCCCGTCCCCAGTCTGGGGCTCATTCACACCCCCCTTCCCCAGGCCGCCCTCCCTCTCCCCTGCCTCCTTCTCCATCCCTGTTGGCTGTTGTTGGGTCCTAGTGGCTCCGCGTCCCCCCACGTCTGGCCCCAGCCCCGCTTCTCATCCTTGGCGTTGCTTGAATGGAGCGGGGCAGGGGAGCCGAGGCCAGCGGTGCCGGTCTCGCCTCCCCCATGCTCCCAACGGTCCTCACTGCCACTTTGCTGTCATGGTGCCGTCTCCTGTCGAACACTTGTGGAGCACTGTGATTGGATGTTTCAGTCAGCCAGTTGGAGTGCAAATAAAGCATTACAGACAGACAGACTAAGGCTTTTATAATATTAGATTTATTCATTTTGGATCTGACCGTTCTATAGATTTTACTACAAAACTGCAACTCTGTGTCACCATGGTTGAATTCTGTAGCATGCTTCTAAAAGCCGGTAGAAAGGATATATTTTAAAATTAAATTCCACCCTATCTGCCTTCACTGTCAACCTCTACATCAGGACTAAGGAGAGCTGGAGAAAGGCTACAGTTTCCTCAGTTCACAGAACTAGGTAGTCTCATTGCGTGGCTATTGGAGCGCTAGCAATAGGTCAGCTCTTGGATGCTGAACAGAAAACACAAACCCAGCTGAGGCAAGACAGAGGAGATGATGGTGTAGAGGTGACTATTTAGTTTTCATGGTGTCCTCCCTGTCCATCTTCCTTGCCATTCATGAGATGTCAAAGCCTCCGTATCCTGTTTTAGTCATTGCTTAGCCTGCATGCTCAGACAGCATTAGGAGTTAGCCTTTTCCCCTTTTGCAGCTGGCTAGGCAAATCTTTCTTCAACCCCCAGATGAGGATCTGGCCACATTGTTCCATCTGTCTGCCAGTTGGAGAGGACTGCTGGGACCCCAAATGCCCAGGGCTGAACAGGGATGTGGTGTCAGGGCTCCAGCCTGTGGAATATGTGGCTGCTCATGTTCCCAAGGGGTGACACACATCTCTCAGGAGGTGTGTAATGTCAGTGGTCTGTGCTATTTACTGCCTGCCTTCTGAATTAGGGATAATGAGATGCACAGAGTTAGATATCATCACTGGCCCAGAAGCGTGTTCTAACTAGAAAGTTGGAAGTTAAAAAACAAATTGGTTTTGATTTGGAAGAAAAGCCATTCAAATTTTAGCACTGGTATGCACTGCTGTTTTACCAGTCAGGGGCTTGGGGTTAAAAAGTAAAGACAGCTGCTGCATTCCTGCAGTGGCTGTCGTTCGGGATAGCCGCTTGGAGTTCTTTGGAAATTAAGCAGATTCACAAACCCTGGAGCCTTCCTTCCTTCTCATTGTATTTTCTACTGTTTGGAACAAGACATACAAAATTATGTCACAGTCTTTTCCCCAGAATAACATTAGGTTAAAAAGTGCAAATGGACATAACATACATAGATTTCAAAAAATTGGGAGAGCCTTTTAGATAGATAAAATGCAATGCAGGGATGTTCCTAGATGGGTTAAGCACTGGTTAATAAACAATTTCCTTACTTAGAATGAAAACTACCGGTAATTCAGAGATTATTAGTATTCCTGCAGCTTCTTTTGTGTAAGTGACTTTGTGACTCCTAAGAATCATGAACTGCATTTTTTTGCATCTCAAATTCTCTGGGAATGCCAGTGCCTTGTAGTTGTTCTGTAATTCAGAGGCAATATTAAAGCTTCCCTCATTATTGCAGATGGCTTGCCAGAAGTACCAGAGAAGGGCATCAAGTGATTTAAGTGACATAATGAAGCAGTTGCTGATTTAAAAAAAAAATGGGAATAGGTGTTTGTGCTTCGGCAATACCATAACAGTAGATTTTGACAAAAATTTCCAAGGTCTGGAGCATCCTCCTATTGCATATTTTCCCTGCTCTGGGATTCTCTCCCTCTCTTCATTAGCAAAGACCAGCCTTATTGATCTTCAGGGCTCAGGCTAACAGTCTCTTATTTGCTAAGTTATTTGCAGGTGCAGGATGGAAATGGATGAACTAAGATAGTAACCCTGGTGAGGGACTGAACTGGTATGTCAACAGGATTTTGCTGTAGATTCCCCTCCACCCACAACCCCTGCAGGTGTTCCCAAATGGACTGGTAGATGACCAGCTGCCTCAGGGGCCTGATCTTTTTTTTTTTTTCTTTTTAAATCTGAGCAGGACATCTGTGACTTCCATTGATTTGACTACAAGTCGTGTACTCTGCACATCTGTAGATCCAGCCCTTACAAATATGTTTTCAAAAGAGTTGTGCATGACTGAGCCCAATGGGCAGTTTCCTTTAATCATTTTGTTAACTGAAAATAACTGACATGAAAGAACTGAAACAGGTAAGGAGAGGATGTAGCAACAAAGACTAACATTAGAGCCACGTAGGTAGAAACTTTAAAAGAAAATTAATTTTTATTGTGTCAACATTCACAGAGCTGCCCAAATTATGGAAAGATTCTCAGTGACTTAAAATCGAGTATCGGACCAGGCTTGAAGTGTCCAAATTTTGGAAAGATGTTTGTATAGGAAGAGTGTGCTAATTGTTGATTGCTTCTCTCTTTTGCATAAGAAGTCCCCTTTTTCTGATTAAACAAGACTACATCAAAATGCATACTGCAAGATGCACATATTTTTTGAAGAAGAGAGAGCTT
The DNA here is from genome assembly GCF_001723895.1 of Crocodylus porosus. Taxonomy (NCBI): domain Eukaryota; kingdom Metazoa; phylum Chordata; order Crocodylia; family Crocodylidae; genus Crocodylus; species Crocodylus porosus. The sequence continues at coordinate 15,366,289 of NW_017728951.1, forward strand.
ATGCGGATGAGTGAACAAGCTAATAAAAGTATCTAATCTGCATAAATTTTAACCAGATGGAGACAGATGAAGCTTATCTGAGACCAGAAATTTGGCCTCTGGCATATTCTTTCGTACTCCTCGCAAGCAGGCTGATAGACTACATTTTTAGCTTGGAGACCTTGAATATAAAATATGAAGACTTTTGCTTGTGTTACAATCAAAATCGTGTCTTATAATGCAGGTTATGCACAAAACAGCATGGGAAAGAACATTATTAAGGTTGCAAAGCCAAACATTCAAAAAGTTAGATTGGAAACCTTAATTCAACTCAATAGGCTACATACAGATAGTCAGAAAGCTGCAAGGTGAATTGATTTAAATTTTTGCAGGTTAGTCTATACTGCATAGATTGAACTGATAAGCAAGTGAACAGACATTCACTTTTGATTCTGGAAATGCAGCCACATGCCTGCAGTGGCCCAGGCCAGAAGCCAGGGGGTGCTAGAGCACATCTCCCTGCTCAGCTGGAGCAGACAGCTTGGGCCAAAGCTAGCCCACGCACCCTGGTGGGGTGGGGGTGGGCATTGTGGGGGAGATGCAAAGCATTGTGGGATGCTGAGGAACTGTGAGTTAACTTGAATCTGGAGGGGATCTGGGACAGAAGTTCAATAAACCAATTTCACCTAGATTAGTTAAGTCTGATACTGCATCCATACAGGTTCATCTTAAACTGGTTTTAGCCATTTTGAAAGTGGTTCATGTGCACTGATCTTCTGTTGTGTTACAGATTTAGACCGGTTTATGATCACTTAAACCAGTTTGTGTGTAATTTCTGTTCCTAGCCATAGTGTAAATACATTGTGAAATATTCTTTATTTCTGCTATCCTGTATTATTTTTCCATGTATTCTCTGCTAGAGTCAGTGTAAAGTAAACAGTGCTCACATAATGAGAAGCTCTTCAGTATTTTTTCCTGATGTTGAGTTCCATATTTACTGAACGCTATTCTTAACCCTACTCTGCAGAGAAAATTATTTTTTCATGGGCTTTTCTGTGGCACATGTCAGTCTAGTATCTGCTTGCCTCAAAAACATTAATAAAATCAATTTAATAATGTCCATGTAAGCAAAGGGAATATTGCTAACTTCTGTTTTCTATATACAGTAATCTTAATTTCTTTGCATATCAGTTCCCTATATGTATATATGTACAGTGGATTGAGGTGCTAAGACATTAAGATAAAAAGTTCCATTCATTTTGCTTTCCCAAAGTGAGAAATCTAGTACTATATTTTTCAGAATACTTAGCAATGCAAAGCATTTCATGTGCTAGAAGCACACACATTCCCATTGACTTCAGTTACAGCTGTGAATGCTCTGCACGTGGACAAATGAGGCCCCAGGATCTGAAGTCAAGGACCTAGAAAATGATTAATTTACAACTGGGGACCTGCTGTGAAAAGTTTGCTTTATTTATCAATGCATAGGAGCTCTATGACAAAGGCAGGGATAGACTGTAGTTATCCAGGACAGTGTTCAATTGCCTTGATTATGATATTAGTCTTTCTCCTCCTTCCATCTCCTCATTCACAGTGTACTTTATAGCTTCTGTAACAAGTTAAGGACTCCAATGGTGTTCTGTACTAAATATCTCCAATTCCTCCTCATAATAGGTTTACCTTGTGCACTGAATGTGGCAGTGATCCTGTAGGAAAGTAGCATGTGATAATGTAATAAAAGATTTTATCATAATTTATATGCAGACAGTGGCAACGTGTAGGCGGTGTGAAGGGGTGCACGTGCACGCCCTGAGGGCGCCAGTATACCCTCTGACTGGCTGTCCTCACCACTTAGATGACAGGCAGGGGTGGCAGGCAGGAGTGCTGGTGCCCCTCCCCCCGCAAGCGCCTGACCAGGAGTGGGACGCCCATCAGTGAGAAAGGCCATGAGGGTGACCTCCCGGTCAGTGAGATTGCCCGCGGTGGGGGGGCATGTGCCCCCCCTTACTAAGGTGGCACCAGTTGCCCATGTACACAGAAAAGGGAAGAGTTAAGGAGACACAGGCAACCTTAATTCTGAATAACATTCCCTTCGATGTAATGTTTTTTGTTTTGGTTTGGTTTTTTTGCAGCATTTGCAATTTTTATTTATCTGAAAATTTCTACCCTGTGGCATCATACTGAAATACATGGACCATCAGAAGGCAGGTTTAAGCCAGATGAGAGGTTTATGGCTGGTCTATGAGCTGGATCAGACCCACATACTGGCCTTATGCACCAGAGCCAGTGTACAAGGCTGGTCCAGCGTGGGCAGCTCATGCAGCACACACCCTGGATCAGACCTGTGTCCAGTGTGCACTGGCACTGGTCCAGGGCTCATGTGTGGAGCTGGCACAGGGGTGCGCTGCAGGAGGTGCCTGATTCAGACAAGCCCTGTGCACTGGCTCCAGGGTGTGGGGCCAGTCTGTGGACCCGATTTGGACTGGTCCCAAAGCAAGCAAGCGGGGCTGGTCCAGCGGGTGCTGCATGGCAGACTGGCTCCACATGTTTCATACACTGAATGGGCCAGGGCCACTATGTGCCACATGCAGTATGAGGGGTCAGTCTGGGGACCCATAGGCTGGATTTTAGGGCTCCACAGGCTGTAAAGGGCCAGACACTCCTGAATAAACAGACTCATCAACAGTAGTAGGTTGGAGCAGAATCAATGAGGTGAGACTTTGAAAATAGGATAGATGCTCCTAATAGCTGAGGAATGATGAGACATGGGGGTCTTGTTTCCATTTTAGGCTCTGGAGGGGAGTGTGCTGCGTAGTCTTCAGACTGCTCCCTCCTAACTGTCTTATTCCTCTCTGCATCTCTGCCTCTTTGGTTCCCTCCTGTCGCACACTTCGGGACAGTCCGGCTATTCGCTTCTCATCCCAGTTTGTCTCCTTGCCCAGTCAGTGTTAGCCTCCCCTTCTAGTTCCTTTTCCAGTCTGACTCCTAGCTGATGACCCAGCAGTTCAGAGTCCACCAGACTCCCATTTCCCTCCTTGACTTCCAGTCCTTGTCTCTGCCCTGGACTTTTCATTTTAATTTCTTCCTCCCCCCACCAGGTACCAGTCTCAGACTTTCCCAAGTTATTTGTCCCAGTATACGTCACTGTTCCCTGTGTTGGCTGTTGCCCCTCTGAAACCTTTATCATCCATTTTGCCTGGGCCCTTCCGGGGGAGATGGGGAGAAAGCAGGAGAGTCAGGTTCTGGTGCCTGGCTCTGAACAGAATTGCTTTGGCAGGGGGTGTCCCGCTGCACCCTGGAGTGAAGCATGTGTCAGTGCATGTGGACTAGATAGTCTCCTTGCCCAGGTAAACATAACTGCTAACATTTTAGTAGCGATGGAGTGAGGTTGTAGCTGTCACGGTCCAGGAATATGCAAGAGGCAAGGATTTTTGTGGGTGATATCTTCTGTTGGACCAGCTGCACGGTGGGGTTTTTCTTGGCACAATGCCTGAGATGACTCTAGTTGCAGTATAGCTGATTCCACTTTTTCTTCTTATGTTAGATGGCTATCACTAGTCCTTTTTTTGGAAGTGGGTTTGGTTCTTCTGCATTAATACCAAGGTATGTCTCCAGGCTAGTATCTTTAAGTTTAGTACCATAAGTAAGTATGTCCTGTTTGAAGTTGAACTCTTTTGGAGAGAGTTAAGTGAAGAAGATGGTTTTTCCATTTTTCTGATATTTATTGCGTAGGTGTATACTGTATTTGGAGTTGTGCGCTGGAGGGCTGATTTGCTGATCAGTCCCCGGGGTATGTTATGTTTCTTCTACAGGCTAAGGAGGAAGATGTTGTTTTGTAGTCTGGCTTCTTTTTTTTCAGGTTGTGGATCCCCTTGTAAGTGGCAGATTCTGATATCCTCCATGTCTGACAGTGTTGGGGTGATGTAGCTGCGATGTTCCAGGAAACGTGCGAGAAGCAAGGATTTTTGTGGGTGATCTCGTCTATTAGACCAATTGCATGGATTGTCCCCTGGATTGTAGGCCTGCTATCTGTGACATGGCTTGTATTGTGCTGCTTTATGCACTTGGTCCAGTAAAAGATATCACCCACAAAAAATCCTTGTCCCTGCTCAATTTTTAGACATTTCTACTGAGGCTATACTCTGAGATTTATCAGAAGCTTGTAAGCCGGGCATTTGGAAGCCTGCGAAAATCTACATTGATGACATAATTCCTTACGTCTCCCCCCCTCCCAGGTTCTCCCACTTTGTCAAATTTCCGGTCCTGGTTCCAAAACACAGAGGTTGTAGAATGTCTCGAAGAAAAGGCTGCTAATACGGACAAAATAAATTATTATCTCCTAACTTAATTCTGAGACATGGCATTGGCTGACCTCTTCTGGCTGGCATTTGCCAGAGGCAAACACCTGGCATGAGAAATTGCGAGCCACTGAAGATGAATCATGGAAAGTGTCAGACGAGCTAAATGGATGGTGCTGCCAGCAGTGTATGTGCACGTGGGTGGATATTTGTGTACTCATATTTGTACATGTCTGTGTAGAAGTAGAGCAAATGTATAGTACATCATATAATGAAAGTTGCACATTTGAGTATAATACATATTAGATATCTAGCTTGATATAATAAAGTTATATACACTTTAACCTACTGTATTCCGTACCTGTGTATGATCATTTGCTTCAGGGCCTTTAACTACCTTCCAGCTGGGCAAGGAGGTCCTACACCTTCCTCCCAAAGCATTATTAGCTATCACTGGGTACAGGATACTGGACTCCATAGACCACACATCTGATTCAGCATGGCAGTCACTGTGTTCCTCTTGGAGTAGTGCCCAGAGATAACTAAAAGGATCAGAACACCATGGTCAGGCCCTGTACAAGCATGTAGTAAGAGGCAAACCCTTACCCACAGAGCTTGCAGTCTTATACATTTATCATTTACATTCTCTTTCCTTTTAAAATATCTATGTCTGGGACTTCAAAGTAGATAACAGTACTCTGACTTTTTTTTTTTTTGCATTTAGTTGTTGTCAGGGACCCTTACAGACTAATGATAATGTTTTACAGTCAGTTTGGTTGCCTTCTATACCAGAACATGCAGGAAGTGCTCAAGGCCTCACATTAAAGGAAAAAAAAAAGATGTTTAGAAACAAAACTGTAATAAATTATTCCAGTCTATTTAGCAGGGTTTATTATCTGTAAATCCATCGTTTCAATAATCCACGCTAAATTATTTTTACAAATTGCTTTGTATTGCTCTGAGGGTAAGGGTAAAGTTATTTAATGATGTTTAGAAATGGCACATTTCAACATTTATGCAAAATGTCAGTAATGCTGCTTTTGTAAATGGAATTTAATTATGGTATGCAAAACCAGAGTATCCTTTAATCATACATTAGTGGTTCTTTCCACTTCCCCAGCTGGGTCCTGTCCCTTCCTGCAGCATTTCTAGCAGCTGTAATATGTATTTCACTGTGGAGTGTAATAAAGAAATGTAAACCTGAGCATTAGGACAGTTAGAGAATAAATGTTCATGACAGTAATTGCAACTTGCTCTTATAGAATTGTCAAACGCATATTAACTGCTCTCTTACTATGTAAAATTTGTCTATTTTGATCTTGCATCTTGTGTTTGTTTTCTGGGGCTTCTGAGCACTTGGTAAGAAGGTTTAGAATGATCTGTCGTCTGGAGACAAAGGAGCAAAGTTAATAGTGGAGTTGAAACAATCGTCCAAAACCCAAATCACAGCACTGCATACCACAATAGTTCTTTAAGAAAACCAATATGAAATCTCATGCATTATAAAATAGCCTGGAGATACAGAATTTGCTTTTTCTGTTTTAGTAGTAGGCTTGTCACAATAGACAAATTATGTAAAAAGCAAACGACTCCAGTAGTATCAGATTTAGCCTGCCACACAGCGTTTGTGTATTCCAGATGTTGATGTGTCTTGTTTTTTTTTTTCAGATGCAGTTTCCACATCTGCTTATTCATCCCCAGCTAAAAGTTTGGGAGACCCAGGAATAACGCCACTATCCCCATCACATATTGTGGTAAGAAATATAATGTACAACATGTTGACTATATATTGACATTATTTTCTCCTGCTTGTTCTACCTGTAAGGAATAACATTTCAGGCTGTAGTAATGGACTGGCTGCTACAAAAGGTGTCTTTTCCTGCTCTCTGAGTTTCATTTCTTCTGTTAATTGAAAATCTGTTCCCTTTGGAGTCTATGGCAAAGCTTCCATTTTAGTTCAAAGGGGCCAGGAATTGATATGTTTGCGTGCTGAGCTCATAGAAAGGTGCTTTCAGCTCTTTTATTATAAAGCACACAATAACTGGTAGATTGGAGGGTCAGGAAGGTGGAGTCTGTCCTCCTCTTTCTCGGTGACTTGCTGTCCGATCTTCAGTGTGATCCCTAAAATCCGAGTCCTTTATTGGAGTAGAAAGCTTCCCTGAAAAGTAGCATTTCATATACTTCCTCTGCATATTCAGGTCATGTCTGCTTTAACATAGGATAAAAATATCCTTCTACACGCAGAGAACAAAAACAGCTGACGTTTCCTCCGGGGAACATTCATTTTTATGAACTTCTAGAAACAAAAAAATGTTCCATCAAAGACGGATGTAACTCTCACACTCGTCTGTTCATTTTGTCAACGTACTCCGCTGCTGTGTACCTAAGTGCTGTGTATCTATAGTGCACACTGCATTTCTCATGATAGAAAAACCTGGAGCTCAGAACATGACTGCCATTGCAGGAACCCTTTTCCTGGCTTCCCCTCGCTTTTCTCAAGGTCAGAACAGCTCAACCTCCCACTCCAAGGCCCTTCACATTTCTGCCTTCTTTCCTTTGAATTCTTCTTCATTTCCCACTGTTTTCACTTGCTCCAAGTCTCCTACAAGTTCCTTTTGCCTCTGTTCTTTGTACCTTCTTCCACACGGTTTCTTAGGTTTGGTTCACAGTATCTCTCTAGGTGCATGCGCACCTCTTTCCTTTGATCACGTTCATGGGAAATGGGTGGCAGTGGCTGAGGCACCCCCTCCCCAGTGGGAAGGTCCCCCAGATCTCATTGCAGTCCTCCCTCTACCTTGTCCTCCTAACGGATCCCTCCACCATTCACTGTTGCGACATCTAATGCAGTAAATGGCGTGCGGGCAGATAATTGTCAGTGACTACTGCCAGCTGTGGGAGACAGAGTTAGGGTTGTATGTTTAGCTCTTTATTTCCTGGCTTTTATTTTGCTGAATTTAATGTGCTGGAAGTGAATGAAAAACCAATTGGCCCCTTTAGTTCTGTTTAACCATTTTTTTTTTTATTAGCGAATTATAAATAAAGCCATAATTCATTGAGCCGGTTGCCTTGCTTCATGCAGTCAGCTCTGCACATTAGGAAATGATGGTAAATTGCGAGGCTCACGGTACTCAAATGGGTAATGAATACATGAACACTGCATATGTGGCAACGTGTTTACTTTGACACTCAATGCAAGCTGTTTTGAAGTGTGAGGGAAGAAAATACATGGACAAAAAGGGGTCAGTTTGCAAAAATCATTTTAGATGACCAATTTGAGATCCCTCAGAGGGGGCTGGTGTTCAGAGACTGGGTGTGGAGAACTTTTTGACAGCCAGCCCCCTTCAAGGAGTCTGCAGTTGTACATCCAAAGCTGCTAGTTACTTTTAAAAATTCAGGACAAGAACTTCTGTGGCTGGTCACCTGCCAGGTTTTTTCATCTGAACAAAATACCCAAATGTCTCTTTCAGATTTTATAAAACCTTGGCCTATGTCTGTAAAGCATTGTGATATCCCTGCAGGAAGGCACTCAGAAGTGCAAAGTTTGTATGTGTATTATTCAGGCATTATTTGCAGCTGGGTAGTTGAGGCTGAGTGAAGCTTTGTACTTAACAGTGTCTTACCATGTATGTGGTGCGTGTCCCAATTCTTGGATAAATTGTGAAGCCCTTTGGTGAGCAGTGACGCCACAAAGTGAGTAAAAGAGTATCACGACCCTCACTTGCACTCTGTTCACCATTACATCTGTGCTGGGATTGACTGATGCTGGGATTGACTGAATCATCCCAACCCCTAAACAGCTTCACATACCAGCTGCCTTTTAAAAATTCAAAAACCCCCCAAAAACTGCCATGAAAATATTTCTTTCCTTTCCCAGTCAAAAGCTTGGGACCCAAGGCCTAGAATAGGTAAGATTCAGTCTCATGCCAGTAATAAGTTAAAGTCCTGCTATTTCATAATTTCACAGAGCTGGGAATGAGTGTTGTTTTGTGCATTCTTATAAGAAAAGTGACTCCAGGTTTTCAGGTCGGGTCCTCAGCACTTGCATCTTTCTACATTTAACGTTGTTTTAAAAGGTTTTTGAGTGAGTTGTTAAACATTCTCGGTCCTCAGAGTCCTGTCAGATTGTAACTTGAATTAGTACCTATACAGTTTGAGGAAAATGCTAAGGCATTTCTAAACTGCATTATTTCTAAAATGCATTAAGATTTGGAGTGAGGTATGTAGTAAAAAGCTTTGTCATAATCTCTGGGGGCCAACCAATCATCTTGGTGTGCTGTGACCGCTAGGGTCCCTCAAGGCTCTGTCCTAGGGCCTATACTATTGAACATCTTCATCAATGATGTGGACATTGGTGTCAGAAGTGGACTGGCCAAGTTTGCGAATGACACCAAACTCTGGGGTAAAGCATCCACATCTGAGGACAGGAGATTGATCCAGGCAGGTCTTGACAGGCTCGTGAAATGTGTGGACGAGAACCTGCTGGTGTTCAACATTGAAAAATGCAAGGTTCTCCACGTTGGGAGGAAAAACCTGCAGCATGCTTATAGGCTCGGCAGTGCTACACTGGTTAGCACTACAGATGAAAGGGACTTGGGGGTCATGGCTGACCACAAGATGAACATGAGCCTTCAGTGTGATGCTGCAGCTAGTAAAGCAAGCAAAACTCTGGCTTGCATCCATAGATGCTTCTCAAGCAATCCAGGGACGTCATTCTCCCACTGTACTCGGCTTCGGTGAGGCTGCAGCTGGAGTACGGCATCCAGTTTTGGGCTCCACAATTCAAAAAGGATGTGGAGAAGCTTGAGAGGGTGCAGAGGAGAGCCACGTGCATGATCAGAGGTCAGGAAAACAGACCTTATGATGAGAGGCTGAGAGGAATGGGACTCTTCAGCCTGGAAAAGCACAGGCTCAGGGGTGATCTGGTGGCCACCTATAAATTTACCAGGGTGACCACCAGTATCTGGGGGAACATTTGTTCACCAGAGCGCCCCAAGGGATGACAAGATCGAACGGTCACAAACTCCGCTGCAATCAATTCAGGCTGGACATAAGAAAGAACTTAACTATCCAAGCCCCCAAGTTTTGGAACAGACTGCCGCCGGAGGCGGTTCAAGCACCCACCTTGAACGCCTTCAAGACACATTTGGATGCTTATCTTGATGGGATCCTATGATCCCTGCTGACTTCCTGGCCCTGGGGCAGGGCGCTGGACTCGATGATCCTCTGGGGTCCTTTCCAGCCCTAATGTCTATGAAATCTATGAAATTTACCCCTAGGTTTTGAATGGTGTTATCAATTATGCTAGTAGAAGAAGACAGGAAGGGCCATGCTGTGTCAGACAAAATGGTTCACCTAGCCCAGTATTTGGTCTCCAAGACTGGCAGAAGTGGATGCTACAGGGGGAAAGCACTGAACTGGGTATCTCTAGAGTGATTGATCACCTATTCAGTACTCTCCCTAGTATCCACCATTTATTTAACCAGAGGAAACATCTCCGTATATTCAGTTAAATAGCCATTAATAAGTCTATCGTCTGTGAATGTATTCAGTCCCTTTTTGAACCTGGCTATGCTGTCTGCCTCCACTACATCCTGTGGCAATGAATTCTACAAGTTGAACTATGCGTTGCGTGAAAACAGTACTTTCTCTTGTTAGTTTTAAATCTATCATCTATTAATTTCAGCAGGGGCGGTGGGGTGCTAATTCTGTGGGACATGTTGAACAACAGCTCCTGGTTCACTTGGTCCACACCCTTCACGATTTTATAGCATATCCCCCCTTAGCCTTCTTTCCAAACTTTAACTTCTCTTAGTAGGCAACTGGTTCAGGCCCTGGAATATTTTGCAGCTTGCCATTTGTTGCCCACACACACAGAAATAATGTTTTCAGGTATTACATTTATAAAGGATCAGTCACTAGCCATGCAGATCTCATTTGTTGCAGGAAAGGAATATGAAAGCAATTCTCTTTCATCTGGATGTGTGTACAAGACACCAGAACTGAACATTAATTTGCCTGTACATTGGATTTCCATGTCCATTAATCAAAAGAAGCGATAGATAGTCGAGAGTGAGTAGTTTCAGTCAGGAGCATGATTCTGGGGAGGTCTGATTTTCTGTAGGAGATGGCTGAATGCCATACTGCAGCAGTACCAAGCCACTGAAAGAGAAGGGAAATTCTCGTTCCTTCTCTGAACAGTGACTCAAAATCTGTTCTGCTCCTATTATCTTAACAGAAGGACCCTGATGCGAATGAGGCTGAGGAGCAATCATTTCTTGTTGTTGTGGCTATTGATTTTGGCACGACATCCAGCGGCTACGCCTACAGCTTCACCAAGGAGCCAGAATGCATTCATGTAATGAGGTAAGGGCTGCATTGCAGCATTTAGCTGAGGGACACTATATATAATCTGCAGTTGCTACACTTGATTTCAGCACGAGTTTGTAGTGGCTGGGTTTCTTTACAGCTGACACAGTCAAAACCCCCTTTCTACCGTAAATTTGTCTTTCGCGTCTTATCGTATTTGAGTTGCTTTGATAATAAACATACGCAAGCTTTGCTGTGTGTTATTGCTGTTTGTGAAATACTGCAGATTAAATGAGGAATCTGCTCAGTGAGTATTCAGACACATGCAGAGAGCAGTGGTAATTACAGAGGCCCGGACTCTCATAGCTACAGTAATGCAAGAGGGAATACACAATTATAATAGACTTAATATGAGAATAATGGGGAAAAGAGATGGAAGAATAATGGTGATAACTAATAGGGATGTCCTCAAATCCCCAATGTGTCCCTCATATCCAAAGCAGTTGTTTCCCTGTACAATGTCAGGGATTTCCCAGTATCATGTGAGCCTGTGGTAATCCTGCGAAGCTAGCAGTTCATCTGGAACAGGACAAAGGAGTTAGACCTTTGCCATCTAATGCTGCATTCCTAAACTGAGTAATTTAGGCATCTAAAATGGTCAGAAATTTAAATTATACCCTCATTCAGTTGTGCACACAACATTTTTGTTCAGGTTTTTTTGTGATTCAGAACCAAAGAGCAGTTTTTGATTCTCTGTTGAAGCTTTTTACATTTGAATTTGCTAAAACCCCAGGTACTATAATGCTGCGGTGGGGTAGTGAAGCAAGCAGAGTCCAGAAATATGAAAATGCAGGTTGAACGCACGGCCTTAGTTCTGTCTCTGCCACGTGTGCAATGCCATGCGGTTCTTAGTTATGCAGGCGCATAGTATTTCTTAACCAAGAGACTGCAATATAATATTTCATGTTAAATTTGATACATCTAAATCTAATGACGGTACTAGAAGTATAAAGATTATGCTGATGGCTATGCAAAAGGAAAAGTGCACAGAAAAAGTGATTTTTTTTTTTTTTTAAATTATTTCCTACAACCCAAAATTGACTTAATCTTAACTAAGACTACCGGGGAAAAATTAACTGCATTCTTGGGTAGAGATTAAACTATGGGAAATTTCAACCATAGAAATGACTGCATTGGGAAGTAAAGTGCTTGTGAAAAGCTTAACTTATAGGAGTAGCTCTTAGCACAATTGCTGTGATAGCATTAGGCAACTCTCTATTCATCCTTCTGTGTGGTTGAGAATTAGAGAAGAAAAGCCCAACTTGCCATTAGCCAAATGTGACGTACTGTAATTCTTCAAAGCAAAGAAACCAGCTGAATATAACTATTCAGATATCTACAGACAATGGCAGTTGCGCTGTCAACTTGTGTGGTCATCTTGTATAAAATTGCAAGGGATTTCAGAGTGGTCTGACACAAAGGGGTAACACTGGATAAAATATAAAGGGAAGGATATTGTGAGATTGCAATCAGCCAAATTACAGTTACAAAAGTATTATTGGAAAGTATATTGTGGGGACTTTGTGAGTTTAATAGCCCTGCTCCAAGTCTTTATTCCCCAACCATGAATGGTCCTACTAGAAAGCCCACTGTACAATTCATAAAAAAGCTACCTTATGCCAGGAGCCAGAGGTAGTTAGATGCTGGGTAATGGAGGCATGCAGAATCAGGCTCATATGTAGCAGCTAGTCTCCAAATTCAGTTTTGACCATAAATTACTTTAACATGGGAAAATAAAAATAATTTAAATTTTAAATTAGGCGTTTTGGATGAAGTAGTAGCAGGAAAAGGCAGCCCTGAGGCTGTACCTTAATGATCCATAATTATGCCAAGTACAGTGCCATTCTTATAAGGTCTTGGCATGTTTAGTAATAGTTGTCACGTACCATGGAGATTGTAGGTAGGATTTGGTATCTGGCTGTTTGGGCTCCAATTTTGACTAGCTTTATCATGGGTCCTGATTCTGCAGTTGGATTCATAACTCGTGCTTGTATAGAAACTAATTCAAAACATAGGGCTCCTTTCACATTTAAGAGGATGTTATGGCAAGGTTCAGAAATTAAAAAGTAGCTGCTGTACAACTCATGGAGAAGATGCTCCAGATCCTGAATATCACTTTGCCACCATTTGCTCAAGAATTATTTTATAATTATGGAAACATGGTAATATTCTCGCATCTGTTTAGACATTACGTAAGATGGTTCTGTGAGACAAGAAGCATGGCTTCTTTCTTTCTTTCTTTCCAGAAAGAGAGAATGTAAAAGTTTATCAAATGGAAAGGACAAAATGTGCAGCAAAAATCAATGTTGTGTCAGATTTCAAGCTTAGTATTGCATCATTTTCATATTAATATTGTAATATTAGCATTATAAGTTTAATAACAAGAATGCTTTAAAAATACTAACTGTGTTTTCAAGTATGAAGATGTGTTCAGGAAATACATAAAGCATGTTTCTGGCAATGAACACTGCCAAAGACTTCTTCTACTTGGATTGTGCTAATTATTACGGAGAATTATTTCACAATCTTGTTCCAACCGTAATGGAGTCACGCTTCCTTGAAGTTAAATGAAAATGAGTTGTAAATTTAAAAGTTTCAAAAGTTTGAGAGCCAGTAGCTCAGAGGGCATTAAGAAGTTCAAATATTTATATAGTTAGGGTTACATGCAAGATAATTTACAAATATTTAAGCAAAGGAAATGTCACTTCCAACTGGACCATTCTTGAGTGTGTTTACATAAAAATGAAACATGCCAGTGAGACGTTGTCTGTCTTCTTTGCTAAGAGTTTTTTGCCCTTTTCCTGTTAAACATTGATCCTTTTCAGACATTTGGATTTCTGGCTAACTTTTGACAAAGCTGCTTTTCTGCAAAATGATTCAAAGTAGTTTATTCTGACTTTAAGTTAATGAGCCCTACTCTTGTGCTGGGGTTGCACACAAGACTTCAGTGATATAGACTGGCCTGTTGAATCATCAGTGCTATGGCTGTATGCATGGAAAATGTAATTTAGAGGCAAACCAGATTTTTTTTACTGTACCTGTTTGTTTACTACGAAGCCCAGAATTTATTAACCAAGAGATGTTTTTTGGCACTTAAAATGCTCTAAGCATGTGCTTAACTTTATGAATGGTTCTGCTGAATTCAGTGGGACTAAGCCATATGTTTGGAGCTGAGTATGTGCTTAAGTGCTTCTCTAAATCAGTGACAACTGTCATTTACTTTGATTTCACTGTTTTAGTTCCAGTTTTATCCATTATAGTAGTTCATGCTTTTGAACCCATTGGTGTCTCTGTAACAATATATGTAAGCTCCTCATTGCATTTTCACAATCAAATGAACTCCACTTCCTGAAAATATTTAAACTCCAATATATATGTGAGCATCCTGTTCATGGTGGCAGGGATGCTTTAAGAAGCAAAGAAATGTTGGGACCATTAGGGAATGCAGTGCCATACCACAGAGCTAGTTAGTAGTTTCTCCATTCAGGGCAAACCTGATGTATTCAAACCACTCTTCAAACCTCCTGGGGATTTGCAGTTATTTACATGAGGTTGTAAATGTTTAGGCTGCTAGTTAAACAAGCAGAGGATTTTGCAGAGGCTCATACAAAAATGCCCTGAAATATGTGTACAGTTCTGAAACATAGTAGAGGCATGTTCTCCCATAGCTGGAGCTTCCATCAGCATCTGTAAATTCCCACCTGCAGGAGGAGGGGAAAATGCTTTCTTGCCTTGAAGTGTTTATGTAGGCAGCAACATGAAGGGATGAATATAGCAGATGCTAGCACACCTGGGCTCCCAGGGGAGTTGGCACTTGGGTTCCTGATGTGTGCTAAAGACCGCACTGCCGTGCTTTCATCGTTGTGGTTACCCCTGCTAGCTAGATCAAGCTAGTGCAGGTCTGCTGGCACATCCTATGCTCGCCTTTCCTCTTGCTTTTCACAACGTGCTGCTGTCACTGCAGTTTCTGACATGCTTTCCTTTTCTTCTTCTCTCTTCTCTTCCTCTTAAAGTCTTCCAACTGCGTTAGGTGACCCCATGGCCTCTGTGTCTTGGAGAGAAAAGGCAGTCCCATTACCCCATGGACCCCTGTTCTCCCTCTTCACACCAGGCCCCCATCCTGCCCCTTTGTCTGTTGCTGTCACTCATCATGTAGAGCAGAGGTCGAACATACAGCCCATGTACTGGATCCAGCCCATGGGTCTTGGACCAACCCTGCATACTGCAGGTGATGTGTGGAGCTGGTCTGGCACATGAGCTGAACCTCGTGCCATGTGCTATGCATGGCATCGGGTCGGTTCAGGGCACATGCTGCATGTGGCACCTGTGCTAACCAACCTTGTGTGCTGACTCCAGGGCTAGTCTGGATTGGACCATGGTGGAGCCAGCGCATGGGCAGTGCAAGCCCTGGAGAGGGGCCAGCATGGGGGGCATGCCGCAAGCAGTGCTGTGCCAGAACAGCCCTGCATGCTGGCTGTGGCACAAACCAATCCAGCCCAGAGGCCCTCAACTGGCCTGTGGGTCTGAATTGAGTTTGACTCCCCTGACTCTATTTTAATCAGTTGAATTACACCAGTTTATATAAGCTTAAGCAGAGGTGTCAAAGTTGCCTAGGGCCCCCGGCCAGATCCAGATCACGGGACTCCTTGCAAGCTGGATCCAGCTTTGGACATCAGGACTGCTACAGTGTCACTGCAGCAGCAGCAAGGTGTTTAGCCACGGTAGTGAGGGATCTAGGGGAGCAAGTACAAGAGCAGGAGCGTCGAGCCGGGCTTGCCATTGATGGCAATGCCCATCAGGGCCAAAAGGCCCTGGATTCTGCAGCAGGCAACATCCCACAACTTGTGGCGCCCACTGATGGCTCAGCAGGCTGGATAGAGAAGCTCCATGGGCCACACGTTTGATACTCTTGAGCTAAAGATCCAGCCCCTGATGCCTAAATTAAAGTGACATAGCTGCAATGAGCTTGTGTGTGCTTGGGTCCCGATCTGCTCTCGTAGCTCCTGTGGTACCAAGGGGCGTTCCATGTGCACAGGTGGAATAATACTGCCTTGCACTTACATGAGATGTTTTATTCGTAGCTCTCCAACCATGCTATATAGAAAGGGGGTATTATTACCTTTGTTTTGCAGGTAGGATGACTTAAGGGAAAAGAAGAATAAATTACAGGCCCCACGAGTTTGAAATCCTGTCCCCATGGAAGTTGCTGACAAACTCCTCATTGCCTGCACTGAAACTAGGATTTCACTTAGCAGTTAAGAGTAAAATACAAGTAGCCTGACTCAGTCTGCTAGACTAGGGTACTCAACCTTTTTTTGCCTGGTCGGCTGACTAGGCAATTCCCGGTCCAGCTGTGGGCTGGATCCAGCTGGTGGCCCCAATCCGGTGCCCAGGGCAGATGTAGTGGGAACCCATCCAACTACATGGAGGGGGACAGGAGCAGCCTGGACCCAATTCAGCCGTGCAAGGGGAGGGGGTGTGACCCAGCTGCAGTCTGGCTTTTCAGGAAGAGGCGGAATGGGAATTTGGCAGCAGGAGAGGGTGGCTGTACTAATGGCCACTTCTCCCCCATCACCACATTTCCCAGCCCATAAGGAGCCCCACAGGCCAGATGCCATGCCTCCGTAGGCTGCATTTGGCCCACGGGCTAGAGGCTGGGCACCCCTGTGCTAGATCATGGGTTGGCAATCTATGGCCCAAGGGCCAGATTTGGCTTGCGGAGGCATTGGATCTGTGGAACCAGGGGGGCTTTAGCGCTGGGGGGCTTTGCCTGTGCTGTGGCCAAGCGGTGGGCAGCTTCGCTGGTGCTGTGCTGGGGAGAAACGGAGGCAGTGGGTAGGTCTCAGCCGCAGCCCATCGGAGACCCAAGCTGTGGCATTGTGATCTGCTGCCAGGAAATGTTAACAACTGCTGCAGTAGACAACAGCTTCCTCTCCAAAGAATAGCTGCTTCTCACTAGAGATATAGGCGGAAATTTCCAAAGGAGCTACTAGAAATTGAGCATCTAAACCCCCTAGGTAGTTTTGAAAGCTTCAGCAGTAATATTGACCACCAGTCTGTTGTGTTGCCAGATTAGGTGCAGCTTCAATGTATATATTTCAGAAAAAGCCATCATACACCTGGCTGGAGCGAAAAATAAGCAGGTGTTGTCATTATCCTGCTTTGCCATTATCCTCAGTTCAGAGTCTCTATTAACAGAACGTCCCACAAATGAGTCAGAATGAATCATTAAGGATTCCTGATCAAAATGATGTCATTCCCCTCTCACTGAATTTGCAGCTGGTGTTTGGGACTTAACATTTTGGTTGAATAAGCACTGTTTTCTGTTCGTCTGCTGCACAGTGCACTACCTGCTCTGTTCCCAGGGGCATGGAGTTGAATACCCACCATAACCTCTGCTCAAAGGTTTTGAAGTTAGCCAGATAAACCCCAGGTGGCAAATCAGAAATGATAAATGAAAAATCAGAGTAGCTGCATTAAGATTTGCTGTCATTCATTGTTTTCCAGTGCCAGAGCTGATCAGCAGAGTGGCAGGTCAAACGGGTTGAGCAGTCTTCCTTAACAGATGCGGACAGAAAGTCTTCCATTGCCCCTAGTAACTCTTTCTTTCAAAACTGAGGGTGTCCCTTGAACATGGTAGTATACTGACATGCATTTGATGTTTCTCTGTGTGTAATGATGCTGGTTTTGCCTGTACTGCTTAGAACATGATACTTCAACAGGAAATGGTCTGCATGGTGCATTTTTTTTAATGGTAGCTATCAAAATATTAAGTTATTTACCCAAGGACAGTACTGTAATTGGTAAAAAAAAAAATATATATATATATTTATATCACAGGTAAAAACAAAGCAGCGTGCGCACACGCATATATGTTATATCTTGAAAGATGCATAGTCCAGTCATGGAGCTTACTTTCTGAAGAGATTTTGAGCATGAGACTCCTAAAATACAGTTCTCTTAGTGGCATTTCCATTGCAAAATTGTTGGCACTCAGTTTCCCACCAAATGGTTGAACTTTTCTGTTATGGGAGAGGGACAGCTCTAAGTGTGATGCAACTCTTTTTGTTGTTGGTGTGTCATCCCCCGCCGGATCTCTGCCTCATTCATTGCAGAAGAAGGACACTGCTTGCATAGATAGGGATTAATTCAGTCTTTCTATTTATCCTTATTATGTAGTGTGTTTACCCAGCACCATCCAAATCTTCACTGACTAGAAAATTATGAATTTCCTAAAGGGTTAGTCTGTGGCCCACAGTATCTGAATGTCTCCCAGATCTTTATGAATTGATCTTGACAAGCACCATTTGAAGAAGGGTGCTCCCCCCTTTTTTAATTAATGGGGAAGCTTAGGAAGCTAGAGATGAAGGCTAACATTGCATACACTAACACTGAGTGCCTGATTTGAAATGTATGATTTTTTTCAGGGTCCTTATTATCCACTTTGAGCCAGACTTCATACCAGCTATTAAGTCATCTAAGTGGACACATCCACATAAGGGCAATTCCTTTCCATCCTGTTCAAGTTCTGGAAATCCATCAAGGCTTCTAGTTTTCTAACATACCATCTCACCTTTAAGTCACCAAAAACAGCAAGGAGGTGGTAATCCACTTACATTTTGTACTAAATGCTTTTCAGGGACTTGAGCAGGTGGAATGGAATTGCACTCGGGCACCTAAGTCCCTTTCACACTTAATAGGTGGAGTTGAATCTGGCCCTGCGTGTTTGAAGCACAGTTCCCACCCACTTCAGTTGTGGCTATTGAGCATTTCTCCAGGTCTGCCCCCAGACTCTCAAGCCTTATGCCCCAAAACTGAGGAATACTCAATTTGTAATCAGCTGTTAAAACTTTATTTTAACTGACCAGTGCGGCATCACAAAGAACTCTGTGGCAGAGGAAAGGGTAACATCCCCATTTCTGTGTGGGGGTTCAATTTTTCTGGATGGGATCTTTTCCAGGAAAAAAATCATATAACAACCTTGCATGTCATCATGTAATTGTTACAAGAGGCTGATTTAAGACTAACAACACCTTTGACGGTTCCTAATTTTTGAATGTGTGGCATTCATTTTTAAACGTAAGGTTTCTTTTGGTTTAGTTTAGTCGGGGGGGTTGTACTCGGTTGATATATTCCATTTGGTTGTCTTTCTGTTTATTTGTTCATCTTATTGACTTCCAATATTTGACAAGTAATGCCGTCCTCTAATTTCTCCTGGGTGACTTGGATTATCAGAGCTATATACTTACCAGGAGAATCCTTTCCTTTTTCATGTCCTTGTGACAAGGTATTTAGCAGAATTTGCAGATTTGCTGGGATCCGATGGGCTGTGCCGTAAGCACTTCTACTATGGCCTCAAACTTCAACCTTTGGGCTGTCAACCGTGCAGCTTGGCACCTGCACCACCCTAGTTGCCACCAAGAGAACAATATAACCATTCACAAAATATTCCTGAATTCATGTGAAGACTGTTAAGAGTTACCTAAAACCAACTGTGACAACTCTGCTTTCTTGGCTGTGAATAAAGACTCACTTTGTACCTAAATAGGAATCAACTTCAGGTGTCCAGAAGTGAACTCACTGCATGTGTAACTATTGCACAATCCAGTTTTCTTCCATAATGCACTAATGAGCATGCCATTACAAATGTTAGTATCACTGGTTTGAAGCTGGTTCACCTATTTCATAGGCGATGGGAAGGTGGAGACCCAGGTGTATCCAATCAGAAGACTCCAACTACTATCCTCTTAACACCTGAAAGAAAGTTTCATAGCTTTGGTTACGCAGCACGAGATTTCTACCATGACTTGGATCCCAATGAATCAAAGCATTGGTTGTACTTTGAAAAGTTTAAGATGAAGCTACATACCACTGGTGTAAGTAACAACTGGACTCTGCCTGGTAGTTTTCTTTTTGTGCTTAAAACCATCTTTCGGTGGGCCTTTAAAGGTTTTATTAAAATGTGTGACAGCATAAGTATTTGCAGTTGTAAAATAAATAAGCAACTTGTAAGTGATGTGCAACTTGTAACTTAATTTCTTCTGCTTTATTTTGCCCACCCTTGCCAACAAGAAACATTCTTCTGTATTTTGATGAAAGTTGCTCTAGACGGGTTTGCTCCATTTGTCTTTCCTGAAGTATCTTGTGTGGTCCATTTACATTAGATTAAATTCACCCCATGCAGGGCCTATATGCCACCTGAACCTAAGAGCTACATAAACCTAATGCTGACCTCTTCTTGGGAATGTATTCTCTCTTAATTCTTTGGGATATGTTATAAAAGAAAATCACATTACTGTTTATCTTTAACTTAATCATTCTAGATTTCTTGGGGCTTAGTTGGTACTTTTTGTACTGGGGCATTTTGCAGCTTTATAATTTGATACAAAGCCAAAATATATATTTTTCACTTCTGAGCTAAATAGAAAGCACGGATCTCATTTTTTGTATGCACAGTTTCTTGGCACAGTCAGTTGCAGGTCCTGGTTATGCATATTGGATACTTAAACATCCACATGGCAGCTCTTCATTAGCAGGACTGATAGGTGCAAAGATTATACTTTTAGTAAACAGCAAAATGTCCTGAGTGGGAAATCTCAGTGATTGGATAGACTCTTTCCAAAACTATGTGGCAGGTTTAAGCTGGTGAGTCTCAGTAAGGAGGAATTTCTTTCTCTTGAGTGACAGGAAATTAACATTTACCTCTTCCTTTTAATAACTTTTCATTATTTTCTTCCATGTAGAATCTCACCATGGAAACAGACCTGACAGCTGCAAATGGCAAAAAAGTCAAGGCACTTGAAATATTTGCTTACGCCCTGCAGTTCTTTAAGGAACAGGCATTAAAGGTAAAGAAAACACTGCCTTATCCAGCTTTCTATATTTATACCTAGTGCAAAGGCAGGCCTCATAGTTTTAACCTTGCCAAGCTTCTGCTCCATTTGATATTTGATGTTGACAAAGAAAGACAGGTCTAGAAACTCCAGGAAGGCGGTGGGTGGGTCCAGGGTAGCCTTAAGTGATTTTCTTTCTTACACTGGGCACAAGCTGATGTTTTAGCAGATATATTACTGGGAAACTGTATCTGAATGTTCTTATTCTTCAGCCCATCTCTTCTTGGTCAATCTCTTTCCATTTGGAGTTTGCTCAAGTAAAGAGTGGCTGAAAATGTAACAACCAAAACTCAGTATTTGGCTATTTCTTTGTGAAGCAATCCAGGAGTAATATCTGAGAGATACTTCTAGCCATCATCCCTATGATTATGCTGCTGCTGGGGCATTGTATGTTCTGTGCCCATTTAAAGGTTTTCCTGTGTTGAGGGGATGGTAGTCTAACCTTTGACGGCCAACTTTTGGTCATCTCTGCTCATGCAGAGCTTCCACTGATTGCAGTTAGTAAGAGGAAGGGAGTCCAGTGAGCCACGTTTGTTCCTCAATTATAAAATTTCAAAGCTGGTCCTGACTGAAATAATATTGGGGGATGTTAAACATACAGCTAATTAACCTCTGAATAAATTAGCTTGGGAACTGGAAACAGCGTATGTGCTTTAGCACTGCTCTGCACTGAGCCTAATTTGCTTGCGTTCAAATGGAGAGTTATGCTAATGATCTATATTGCTTCCAGGGCCAAGCTAACTCTAAAACAACCTCTGCTCACTCCTGCGTTGTAGACAGCCCATTAGATTCACACAGCTAAACATCTGTGCAGATAACACACAAGGAACATTTAGGGCCTATTAGGGATGGCTTGGTCATATATTGGCTTTTCACAGGAACGAACTTCACCCTGTTGTGAGCAGGAAGCGGATGTTATTGTTGCCCTTAAGCTTAATGTTTGTTTATAAAAATCTAACAAGCATTGGGGAAGATATCCACTAACTGCAACCTCCGTTGGGGGTTGTATTCAAACAATACTGTGGTGTCTTTCATCTATTGCCCTACTGCCACATCAAATATAAGTTCTCCCGGGTTTTCTCTTCACTTTTTTAATAATGTGGTTGATGAAAGGAAAGAGAGGAAAGCTGCATGATTTCTTTGCACTAAAGAAAATGAAATTCCTAATCTGAGCATTGGAAGTTAAAGAAAATAGAATTATGTGGGCCCCTTAACACATTCCTAAGCCTGCAATATTTCATGCTTCCTGTAGGCTAGGAACAGGTAGTCAGAAAGCTCGAGGCTGAATCAACTCAGTCTTTGCAGGTTAGTTTAAACTGCAGAGATTAAATTGAAACAGAAGTGAATAGACATTTGCCTTTGACTCAGGAAATGCAGCTACATGCATGCAGTGGCTCAGACCAGGAGCTGGGAGCGCTACAGCACAGCTCTCTGGCTGTGTGTTCACTTCCTCTTCCTACTGTCTCCACGGTCGCTAGGATTTGCAGTCCAGAATTACAGCAGCAGGACTCTGCAACTTGTAAGTGATACGTGTGGATTTGTAGTCCACAGTTGCAGCCAGCAGTAAGTTTGAGTCAAGGAAAGGGTGTTTAACCCCCCTCCCTGTCCCCAACCAGAGTTTGCCTATGGGGAGGCAGTCCCCCCCGTAAACTGGGCTGCATTCCCAGTTAGGCTTGCCCTGCCCCCCCCATCAGCCAGCCCTCACTGCTCCAGCTAGGGATCAGAGGGGCAGGGCCAGCCCTGCTCTCCGGATGCTGGGGAACTATGATTTAACTTGAACCAGGAAGGGGTCTGGGACAGATGTTTCATAAACCTGTATGACCCAAATCAGTTAAGTCTGATACTACATTCAGCCAGGTTTATCTTAAACCAGTTGTAGCCATTTTGAAACTGGTTTATGTGCACTGAACTTCTGTTACAGGTTTAAAGCAGTTTCTGATCACTTAAACTGGTTTATGTTTAATGTCTGTCCCAGCTGTAAGGTGCATCCTAGGCCACAGGCAGGAACAGCACAGCATTTGCCAGAGTTAAATCAAAAAGCACGAGGTTGAATTGATTCAGTCTTTTTGCAAGTTAGTCTAAAATGCAGAGATTAAGCTGAGAAACAACTGAACAGACATTCACTTGATTCAGGAAATGCAGCCACCTGCCTACAGTGGCTCAGGCCAGAAGCCAGGGGGCACTAGAGCATGGCTCTCTGGCTCACAGCCAGCATGGGCTGTGTGTTCACTTTCTCTTCCTGCTGTCCCCGAGGTCTCTGGGACTTGCAGTCCAGAGTGACAGCAGCTGAACTCTGCAGGGTTTCTCATCATTTCCTGTTCCTGTTCCCAGGTGCCTCTTGGATTTGTAATCCAGTCGCAGCCAGCAGGAAGTTTTTAGCATGGCTGGGCAGCTCTGTACTTAGGGGAAGAGAAGTTTAACCCCTCTTCATGGCCCCAGATCCCAGCTGAGGTTTGCCTGGGGGGAGGGCAATTCCTGCTCCCCGCCCCTCCCCAACCCTTGCCTGCTGGAGCAGACAGCACAGCTCAGCCCAGGGCTGGAAAACATGCTGGGATGCTGAGGGACTGTGTTTAACCTGAACCAGGAAAGAGTTTGGTACAGAAGTTTCAGAAACTGGTTTGACCCAAATCAGTTAAGACTGATACTACTTTCAACCAGGTTTATCTTAACCCAGTTTCAGCCATTTTGAAGCTGGTTTATGTGCACTGAACTTCTGTTCTGTTCCAAGTTTAAACCAGTTTGTGATAACTTGAACCAGTTTGTGTAACTTCTATCCCTAGCCAATATGCATTAATACAACTTCAGTGAAACTAAGGAAGAATTTGTTCCTTGAGCTTCCTTACTAGAAATCTGACCCCATGTCTTTAAGTGGGGTTAATTTATTCTCTTTTGATTATCACCTCCTTACAGCTGCAACAACAACAACAAAAACCAGCCTATCACTACGCTTTCAGATCTTTGTACCTGGGGGGAATTTATGCTTTGCTTAGGCTTCAGAGTGGAATGTTAATGAGACAGGGCCATAACAAAGCACAATTTGAGGAAATCCTAAGGCAAATGTACATATTATGGGAGAATGCTGAACAGTGACAAATACTGTTTTTAGCATTCCCTGTTTTAGGCTAGATCCTCAATTGTTGTTAGTATGCAGAGTGCTGCAATTCTGTGTGTGTGTGTGTTCAATAATTAAATGATCAGTAAAGAAGTACTGCTACCTTTAGTCTATAATAGTCGACCAAAGTGCCCTTGCGGGAGCATGCTCTGTTTTGGCCACAAGCTTTTAATTGCAGTATAGCTAAGCAAACATAACCCTGTGGCACTTGCATGCAGAAAAATGTTTTCCATTCTAAAGGAGGCTGTTGTTCACCTCTCTGAACCCTCTCCCTGTTTGAATGGAGATTTAAAATAGGACATAATGGTAATAGCATTTTACTTGGAATCTTTCCTAAAATGTATCACAAATATTACCTAATTTGCAAATTCAATACAGACTTTTCTTTAAAAAAAGAAAAAGCGGAGAGCTAAACTCCTAATGACTGCTTGCTCAAAGCAAACATTTTTCAAGCAATGAACAGTCAAGTGTTTTCAGATTTTTAGGAAGAAGTACTTGCAGTTAACGTGGAGGTTTTAGAAAGCCTCCACGTTAGGTTTTTAAAGGTTTGATTTAAAGAGGAGTGACACAAAGCAGCCATTGAGAAACAGCTTATAAACTGCAGTGTTTGTCAATGATGCAGGAAATATTTATATATATATACTAATTGGGGTCAAAGTGTGAATTCTTTAAACTAGCAACAGATCCCAGACTTCAAGTACTGTGAACATGCTCTTATGCTCAGCAGAGCATGAGCTTTGCATTGGAAAAGGAACTGTTCCTATTCCACGTTAAGAAACAGCCCCAGAGTTTTTCTGAAGGCCTCCTTGAGAAGGTGTTCAGTAACCCTTAGTCCTGGCACACTGAGCAGTGATTTAACTGTTCTGACTTGCAGCACAGACATAACATTTAAAAATTAGGAAAAGAGGAAGTTATTTTTAGTGGAGCCAGCAGAAAACAACGTGCCCTTGTCAAATGGCTGGTGTCAGTTTAACATCCATCTTTTATGTTTTCCTTTTGGTTTAGGAGCTCAGTGATCAAGCAGGCTCAGAGTTTGAAAACTCTGAAGTAAGATGGGTCATTACTGTGCCTGCTATATGGAAGCAGCCTGCAAAGCAGTTTATGAGGCAAGCTGCATACAAGGTAAGTCTGGAGGATGAGAAATGCTCCCTGTCAGTCCTTACAAATTATGCTAATCTTGTTCTGCTACCATTAGCCAAGGAATATATTCTGTTTTGCAAACAAGCCAGGGAAAAATTATTTGGATTGGCTTAAAACACTGAAGAGTGGTCTGTGTACATGCAGCTTGTGTCAAAACAGGCATGTTCACCCTACTAGATGCCTTATCTGTCCATATTTTTTTATAATGTTCATCTCTGGCATCTTAAACTGAATAGAATAAGAAAAAAGAAAGCAGAAATACTTCTCCTGTGTCTGTTTTCCAACAGTAGAAATGATTATGAGTCAGGCAGCATGGTTATAAAAATAAATTAAAAACTAATTTAATGAGAGACAGATTATATGCATTAAAAAAAAACAGCCTGAAATCGTGTGAATATACACACGATGTACTAAGCTTGTATCTGTCCTTTGTTTTAGACCTGCTGTATGTCTTTGATGTTTGATGTACACTACCGTTCTTTTCACTGGGATGTTCATTTTGTTTAATTTTTTTTTTTGCCCCTAGATAGTTCTTGACCCACTGCCAACAGATGCACAATTTGTAGACTGTGAGGGGTACTCAGATAATCCGCATCTTGTTATTTGGTAGCACCCAGATTTTTCTAACGCTTTTTCTACCCATCTCTAATGTTGAGCAACATTTTTCTTAACAGTCTTTATTGTGGGATTGCTAATGATAGTGCCAGAAGCAAAACACACATAAAGTTCTGATGGAAGCACACGGTTGTAGGTAAATCTGAAATACTAGAGACCCATTCGTTATCTTGCTGTGGTGTTGTCTGCCTGCCGTCTGTGTGCATGCGTGCTCGTCAAATGGAAGCTGCTTAAGGGATAGCACAGAGTAAGATCGCTCTCTTGACATCTCCTGTGTGTGGCACAATTGAACATTGTTGGATAGTGTCCGTGTCCGTGGTATTGTCTGTGGCTGTGTTTATCAGGAAACTAGATAAAAAGGGAGGACGGCTAAGGCTTTTAAATGAGGATGTGTATTCAGCTGATGGAAAATGAAAGGAAATGCATAAGTAATTGAATGCTTACTTGCAAGAGGCATTTGATTTTTAAAATATTGGGGAGGGAGTAATAAAAGAAGAAAAATGATTTTTCTGGCTTGCAATTGCCATGTGATCGTGTGTATTCTAGGTCCCATATCCACCCTGGTAAGCAAACGGATATGCAGAAATGGATTAAAAAATTGAGCCTTTTCTACTAACTTTCAGAATGTGCAAACATTTTAAAAACATGGGTATGCTTCTGCAAGGGTAGTACTGGAGTTGAAGCAGAAGCTGGAAAAGGGGGACTACAGATCAGTCAGAGCAATAGTCTGAAGTTGCAGCAAGGGAAGTGTGGGTTGGATATTATGAAAAACTTTCTCACTAGGAGGGCAGTAAAGCACTGGAACACTTACCCAGAGAGGTGGTGGCACCTCCATCCTTGGAGGTTTTTAAGACCAGGCCAGACAAAGGCTTGACTGGGATGATCTAGTTGGGGTTGGTCCTGCTTTGATCAGGGGGTTGGAGTAGATGACCTCCTGAGGTCCGTTCCCACCCTAATTTTCTATGCTTCTAGGATAATAGTTAAAGGTGAACATAGAACACCTTCAGGAGTAAATTGGATGCTTATCTTACTGGGATCCTATGACCCCAGCTGACTTCCTGCCCTTTGGGCAGGGGGCTGGACTCGATGATCTCCCGAGGTCCCTTCCAGCCCTA
>NW_017728951.1:15392817-15396693 GCF_001723895.1 Crocodylus porosus
ATGACCCCAGCTGACTTCCTGCCCTTTGGGCAGGGGGCTGGACTCGATGATCTCCCGAGGTCCCTTCCAGCCCTAATGTCTATGAAATCTATGATGTGATGGTGGCTCACTTCAGTGAGCACTAAGGAGAAATCTGTCTGTGGGGGTTGGGGGTAAGTGGAAAAAGTAAGAATAATTTGAGTGAAGTATAATGGTATTCAGCCATTGATTCAGACTATGTAGTCTGTCTGATAAAATAATGGGAGAGAGTTTACAGTCTGTGGTGACAGGGCTTTTCTGCCCACTTTAGGTGGGTATCCATGCAGAAGCTAAATATCCCATGGAAGTATTCGAACTAAGAAGAGAAAAATTACAGCTCTGCCTCTCTCCTCCAAACACGTCTTGTACTGTTCAAACTGAAGTTTCAACCTGGCTCTCTGACATCTCCTCCTGGGTGGTTTAGTTGTCAGCTCATGCACAGTATAGCTTTAATGGAGTTTTCAGTCCTCCTTCCATTCCCTCGCACCTCCAAGCCCTCCATACTGCAATGTGTCTTAACCAGTTTGGAAAGTAATGCTACCCTGTGTATTACTCAAACCCATAACCTGGGCATTATCTTTGGTGTGTAACTTTTTCTAGATTGCTGCATCTGGTCTAGGTCTACATTTTGCCAGTTCTTTCTTCATAATGTGGTGGTCTTTCCCATCCATCTACCCAGCAAAATGTCCCATCCAGGCTCTCAGTTGCATCTTGCATCTCAGTTCCAACAGCTGCCTTTTTTTCCTGGCCTTGACAAGTACAGTCCTGCTCCACTCGTGTCCATCCACAACATTGCAAAGACCATTTTCCTAGCCTGTCACTTTGACCTCGTCACCCTGCACTGGCTTCTGCACCTCTGTGACAGAGAACATAAGCTACTAGGCTGTGAAGGGTTTTGAAGTGAAACGTATATCAACCCTGCCTGTCACCTCTCATCCACTGTGCATATGTTGATTCCTGCCTCTTGTTCACCTATGACACCATTTTTCTGTGTCATATTTTCTAAAAGTTTCTTCGTGCTTTCTCCCATGCTGTGGAGTGGGGGAGGCTCCCTATAAACATCCACAGACCTTGCTCATTTTCGTCTTTTAAAACCCTCTTTAACCCTATTGTTCTATAATACTTGCAAACAACTTGACAGCTGTTAGGATGTGCTGATACTATTGCCTATCACCAGTATAGTCTCATTGCTGTGTTATACTTCCCTTTCTGCCTGTATCCATTGGTGGTTCCTTGTTTTATACATAGATTGCGAGCTACTTGGGAAAGAGCTGTCCTTTTTGTCTGTGGTTGTACAGCACGTGGCACAATGAGGTCCAGATCCATGTTTAGGGCTCCCAGGCATTACAGTAGTACAAATAAGTCTTCTGCACCAAGTCCAACCTTGTTTCCTTTCTGAGGACATGTCCACAGAGGCCTCTCACCTTCCTGTTTTATTCTTTCCTCCCCAAAGATTCTGTATTACGTTGAAGTGCTGGCTGCAGAAATGTGGATGCTTCCAAAAAGTGCTGTGTGCCCAACACTGAGTGTATACCTTGGTGGGACTTCCTCCGCGGAGGGAACAGCTCACTGCCTCCAAGCCTCCGGTCTCAAACACATTCAACATTTGTTGGATGGTGTATGTCTGTAATGGTTTTTATACTCAATGCCATACTTATAGGCATATTTAGGATACTGTGAGCATAAGAATGCTGTCTACAAAGCCAAGGTCTGTTCTAGGTTCTTTTTTCTGTGCATTAAAGGGATTTTGTGTTGCTGCACCTGAAATCAATAAGTTTGCTGTTAACTTCAGTGAGAGTAAGGCTAGATTTGAAGTGTGGGAGTAACATGAAGTAAGCTTTTTCAGTGCCCTTGTCAGTCTTATGCTGTTTATATTAGGAGGAAAAGGAAGAGAGCTGTTGTTATGCTACAGTAAAAGTATCCCGGTGAAAAGATGAAAAGTATCCAAACCATTCAGCGACTCTTACAGTACATTTCTAGTGACATGTAGTTAAGTGTGAAATCATTTGCTTCTGTACCGTACTGCTATGAGTGACATTTTCTGTAACCTCTTACTATGACCCTCTCATTCAAATAAACTTTGGGTGCAATAGCTAAATTTCTCAGGAAAACAGAGATTTAATAATCCTGGCGGGATGTTTCTTTTTAGGAGTGGCATTCTTGCAGCTCACGTTACACTATGAATTCTTTAAGCCTCAGTAAAATGCAAAGTGGGATCCACAGGCTGGAATTTCTTTGACACGCCAACAGAAATAAGGGGCAGGGAAGGGGTTGGGATGTGACAAGGGTATGCGGATGTCAAGGCTGTAAAGTAAGAAAGTTGAGCTTAGCCTGCCAAACATGCTCAGTGTTGAGGAAAGTGAGAGGAGGAGGAAGCCTGTTTTCATAACCTTATTAAATATATCTTAAAGACTTAGAAATGTCACTTAACTGACTGACTACTTAGGGATATTGTAAGAATTGTTTCTAGATATGTTTTGTCAATTTAGATACTGTATATGCAAAGCTCTGTCTATAGTTGTAATTTTTGGAGACAAACAACAGACAAGATCTGAGTGTGCATTTGTGAATAATATCATATACATCCACAGGAAGGTAGGCCTGATGAAAATAATTGAGCACTGGGTCAGAAATGTAAATTTTTTTTTTTTTTTAAATTTAGCTCCTTCACTGACATTACGGTCAGGTGTGCCTCAGTTTTTTTTCCATCTGTTGAATAGGAATAATAACCTTTATCTAACAGATTGTAAAGCACTGCGTGGTTTGTTAGCTGCGCCTGTCCGTATAGATTGTAGAGCCTTGTTAGCTTATAGGTTGTGATCCATAACACGCACAAAAATGCAGGTTTGTGAAGCAACCGGTTATACAGCTGCAGCAAGTGGCTGCATGGGACCACTGAGGTGCTTCAGCTGTGTAAAAGGTTTTATTTTAAAGGGTGTTGCTTCTCTGCATGAGATTGCTGATGAGGCTTAGCTCAGTGGAGAAGCTGACCCCTTTTGTAGTAAAAGCTGCAGCAAACCTCTCCACAGATCATCCTTGATTTAGCAACCCACTACAGATTGAGTGGGTGGTGAACTACCCAGGGACAAGTGATCTGGATTTCACTGAAATAAGTATGGGGGAGCGGGAATGGATGTTTGGATTTCCACTATCAATAAACAGATTTTAAAAAGCAGTGGTTTTCAGTGAGACACACTGGTATAGATTGGGACCGTTTGGTAAGCGAGCTGTTTTGCAACTCTCTGGAGGGAGATTTCAACACTTACCCTCTGTGATTAAAATAGTGCAGTATGCCATTATTCTCTGTCTCGTCTCAGACATGCACATCTGTTCTATTGTCACACATTTTCCACCAGAAATGAAGCCTACGTTTTGGAAGGCACAGAATTTTAAGTGAAAGCAATTAAATTTGTATTCTCCTGCCAGAACGGATCATGATCTGGGGTTTTCCCTTGGACAGAAAAGGGACATTCAGACAGACAGGAAGTGAAAAACAATAGAGGTGTCAGGAAGAAGGGTATTCCAACAGAATTAGGTTGTAATTACTGAAAACATCAGCAGCATAAAGCAGAACCACAAATAGAAAATCAGTAATTTTGTTCAAGGGCAATAAGAAGAAGTAAAAGTGCTCTCACTATCAGTGCAATATAGTTACATTGGGATCAAAGTAGAAAGCTTTCCATGTGGATTGACTTCTAACCTCACTGCCTGATCTCAATAAAGACAAATGTAAGACACGATCCTTAGGGAAGAAAAAACAAATGTACAAATGGGTCATAACTGGGGAGGCAAGAGCTGTGCTGAGAAAGATGTGGGAGTCAGCACTATGATGCAGTCACACAACTGCAGGGGTGGTGT
>NW_017728951.1:15396714-15422132 GCF_001723895.1 Crocodylus porosus
AGACAGGAGGTCATTCAGCCACTCCACTTAGCACGCATTAGGCCTTAGCTGGAGCATTCTTGCAGTTTTAAGCTCTGCATCTTAGGAAGGATGTGCAGAAATCGGAGCTAATCCAGAGGTGAACAGTAGCCATGGTACAAGTGTTGGGATCCAAGCCACACATTGAATGGTTGAGAATTAGGTATGTTTGGTTTGCAGAAAAAGAAATTAAGGAGGCCCCAGTGGTAATCTTCAAATACTTGAAAGGGTGCCATAATGAAGAGGGAGAGCAACTGTTTTTCGTTTCCAAGAAAGCAGGACATGAAGCAATGAGTTTAAGGTGGAGCTAAGTAGATGTCAGTGAAGTCTCAGAAAGAGCTTCCTACCGGCAAGACCAGTAGAAGAGTGCAGCAGGCTGCCCTGGGAAGTCGTGAGAACTCCTTCATGGGAAGTTTTGAAGAAAAGGTTGCGCAAGCATCTGTCTGGGATATGTTTTAGGAATTGCACATCCCCCATTCCTGCTGGGAGTTGCAGTAGGTGAACCTCCAAGTCTCTAACACCCCTATAATTCTGCACCGCAGATCTGTGTCTTGAATCATCGAAATGCTTTTGGAAGTCTGGCCTTTAGGAGCCTACAGGTACGTCCACACCGTTTCCACGGCACTCCTGAGACTGCTGCCAGGAATCGCATCCCCAACTGCCTGTGCTCGCTCTGCACGTGCCAAACCCAGACGTGAGGCTGGGCAATCACTCTGGGGGCTCTGCACCTCACAACCCCTCTGGACGTTCCCGTGTGTGGTTGTGGTTGTGGTTGAGAGCAGTGACGGGGTGCACTTCTTGGCAGAGGCAGTATAGACCTCCCCCCAGTCCTACTGAACGTGTAACCCCCCTTCGTTTTCTAAAAATCTAGTCTGCCTTAGCTGAGGGAAATTGTCTCGCTGGGCTCATTTCCTCTTAGGAGTGGTCACAATAATCCTTTTTTCCCCTTTTAAGCATGGATCTTGTATTTGATAATCTTGTATTGTTGTAAAGGAAGAGAATGTGATGAGCTTGTGAAATATTTATACTGTAGTGCAGCCAAATGCATTGGTGCAAGGTTTTGAGATAAATCACATGGATAAGGCAGTGGGCATTTAAACATATTAGCAGGATTAGAGAAGCAGAAGATTTCTTACAAATAGTACTTGCTAATAAAGCCAGAATCTTGTAAATGAATTGGTTGTCCTGGTTTATCAAAGGCTAGTAAGATTAACATGCTCAGTCTATAATTTTACTTTTATAGTCATCCAAATGTTTGTAATGTGATACTGTACGAAGATTACATCATTTTGCAGCCGTGATTAATTAGGGATGCCAGACTAATCATGTAGTGAAAATGTGTAGAGTAAAAAATGTAGGCTAATAAACCTGAATGTACCCCTACTAATTGCTGCAATCACGTTTACAAGAAACACCAGGCATGGAGAGGTGATCCATTAACCTGTTTTTCAAAAATTACCCATTCAGTTGCCAGCACCCTTTTTTGACAGGCAAGTAAAGCATAAGGACTTTCACTGCACTCCGGTAAGAACAGGTGAATCGATTCTGATCCTGGCTTACAAATTTGCACAATGACTTTACAGGGATGAGTCTGCATGTAACTACTTTGAATTGCGTTTCTGTATACGAAGCATCTTCTTTAGCAATGGGCAGAGTCCAGTAGACTAATGTGCTGTGTTGCAGAAAGGTGAGGAATGGGATTCTGCAGAAGGATCTCTGACTTGGCATGGAAAGATTTATAAGGCAATGGTAGAGTTGGTTTGAAAAATCAAAATTTCTGTCCTGCCAGAGAGAGTGCCATACCTCATGGGTCATTCAGTCCATCCAGCTATTCCGACCGATGGAGGAGATTGCCTTATGGACTAAAACAACAGTTCTCCTGATGCATTGCTGCACCTGTGCAAGCAGATAGAAATGAGGTCAAACTGACCACAAGCAAAATATTTTAATTTGGTGCAGCAAGCTTAAAATGTCCCTAGTTATGTTGTACCTCTTATCCTCCCAAAACAAAATACATCTGTTATTTTTTCCCAGTGGAACAGTTGGAGCCATTTCTTGGGGAAAAAACCTAGTATTTTTCCCCACAGAAAATGTTCATAGCAAGGTTCACATGGTTTTGCTTACAAAAGTAGCTTGGACCACAGGAAGCTGTTGTGGAGGATGCTGAAATTAGAAGTTAAAATGAAAACCTGGTGAGCCGGCTGTTTGAGAAGGTACTCAAATAGCAAGAAGCACTCCTCTCTCTGCATTTTGGTTGGGGTTCAAAGAGCACTTCTGTAAAAATATGACCTATAAGAAAAATTTATGAGACTCTTAATAGCTTATAAAAATGAGAGTGCTGGCCATAAACATTGCAAGTGCCAACTGTGTGCTCTTCTGTGCCCTCTGAAATGCACTAATTGGTGGCAGTGGCACTAACACTGCTATGACTTCATCTACTGCATAAATGTATTCTGCCGCACCAGGGATTTGGGAGCGAGCTACTGCAGAATTACTGTAGTAGGAACAGGATCTGCGCTAGCACGGTCCTTTTTTTCTCCTCAGAGAATTGCCAGCTCGGGTCTTCACCTTGGCAGGTGTTTAATCTGCAGTGCATGCATTAACCTTAACCAGAGTAATCTGAATGTGCTTGAGAGCTTAGAGCAAGGAAAGGGAGCTGAGTGATGACTAAGGAAATCATATTTGTTTCATGGACAGGTTTCATGCTCTCCTGCTCCTTTGAAATTAGAGGTAATAAATATTGCAAGGGGCAGAGTCTTCATGCAGGATGCTGAGTGCAGCACAAATGCTAAGGATTAATCCTATCTCTCTGTCATTTTGCTGTTACTTCTGCCCTAGATTATTAACAAAAAATCTTATTCTAGTTTTAGAATGTATGTGGAATTCAAAGGAGCAAAGATGATGTTGTGCTAAATGTGGCATTTACTCATTGACATGGGTAGAGAGAATGATCGTGATGGTATTTCTTCAGTCTTATGCGTGTTCCCCTTTGGGAGCACTGAGTGTCCTGGAACAGAACAAGGAAGCTATCCATGGGCTTTTCCAGAGTGCATGATCGGTGCTTATACTGGTCATATAATGGCTTTTTTTGCTCTACCACACACTCCTGCCTGTGGGCCCACTACAGTCTTTCCAGTTGCAATCAGTTGGCATAATGTGTGTCTTATGTATTGCAAACACAAATGTTTGCAAAGGTCCATATTGCCAATCCAAATATTCATAAATCAGGAGTGGGGCATTCAAAATCAAGACATTGGCTTAAAACTTGGAGTATTTTACAAAATAATAAGTCTGGGGGGGGGTCCCTCTTTTTTTAACTTGCCTTCTGCTCTTTGGGACTTGGAGATAACATTTTCAAGCTTTTCTGTTGCTACCGAAGGGGCTGGAATGTTTTATTCTTACATGATGGTATGTCAGATTTAAGTTTCCAGTGGCATGCAAGCTGAGACTTTAACAAAAAATAGCAAATACTGTGAGGCGTGTAATAAAATCACAGGCTATCGCTATATCTATCCTGTTACATTTTTAAGCATAGTGTGGGGTATCCTTTTCCTAATATTGTTGCCAGTTGAATGTCTATAAAATATTAGGGTCTTATCATACTCAGGCTCACTAAGTTGGTGGAAATACCTTGTTAAAGCTAGCAAATGGTCATCACAGTTCTGCCAAGACACAGGGATTCCCCTGCGTCCATTTGTCAGAATGACCCAGACAGATTGTAGCTGACTTTAAGATAGCAAAGTGAAGTCCCTTACCATTTCTCCACAGTTACTTTGTAAAAAATAACTGCAGATAAAAGGCAATCCTGACTCTACACATAGCAAGAACATTGCTTTAACACTGCTCTGCCCATAATTAGGTACTACTGTTCATAACTTACCCACTGTTTCTGGCATCTTTACCTTTTCCCCTGCCTCCTCATCATAGGAAAGAATATTAGTTCCTGGTGCAGTCTCCTATATCTGTTCTTGGCTTCAGTAGTTATATGAGCAATGTCACCTAATGCAGGCACAGTGCTAGACAACAGGCGCTCTTAGTTACGTAACAGTAACCTGAAGACAATGAAGAGAGAACCCAGCCATACGTAACAAAGAGATTTGTTTCAGTGAGACAACCTAACTATCTGTGACAAACTGGTTCATCTAATCAGTGACCACAGAATTTAGTATTCCTAACTCCAGCCACGTTTCAGACCCACATATTTCATTATTTAAAAAGAAGCTGCAAGCATATGCCACCATTCATTAAAATGCTAGGTGTCACTAATTGTATGCATGGGATGAAGGTGTAACGTCTTATTTTTCTGAGTAGAGTAGTAACACTGCTTTTGAATAGCCTCAATTATCGGTTGTACTTTCTGCACCAAAAACAGATTTATTAGACAGAAGTAAAATAACAGATCCCACTTTGATCCAAAGTAAACAGTTGGGTAGTATAAGCAGGCATGAATATAACAGATATGTAGTCTGAGATCTGCTTGTGTCCGTCCCGCCCCCAAGGATTATATATAATACTGAGTGATTTTAGTTGTTATCATGGCTAGGGACAGACATTCAAAAAGCCAGAGCCTGAATTGATTCAATCTTTGCAGGTTCATCTAACCTGCCTAGTATAAACCAATTAGCAAGTGGATAGACATTCAGGAAATGCAGGCACGTGCCTGCAGTGGCTCAGGCCAGGAGGACACTAGCGCACACCCTCCGCTGCAGGGAAGCTGTTATGTGGGGGAGGGGGTATAGCCAGCCCAGGCACTAGCCCTGAGTAAACTGGCCAGGGAGGGGTTCAGTTCCCTCCTCCCTGTCCCACTGCCAAGGACCCGAGCAGGGTCCCCTGGGTGCTTCTCCCTCACTGTAGCAGTGGTGGGGGTGTCAGCCAGCATGGGGGCAGGGAGGGGGGTTATTCCCCACCCCTTCAGGGGACTGCAGCCAGGGTCTGCCCGCCCGGGCCATCGCCGATCGCTCCCTGCATGGGCGAGTGGCCGGATAAACTCCTTCCCTTCCCACTCATCTAAGGGGCCCTGCTGGCCAATGTCTGGCCATGCCCCTACCCTGCCACTGGAGCAGCAAGTGGGGAGCAAACCTGACGGGGGCTGCAGCCCCTCTCAGTGGTGTCTTAGGGGTGGATGCAAGCTCGGCCCAGCACACAGGTCTGGCTTCAGCTCCGGCTGCTTTTCAGCCCCTGCTCCCCCGGGCTGCTCATTGCAAGGAGTGGGTGGAGCTCCAGGCACCGGGCAGAAGATACAGGGCTGAAGCTCCCTCCACCCCAAGTGGTGCTGCATGGCAGGGCAAGAGCCTCAGCTGGAAGTGAGGGGAAGAGAACAGCCCTGCCGAGCCCAGACAGAAGCCAGCCTCCCCTTGCCTCTGGCAGCTACTCCCCCTTCCCCTCCTGCTCTTGCCGGGCCACTCCGAGCAGCGAGGGAGGGAGTAGGTTTAGCCTGGCGGCTACTGCTTGGAGCATGGAGCTCTGGCTTCAGCTCCAGCTGCTTTCCGCCCGTTCAGGGGCTGCTCATCACACCAGGCGGGTGGAGGAAGGAAGCTGGAGCCAGAGCTCTGTGCACGCCTGGGGCAGAAGTGGCTGGGCTGAAGCTTCCACCCACACACCCAGAGCCACATGGTGGTGGCAGTGGCAGCTGCCAGCAAAGGAGGCAGAAGAGCCCCGCCGGCCTCGGCCAGCGCGCGGCGGGACGGGCACGGCCGCGGCTGCAAGCCCCGGTGGCAGGCAGTTGCCAGGCTCTGGGCCCAAGAGTGCCTCCAAGCTGGCCCAGGCAGCCCGCTGCTCAGCCAGTCTCTGCCTGTGCTCTCCAGCCCAAGCCAAGGGCCTGGTCCCCACAGCTGACCCAACTCAACCCCACATCTCTAGCTCTGCAGCTACGGGAGAGGCAGGTTTAATGTTGATGCCCTGTCCCGGCCGCTGGAGTGGGGAGGGGGGTGAATGTCTGATGGGCTGTTACACCCCAGCCAGGCAGACCTCAGCGGTGGTGTCCCAGTGGGACAGGGGGAATAAACCCCTTCCCTACTCCCTTGCCTTAGGCAGCCATGCCTGTTGGCTTCTGGCCATGCTCCCACCCCCAGCTAGAGAGCGGAGGGGCAGGGCCAGCCCTGCTCTCTGGAGAAGAGATCAGAGCCCTGCCCAAAGAGCATGCTGGGATACTGAGGGACTCTGTAACTTATACCAGGAAGGGGTCTGGGACAGACATTGCGTAGACTGGTTTGACCCAGATCAGGTAAGCCTGATACTACATTCAACCAGGCTTATCTCAGACCGGTTTTGGCCATTTTCAAACTGGTTTATGTGAACTGAACATCTGTTCTGTTACAGGTTTAAACCAGTTGCTGATCACTTAAACCAGTTTATGTATCATGCCTGTCCCTAGTCCATCTCTCTAAATCAATCTCTATGTGTCTCAAGTTGTATACTCAGAACTTGAAGCATCTGCTTGAGCTTGAGTTTTACTGCAGATTTTAAGCCTGAGTATGGCTTGCCCAGATGTTATGGAAGGGGTTTGTAGCAAAAACTAAAACGCTCAAACTTATGGACTAGAACCATGGTCCCCTACTTGCAGTCCCATGTTTTAACCATAAAATCCATCTTTCTTTCTGAACAAAAGCAGGAAAATGAATTTAATAGGTATGGGACATTTTTTCCCCAGTGCATCTTCACATTTAGGTAGAAATTTTGCCTGAAGATTGTTTCTGTTTTTAAACTTAGCCTGTGGTGAGACACCTTTGAAATATTCAGATTGATAGTATATTTAACACAAGTACCAAAACACTCATGTTGCACAGAACTGATTGGTTTTTTTCCCTACGTTAAATTGCATCTTACTCGAGACTGGTGGCTTATGCTGCAAAAGGTCTTCTAGATTTCTCACATTGCTCGTGCTTCCCAAGATTTCCCATCCTTTTTTTTTTTTTAACCTTTCAGATTAAATAAAAAAGCAAGTCAAGGAATATGGTTCCTTAAATTGAAAGCCTTGAGTGGAAATTCTAACTGAAAAGACTATTGAACTCCAAATAGTCCTGTAGCTCTTTAATAACTTCAGGCTATTGACAGCTAATCTCATGCTGTTGTCACACTGTTATAGGTAATCTACTTCTCTCTGATAGGGGGAGACAGGCACTCGACACCAAAGTCAGAAAGGGAAGAGATTAAGGGCTGCATATGCATTTGGCAGGGTGGGAAAGACTGCATAACAACAGTTTTCTTATTGGCCTTGTATATAATAGTTTGCCATTCTTTTTGTTGACCTGCGATATCATCCGTACTGACTCAGGGCCCATTCCACAACCCTTATTCACAAGGAGTGGTAACAGTAGTAGGGATTACTGGGATAAGTACTGTTCAGTGTAAGAGTTGTAGAAAAGACCTTCAGTACCTCTTGTGATTCCTTTGGAAACAAACAACAACAACAATAATAGTTAACACTTCAATAACATCTTACATCCTACCCTTTCAAAAGTGTTAGAAATGAGTTAGACACGAAGACAGTTTCATGAGATGGGTGCCCAAGGGATTTTCTTCACTACAATTAGCTGGAGTTACATTTCAAATGTTGCCCACAAGTTGGGTCCCATCAACACACAAAAACACTTATTTTAAGGGCAGCGTGTGCTCTTAGCTCAAGCGGTTTGACCCTTGAGGATATAAGCTACAGCCTGGGTTAGCACAACTCCTCAGCTGTTAGCACAGCTTCTGTGTGTCTGCTCTAACTTGGTTCAGGCTTATTTAAGAGGAGTTAACTCAAAAGCTGATGGCTCATGTTAATTCTGCAGTGAAGATATTGCTATGCTGTTACAAAAAGGACATGGTAGGGTACAGAGAGGCTGCCTCCCTTTATGCGGTGCTATGAGTTAGTGGCATGGCAGGAAGTAGAAAGGCAGAAGTTTGAAGTTCAAGTTCTAGGTTACTGAGCAGCCAGCACTTCATCCCAGGTCCTGTAGTCTTTCCTTGTACTATTAAACTGTAACTATACCATCACAGGGCTTTGTGAACATAGTAAGAAGCATTTCCTCCCCAGGATGCCAAAAAAGGGTTGAGACAAGACTCAGAACAATTGTTTAGGAAAAGGAAGATAGGGAATGCCTGTTGGTGAAGAGGGAAAATTACTTGTATGAAGTGGTTAAAGCTGATTAAATACAGAGAAAAATAGTGAGTTAGAGGAATGGGAGAATGTGTTTGGAGGTTAGTGACAGGGTACTGAAATAGCACCTATTGATTGTCTGTCTGCTCTAGACACCAGTGTAACTTGTACCAATGTATGAAACCAATATAAATTACGCCAGTGGTAGTGTATAATGCGTCTGCCCCCTTAGAATAATAGCTGTGTCGAAATACCGTTGGTGAATGATGGGAAACCTTTTCATTGAGGTTTGAGAGAGAATGTTAGCATTTGAAGCCATACCATCTGAACCAAATGGGATTCATCCTCAGTGGCAATTCATCTGATAATACGGAGCATCTGGTCTGCATAGCTCAAAGTCGGTATACAAGAAAAATCAATCCACGGTTCTTTGAGTAGATGCCAAAGCGAGGGAGTTACTGCCGTCAGTTCTTGACACTTTTGCACAAGTTCCATCTTCCAGAAATGGATTTGTAATTTATTTGCTCATGGAAAAGCCAGCAAACACAGCACGGTCCTTCCCCTTCACGTATTTCACTATCTTGAGTGCATTCAGTGTTCCTGGAGCATAAGGGATTTGTGCCATCTACCCGAACCTAGCGACGAATCTGCTTATTTTCACCCTGGCCTGTGGGACCAGCAAGGCAAGGAGTAGTCAGGGAAGGGCCTTTAAATTCAGAAGGCAGAGATCTTGGTGTTCAGCCTTACAGATAGCAGGACATTCTTTAGAGAAACTTTTCCTTCCTATTAAAGTTTTTCTTGTTGACTTTTAGATATTTCAGTTGAGGACAGAGGTTTTATTCTTCACAAATTTGCAGTTAACTTCATTATTTGCTTCTTTGAGTGTTCAGATGCTGTTTTGAGGAACACAGGAAAACCTGTTGTTGAGAGCAAGTAATTTGTGGTATGGACCAGGTTTGCCATCCCAAGACATTTTTTTTTTCTTTTTACTGACAATCTTCAAACTTTTTATAGAAAACCAAAATTTTAACTGACACGTTTTACTAATATATGTTTTACATAATATAAATGTAACATAGGCCTTGGGATAACAGTTAGAAGGGCTCAGTTCAGATTTAGAGGTTTATCTCCAACCATAGTAAAAAGATTTTGTAAAAACAAAAAAATCTTGGGTTGGCAACCCTGCCAACCCTCCTTGTCTGCAGGAATGGTTTTACACTGTGCTGCCTCCACTTCAGGGATCTCCTCCTCACCCCCATACCCTGACACCCTTGACTGCACCCTACAGTGTGCTACCCCTCCCCCTGCACTCCCCAACCTGATTTCTGCTCCCCCTGTCCTGGCATTGAGGCCAAACTACTGCCTTTCCTCCCTTCTCAGCCCTGCAGCTGCACTGCCTACCCTCCAGGTCCTACCTGTGCAGCTCTGCATACTTTTATGATGAATTCTGAACAGCCGTTACAGGCAGATGACAGCTGGGCCATATGGCAGCAGCACATGGCTGGGGTGGAAGCAAGGAAGGGGCTACAAAGGTTCCCATGGGCCAGCAATCCCTGACAGACAAATCCCTGCAAAGTGCTGAGCTGCACTCCTAATTAGACACCAGGCAGCACTAGTTTGCTTGAGTTGTCTATCGACACTTGATTCTAGCCTCATTCTGATAGTTATAATGGATCATCAAATAAGCTCGTGGTTTCTTAGTTTTTTACAGATGGCTCCACTTTTTTTTAATGGACTTTATGAACGGCCCTTTTTAGCCTGCTTTTTTTTTGAGACGGTCCACAAATTTACAGACATCTAACAACTCTGGTACGGACTTGTATAAAGGCAGCAATTGAAGGTGCAGCCGGGGACATATTTAAAAACTGACTTGAAATGAGCCCTGGATCCTGTAAGGTGCTTAATACTATCAACTTCTTTTTACTTCAGTGAGGTTTAGGAGCTCAGCACCATGAAGGAAGTACTAAGGGCCATGTTGTCAAAACATCCATCACCTGTCAGTCACATAAATAACGTGGTTGCATTTTCAAAAGATCTTGGCCCCCAGTAGCTCCCTGTCATACTTGTTTGAAAATGCTCCCTAAATGGGATTTGGACTCTTTGGAAATCCAGCTTCTGTTGCAAGTGCTGAACAGTTTTGAGAATGTGGTCTTAAACAGAGAAGTGGACTGAATGGCAAAGGCTATCTGACCTCATTACGTTCTGTTAATGCCTGTGTTACTTATTGTACTGTGCTACTTGCATTATCATGAGGACTAATGGCTGAGCACAACTATGTATGAGAGTGTAGTGAAGTCTGAACAATTATGTTTAAGTTTTCTTAACTATTACAACTAAAGATCAAGCAAAATAACATCTGCTGTTTAGCTTCCTTTTTTTTTACCCCTTTACCAAGCTTCTGTGTGCTAATTCTATGAGTCTTTTCCCTTGCTGTTCATCTTCTTTGCTGGCAAACTCAGCTGTCTAATTAGATCGGTGTCATTTATTTATGACATCCTGATTGGATGCCCGGGGACTGGAGAAAGTGCTTGCTAGCAAACAAGAAGGAGGATTAAAGAGAAACTCACTGATAAGTGGATGGCCATATCACAAAACTGTTAACACAATGAACTGATTAGCTTGAACTGTGTAACTTTCACAAGACACAATTTCCAGCTGCTGTTGTTGCTTTCTCAGTTCTTTTATCCAGAACATATCCTACAGATTTTGTGCTGTGCATTTTTTGCAATCACAGCTTTCTTGTTGTTAGTAATTACAGTAAATATTCTGGTAACCACAACATTTGCCATTTATTCACAGCTACTATTTATTTGACATAACAGTTGGCTAAATTATACCAACCTGTAGTGCTCAGTTCCTTAACAAGCCCATGTCACCTTTTTGCAGATGTTGGTTATACGGGATCAGTGTTCAGAACTTTCCTCTGTAACTTCCCCTGCAAGTTTTGCACATATGAATGGGCTCTTACATGCACAAATGAAATAGCTGCCTCATTAGTTGCAAGGGGAAGGTTGAAGCTATGGTTAGGAATTGAATTGGTACTCAAGAGTGCTGGAATTAGAAATCTTAGCTCTGTCAGACTTCCTATATGAACTTAGCTAACTTATGTGTCTGTTCCTGATGTCAAGTAGGAATAATAATGCTTCTTTTCCCCATCCTTTGTCTGCCCTACCTATTTAAAACAAGTTATTTAGGGCTAGGAGTATTCTCTTACTAAGTGTGTTGACAGCACTACAGAGTAGCTTGAGCCAGAGCTAGCTGCCCCTGGCTCCAGCACCTATGCGTGCACCCAGGACAGCAGGAATTTGAGCCAGGGCGAAGTAGCTCTGGGCTGGCAGGAGGCAAGAAGTGTCAGCCCTGGGCTCCAAGTGGTGGCATCAGGTGGTGGAGGGGTTGGCAGGAGCCAGGAGTCTGGCCCCCAGCTGACTGGGCTCACCAGGTGCAATTTGTGCCTGGCAGTTGCCATCTACACGTGCATCTAATCTCACTTAATGAATCTGTTATGAGGTAGTACCGTCCCTGACAGTACTCTCTTATGGCAGAGTTGATTAGTTTACTGCTCCCTAAGACTGGTGCACATGTAGACTCTGATGCTTTGCTGTAGAGCTGTAGATGTGATGCTTTGCTGTAGAGCTAATTAGTCTACTCCACAGTAAAGCGCATGTGTAGGAGCTTGCAATCACTGATGCAATACCATATTTACTCAGATAAAGACAACCCTGATTATAAGAAGTGCCCCCCAATAATTAGATTCTATATATGGAACATTTTATAAATGTCTTATAATTTTCCAGGCATAGAATCTAATTTTTGGAGGTTTGCTTTGGATTTGTCCCCCTCCCACTGCTACAGCAGGGAAAATAAATCTCGTGGGTCAGGCAGCCCCTTTGCTCTCTGCTTCCGTGCAGACTCTTTTTTCCCCTGGCAGGCTCTTCCCTCTCTTTTTACTGTCAGACCTTGCTCTTTCTCAGCATATGGAAGTGAGGAGCAAATATGAAAACAATAACTTTAAAATTAAACATGGCTATAGTAATTTGTATATACTACCCATAGACTTAGTTCATCCAGAGTTGATGCATGTTATCTGTCTTGAAACTGCTACAGTTTTTAGCACAGGCACTCCATAAACACACTTTTGAACAGCACTTTGGTACATACTTATATGCAGTGCAAACTATGCATGATATTAGTCCAAAGCCAAAGGCTTGTGATTAACACAGAGTTCATTGGGCTGGGCCCTAGCAGAGTCCAGATACTCCTCACAAAGGATCCATGTGCTAATTATCTCCTATTTATGACTGGAACCAGATGTTCTGGTCACAAGTCCTGGGTTTTCTCCAAAAATTTGTGTAGCTGACATGTTTCATCTCATGGTGGATGGGGCCACACTAATCATATGCACCAAGCTCAAAGAGGGGGTGACAAAGGGCTTCTGGTGGAACTGTTTGGGGCCCTATTTCATGAAGTTTGCCAGGTATTTAAAGCTGGGGAAGAAACGGGAATACTTGGAAATGGGAAAGAAAGGCATAGTACAGCTCTGGGAATGAAGAGGAAATCCAAATGTATGCAATGCTGTGGCTCACCATGACTTGGGAGAAGTCTTGGCACTGAAGGGAACTGCACTTAAGGGGCATTATAAGGGACATGTGTCTTATTCAGATGGGTGGCACTAACCTGTCCTTGCTCAATCTTATGGGCCATGTTTTTTATAGTTGTGCTCAGTATTGGCTGCATTTAACCAACTTGGTAGTTTGTTTCCACTGCTGAACACATGCTGTTTTTGGCAGCAGTTTAATGTTAGGCAGTGCATTTGGTGAGATTTCCTTGTATGTGATTATAAGATGAAGGGCTTTATTCCCCTTGCCAATTGTGTATTCAAGCAAATATGGTACTACTACTACTCCTACAGCTGAAACCTTCATTTGGACCCTACAGCCATCTCATTTTAGAGGCCCGTTTACAAATGGGTACAAGAAGTCTTTGGGGGGCAACATGCCCATCATTAATTCCATCTAGCAAAGTAGCTGTTTGGTCATTTATTAAATAAATCCAAGAAATGAGGTAACATAGCCTCCTTAACGCTCTCTGAGCACATCTTTATACTGTTGAAGATCACCAGATCTCGGAGGGTATTAAATGACAGTGTTAATCAGAAGACAGCGCATTGACTTCTCACTAGTTTTTATCTAACATTTATATATGCCTCAGCCAG
The DNA here is from genome assembly GCF_001723895.1 of Crocodylus porosus. NCBI lineage: Eukaryota > Metazoa > Chordata > Crocodylia > Crocodylidae > Crocodylus > Crocodylus porosus. The sequence continues at coordinate 15,410,025 of NW_017728951.1, forward strand.
GTTTTGAGTCATGAAGCACTTGGATACTACTGCCACACGACTGTGATTTGAGTTTACTCTCTGGATGTTCCTGATGTAGGGAAAATTACCTTATTTTTACACATAGACAAACCCTTTACAGTTTCCAATACCACTTCTGTGTTTCATCTACTCCTGCACAATGTGCCAAATCCCAAAACCCACAAGCAGCCCTGTGCCATGTACCAATCACTTTGCCCAATGCACGTACTCAGGACAGCTCTAAGGATGCTGTTGCCTCATTTCTTGGATTTAATGCACATGTGGAGTGGGAGCAAGTGAGCAGGGTATCACAGTGATGGTGTAGACAAGCCCTACATGACTTGTCCAGTTTTCACAGTCTGACAACCCAGAATGAGACACTCCTAGAATTAAAGTCCCAGTGCTTTGTGCACTAGGCTATCTTTTGTGCAAGCTGTCTCAAGACACAATACTTTGCAACCTTTGGATTTTGAGTTTGGGTTTATCTACATGCTTTCCTATTGAGTGGGAAGAGTTCTTGGGAGATCTGCCCAAGACAGTGAGGCTGTTGGTTCTCACCTCTGTGGTAGTTTTCTTCTTTTGTATTTGAGCACTGACTATTTGCCCCTTTTTGGTGGGTGTGTGAGGAGCTGACAGCATACTCAGGCAGCTTTGCTCATCCATGTATCTAAGGGGCAGAAAGGGGGAAATAAATATAAATTACAACAAACTGACTCCATTTGGCAGCTAATTCTATTAATAAATCAGGGTAGCAAATTCAACAGATGGAGCACAATTTTTTGTGCTTTATTTTTTTTTCATTCACGTTGAACCATCCATGCCAACTCTTCTAATCAGCTTTGCAGTTCAAAGAAACTGGTGCAGTTCATGGATAAGCCATGTTCTTTTGCATTTTGGATTACAGTGCTATGGCCATTGGTTATCTGCCTGAAGAAAGATGTCTAATGTGCCCTTCTGACAAAAGAAGCATCACTTTGGCCTGCAGTAGTTTAGGTCATACAGTATAACCTCATAAATCCGGATATCAAAAATCTGGAATTCCCCCAAAATCTGGCACTTTTTAAAAATACACTACATTGGGGAGTAGCGGTGGCCAGTCCTGGAGCAGTGGGGGAAAGCTTGCACGCGGCAGCTGCCGCCACCATCCACCACCCCGTCTTGCTGCTCCGCATGCAGCCGCCACTACGCCCTCCCCACTCCCTCCTCATGACCAGCCGCCACTCCAGTTTAAAAAAATCCAGAATTTTCAAATTTCTGGCAGGTGCTCAGTCCTGAGAATACGGGATTTGTGAGGTTATACTGTAGTAGGAACTGTTTTGTGCAGGGTGATAGATGGTGCAATTTTCTGATACAGCATTCATTTGGAGTAGACCACTGCATAGAAAACAAAGCCTAACAGTGAAGTGAGTGATCGAATTCTACAGGGCTTTGTGAAATCCAGAAGTGAAGTACATTAAGGACTGATGATGCTAATTATGATGGCTTTTGGTTAAAAGGTCATTCACACAGAGCTGGTTCTTAGCTTTATAGGCGGTTCTTTTTCAAAGCTCAAATTACAAAGAAGTTTTCTCTGTAGTCCTGCCTCTAAAGTCTTATTGCATGTTTAAGAGCTAAAATGTGAACCAGTATTTCCATGGCATCTCATAATGTGGGATGCTGGCTCAGGTGAAAAAGTGCCATTCTCTAAAGTGCAGTGTTGATAATACTCTTTAAAGGACTACAGAGTTCTCTGGATATGATGAGAACGTAGATGTACTGAGATCAAATCCAGAAATAAATGCTTGCTAAATCTGAACCATTAATGGGAGGTTATTACAATTGTACATAATAGAATTGTTGCCCCTTTTCCCCCCCAAAATAAACCTTGAGATTGCACACATAAGAACTGCATGGAACAATATTAATTTGATTGTAAATTCAAACACGGAAACTTAGAAAGTGCTCAAGTGACAGTTGTCCATGCAAACCTAATTCTGACTATCTGCATATGCATTACAGTACAGCTTGTAATGACATTATCATATCTACCCCAAGCGTGCAGGTAGCGTAATAAAAGATACTGCCCACTAGGATTCTTGCCTCTTGCATATTTTCTGGACCATCGTGGCAACAACATCACTTCATCACCAACACCACCATTATCACGTGCTTCTATTCTCAGGTGTTTGTCTCATTTCATGGATAGGTTGGATGTGCAAAGAAACAACACTGAGACTGCATGGAGAACCGACTCTCTCATGTCCTAACCACATAGGTGTTTGACTGCAACCAAAATAACGTACTTTGAATATATTTTTAGTATACCTGTTCAGATTCAGGCCTGTCCTTGAGGTTGAACATTAAAATAGCCCTTTTGAATTCAGTGGGACTATTTGTAGAGTGACGTGCAACTCAGCATGAATAAAATCATCCTCACATGATCCAGAATGACCTGAGCGTAGTCCCCAAACACATATGGTTAGCATGCTTTTGAAATAAGGAACAGTCCGTTCCCTGGATTGTGAATTTACTTCCTATCCCATTATTCTTCTCCACTATTCCCAGTGATGATGAGGAAGGTGATGCTTACATTGGAAGTTAATAAGAGGGAATAAGGTGACCAAATGAGGATAAACTACACTTTGAATGTGCCGAATGAGGTTGCTTGCACTTTGGGATCCATTTCACGTCCATAGCTTGTCCGACTGAGTGACTTTTTGTTTGTCTGTGTGTATTGTAAGGCTCCCATCTTAGGTAATGGCTGGCCTTTTCCAGGAGGCTCTGAAGCGATAGCAGTGCATGTGCGTGAACCAGGCATCTGAAAGTTTCCTGGGAGACAGACAGTGAAAGCAAATAACCCAACCCATTCTCCTGCTCACCAACATGATTTAGCACCGAGGAACTCGGTTTACCAGTAAACAACTTTTAGAAGGAAAATCTCAACTTGGTGGGGACTTGGAGGAACTTGGAAAATGTCAGTGTTATCTCTTGTAAGAGAAAATCAGCATCTAGGATGGCAGTACTGGAGCTTGCAGGAAACCAATAGAAACAGGACTACAACACACAGTTGCCAGCTCTGGCAGTATTTTTGTTTTCCCTAAAGTGCTAATTCCAGGAGTCAAGTGATTACAATGACAGTCTAAGGTTTTGTGGAAAATAGAATGCCTTTGTGATGGAAGAAGAAAATGTGAACATATGATCTGTGAAAGAATGAAACTCAGAAAGCAACTAAAAAGACCTGCAAATGCTTTTTTGGTTTTTTTTTTAAATTCTCTACTATTTTTAAGCCAAGCTCCTGATATTTTACGAGGCCTGGTTCATGCTTTTTGAATACTTAGGGTGGCAGTGCTGAGCACTTTGAGACTAATGTGGAATCTGGGTATCTGTAAGAGTTTTATATGTACAGGAATAAGAAAACTAAATTTTGAGCTAAAAGATTGGCTCATAATAATGAGGTGTGGAGTCCCGAACTTGCTGTTTTTTTGCAGTATGGAGCACCATCATCTGAGTCCCCAGTGCATATGTGAACAAAATGAGCTGGGCTGATACAATCACCACATCATCATCTGCTCAGTCTATACAGTGCCAGGATATAAAGTAAAGCAGGGGCATCCTATCCCTGCAGGGAAAATAGGGTAAAAGTGATAGAGTAAAAGTGGTTCTCCTTTTCTTGACAGAAAGGTGGGCCCCTTTTTGAGATGTTTAGATTCAGCTAGCTTAATTAGGAGCTCAGGTGGATGGCAAATTACTCTGGGTTTGGATAGATCGCTCTAGTGCATCACATGCACTAGATGTTGAGCATAGTAAAGTGCATGCATCTTCTCCAGTTAAAGCTTGTGAAGTCAGAAGATAATTGAGCGGACACAATATTTTTTCCACACCAAAATACTTAGCAAATGATAAGTCGCTTTTTAGTGGCATTGAACTTGAAAAAATGCAGTGCCTGGAAAGCTGTTTAAATGTTTGCAGTCTGGCTAAAATGGTCAGAGGTGAACGTTGTTTGGTTCCATTCTTTCCGACCCCATTTCTCTGACTGATTTTCTCCCAGGCAGCAATGGCGAGTCCGGACAACCCTGAGCAGCTGATAATTGCCCTGGAACCGGAGGCTGCCTCCATCTACTGCAGAAAGCTCCGCCTGCACCAGATGATAGACCTGAGCAGCAGAGCCCCTGTCAACGGTTACAACCCGAGTGACACTGTTGGAGCTGGATTTACACAGGGTACCTCTTCTATTAACTGGATTCAGTCTGCTGCCTTTTGGCTGTTCTTGGTCATTAGGGCTGTCTACCTACCAGATTCTGTAGGCTATCTTCACTTTGTTGCATTATCGCAATGTGTGAGGCCAGCATTATTTTGCTCAATACAGTATTTGACATATATTTTACTTTAATTTGACAAGTTTCAGCACTGATTAAGAAACGTTAGTGCGCAGGTTCAATGTTCAGCCTTGTTGACTTCATTGGGACCCGGGGCGGGGGGGACTACCCAGGGTTTAAGGCAGGGGCGGGCAATTGTTTCGGGCGAAGGGCCGTTTACCCAGTTTTGGCAAGCTGTTGTAGCCACGCCCCTTGACAGGTGCCCCATCCCCTGGGCGCCATCTTGGGACCAATGTCTCAGGGCCAGGGCCGATGGGGTCCAGAGCAGGGCACAGGCTGGCAGAGGTCTGTGAAGCTGGGTTGGGCTGCACCAGCAGGGAGAGCAGGGGGCTAGAGCTCCTGCCAGCCGGGACCCTGTACTCCTGCCGCCCTGCTCTGGGCCCTGCCGGCACTGGCCCTGGGACATGGGTGTGGGCCCCATGCACCCGCTCACTGCCAATGCCCTCCCAGGCCCGCACTACAGGCAGGGGGAAGTGTGCAGCCCTGACACCCTGAAAAGAAGCCCTTCCCTTGCCCTGTGGGCTGCACTCCCTGCTGCAGCCGGTCGCAGCCCACGTGGGGCTGTCTTGAGCAGGCACAGGTGGGGGCCAGGGCAGAGAGGCAGCTGGCCCAGGTTCTGGGTAGCTGCTGACAGCTACAGAGCCCAGGCTGGGAGGCAGGGGCTTTGGGTGGGGGGCACAGGGCAGCAGGGCTGGGGGGCAAGGGGCACAAGCAGGGCATCCTGCCATGTACCCCCTGCCCTCACTCTGTTTTGAGCAGGCACAGGCAACCCCAGGCAGGCTGCGAGTGGCTGCAGTGTGGGATGCCAGGCATGGGGTGGGCAAGGGGCTGCTTTTCCCATGCTCAGCACCAGCTTGTAACCCACCCCCACTGCCAGCCTAGGCCCCACGCCGGCTCCGGGCTCGCCTGTCGGGGCTGTGCCTCAGCAGGAGCAGCTGTGGCCCCCCCCGCTTGCAGTGTCAGGCAGCGTTTGCCACTGCACTGTGCTGCCCAATGCATGAGCTCTGGGCAGGCAGCAGCAGCAGCAAACACTGCCCAGCGTGGCAAGTGGGGGTTGCCGCAGCTGCTGCCACCATGTGCAGCCCTGACGGGCGAGCCCGGAGCCGGCGCAGGCCCGGGTTACAAGCTGGGGCTGAGTGCAGAAAAAGCGGCCCCTCACCCGCCCCGTGGCCGGTGCCTCGCACTGCAGCTGCTCACAGCCCATGTGGGGCTGCCTGTGTCTGCTCAAAACAAAATGAGGGCAGGGGGTACATGGCAGGGTGCCCTGCTTGTGCCTGCTCAGGACAGTCCCGTGTGGGCTGCGAGCGGCTGCAGCAGGGAGCACCAACCATGGGGCAGGGAAGGGGCTGCTTTTCTCCAGGCTCCTTCCCTGTCCGTCCCCCAACCCCGCCTTACCTGAGCTTCCCCCACTGGGGCAGCCACATAGTCCAAGGCCACAAGCCCCTGTTGGGGCTTCTGGCTGGGGGGCGGGGTCAGGCAGGTCCTGCTGTTGTGGGAGCCCGCTAGGCTTTGCCTGGGTCCTACTGCCCCTGGTTCCTGTCTTTTTTGATAGGAACCAAAGACCGAGAAATATTAATTTTCTAAATTTTTTTAGGGGCCCCACAGGCTGGATAGAATGGCCTCTCAGGCTGGATCCGGCTTGCAGGCTGTATTTTGCCCACACCTGGTTTAAGGTGCAGTAGAGGCACAGTGTTAGCAGAATCAGGGTCTTACTGATTAATGTTAAGGTTTCCAAGTGCAGATAAATAGTTTGCCATTGTGAGTAAACTGATTTGCATTAAATTAGATGTCATATTAAAGTGCTGGGACTGAATTTGTAATTAGACCCTTGAAACTTCCAAAATGTTTTACTAGGAGTTGGGCAGTTGGTGAATTCTTTTGGTTCATAATAACATTGGTCAGCATGAAGCAGCATTTGCCGATCGTTAACAAACAGTGATGTTTCATACAGATCAGCGTTCCTGTGTACAGAGAATGTAAATAGGGAAGCTCTCACTTATCCTGGTGGGGGATATGTTTGTACGTAAACTGCATACACTAGCTTTTTACTAGGTGCCACGGTGGGTTTGCTGCAGGCTGATTTACCACGCAAAGCAATTCTCTGCTGATGGAAATGGATGCAGCTGCATTCACAGCAGTGGAATCGGGGAATTCACCTCAGCAGAGAATTTGCCAACAGACTGTATTTTCCACTGCAGATCAGTAAAGGAATCGGCTAATAAACTTTTTAGAGAGATTGTGTTTCTCTCTATATTTATTGAAAGACACTTCTTTAGCGAAAATTGTGTATGCCCCAATTTGTCCCTAGAATTTCAAAAATTTATTAAAATTCAGAATCCTTTGTAATAAAATAGCAGATTTCAGCAATGTAGATGGTAATTTCACCATCTCAGAGTTTAATTATGTCTGTGCAGTTTAGAGCCCAATGGGGACTGTAAGGAGACATTTGCAAAACAAAATTTTACAGCAACTGAAAAATTATATTTTATTGTGTTTATTTTCCTCTCTGTTTCTCCTGTGTCTTTAATCGTGATCCTCCCTCTCCTTTACTTCGGCTTCTTTCCTCCTGTGCTTTCTTGTCTTGTAACTGTGTGTTCCCTGAACACATCCCAACTCGCCCATTTTCTTTGGCGCTTCCAAGAGACTGCTACTGGAGCTGCCTCTCTGATTAGAGCAAGACTCCTCTCAGTCGCAGGATTCATGCTGAGTACCTGGTACGGGAATTGGGAAGGAATTTACTAGGCCTGTGGGTTGGTTGGATTGGGATTTTGTTCAGTAGCACTGCAAGTCAAAACCAGCCCCTTCAGAAATCCTGTATCAGTTGCTTTGCTCGGGGGTACCTCTTGATGGACCGGCAAGGCAGAATCCTCACTACAGTGTTTTGGCTAAAGACCTCCATAGGGCATTGAAGCCTGAGTTGCTGTGCACCACTGGGGAAGGGATTTTGGCTGCTGCAGCTAGGCTGAAGGCTGGATTGTGTCTTTGCAGCTACCCTTGCCCCCTATCTATGTTCAGGCTTGTGCAGCCATGCAGAGTGCAGCTGTTGCTGCATGTAGGACACGACCGCCTGCGTGGACTCTCCACATTCAGTCCTCCTCTGCATAGCAGGGCTGCTCCAGTTCCCGGCGAGCAGGGGAACTCCCCTTACTTAGGCTGACAGTGGATTTGTCCCTGTGAAAATATCTTATCCAACAAAAGTACTTCCTGTGGTTGGTCAGAAGGAGCCTTAAGGCAAGGCAAAATCTGTTCACAAAGTAGTGGTATTCTATTAAATTGTCACAATTACTTTTACGGACCTCTTTCTTGCCTTAATAAGGTAAAAACTATTGTAGATTTTTAAAAAAAGGATTTAATGCAGTCAGATGTAATGAAAACAAAGCTTTGAGTGAATTAATTTGGGGTTTCAATCTAAAATTTAATAAAGGCATGGCAGGGACCCAAGAAAAGCTGAGAAGAGATCAAGAAGGAAAGCCCTTTCAGCATAAACAGAGAGGAGCACTCCAAGGACCATGTTAGTGCTGTGCAGTCAAAACAAAAGTTTTGCTACTCATAGAAGTGAGAATAAATTTGCTTTAGGAGAGGAAGCCAAGTCTAGTGGTAAAGAGGAGGAGGGGTCTGGTGCCCCCTTTGGTGTCCACTGAAGTCAGCTGGAAGACTTGACGTGAGGTGTGGATCAGGCCCCAGCTGTGGATGCTGTTCTATGTTCTGTCATTGACCGCTGTGTCTCGTGTGTGTGTGTGTGTGCTTGTGCACACGCATGTGCTCTCCAGCCTGTACAATGAAGATAAAGCTATTTGTCTCGGTCACAGAAATGCTGAGGCGTCGTTCTTTTGCCTGTCTGAGCCCCTTGGTATCGGTCAGGTGAAAGACGCTGTAGAAACAGGAAGAGTTATTAGCTACTAAAATGTAATTGGCATCTTATGGGTTATAGCTAGTTTCGTATGCTATTTCTTTTCTTTAGATGACATTGTATTTTATATCACGGGATGCATTTCCATTCTCCTGTGTTATTTTACATAGCTGACCTTTAAGGTTATGTGAAAAATGCCCATGAAATTTATTTTGTAGGTGCCTGGCTGAGCAAGTTAGAAATAGGTTTCAATTTAGAAATTCAGGAGTAGAGACTCCTTTTTTGCTCTGTATTTTCTTAACAAACCATATTGCATATTTTAGATGTCTACATAGAAATTAATTTCCCTAAGAGAAATGAATGCTATGGCAATATGCTACTAGATTATACAGTGCTTCCTGTGTATTCCTCTGTGCTAGCAGGCGCATGTCCACAGTGGGCCCGGTCGTACAGTCCTCCATCAAGCTAAACTCTGAATGGACCCTGGTGGGAGTTTTCCCCAAGTCAGGACAGCAGGAGTAGGTCCCACTGTGTAGTTTCATAAAGCTGACAAGGAACAAGATTTTGAGAATTAATAACCAAAAGAGAGTTCTTAATCTGCTCCTGTAATTTATGTGTGAAATTCTCCTGTGTAGATTGTTCTGAAGGTCAAGCTTCTTGTTCACATGTGCCTTTCTGGCCCTAAAAATCTAGGAGATCTATAAACTAATGATTTGGGTTCGTCAGTTTGAGACTTGTTGGCGGCGGGGGGAAGATGCAATATACTGAATATTCCCTTCCACTTTTGAAAACTGGGACTCTTCAAAACCGCTCAAGTTGAGCAGCCCAAACCACTAGTCACTTTTAATAATCCTGGCTAAGGTATCTTCAATTCCTAGACAAACCTTAAACCAATTTTTGATTCTGTTGTTAATCAAGCGTGCCACCTAGTGGCAAAAATTTAGTTTGAAACTTTGCAAAACCAAGGGATGTCTTTCCTTTACATCACATTCTGTTCATTAAGATGTAGTAAATATATACCATAAAGCGATTTAAAACTAGATTATTATTTGGAATCCAATTATTGTAAGTAAAGAGTGGAATATCTGAAAAGTTGCTGGGGTGGGGGTCTTTCCAATACCAATTTTATAAAGTTTCTAGTTCCAATGCAGCAATTTTTGTTCATCTGTTTTGTTACTAAATGATGCATACAAAGCTCTCATCCTGCTTGCATTCACTTCCTGCGTTGTATGCTATTAGCTTATTCATGCTTTCTTATACTTAGTCATTTTCTCTCTGTCAACGACTAGCTAAGGAACACATACGTCGTAATCGGCAGAGCCGCACCTTTTTGGTGGAAAATGTCATAGGAGAGATCTGGTCCGAATTGGAGGAAGGTAGCGTCCTTTCCTGAATGAACTTTGCTCTTGCTGGTTTTATATTGCTGGCAAAAAATGCATTTCCTGCAAATTTGCTGTGCCCTTTTAGCATTCTCCAAGTAATTGTAATTGAAGGAACACGCAAGTGCATGCACTGCTCCTAGTCTGCAAGGCTGAGTTACCACTTTGCATGCTACAGAAAAATAGATTTTATTAAGGAAATGGGTTAATCAAGGAATCGAGGCTTTTCAGAATACAAGCCAGAGCCCAGTGTGCTCAGAATAGACTGTATAAATGAACTGGCCTATTTTTCTACTAACCCAAAGGAATGTACTCAGGTGGCATGCACAATTCCACCTATCCTGAAGTCGCATTCTTCCCATGTCGCTGCTTAAACATGTAACACATTCAGCATGCAAGCTTCACATGTGTTATCACTGCCAATTATATCGCTATGAACTACTGATTATCAAGCCGTCAGTGCAGATGTTCATGTGCTTCTAGTCATGATGACGTTGTTGCCCACAAGAACCTTAAGTAGCATTAGACTGTTGTATTTACACTGGTGCAAGTGATGCATGCTTGTTCCTGTTGCCAAATAGGTGACCGTTACATAGTGGTTGACAGTGGAGGAGGCACAGTGGATCTGACTGTCCATCAGATCAGGCTACCTGAAGGACACTTGAAGGAACTGTACAAGGCAACTGGTAAAATTACATGCTTCACAACTCACTTCCCTTGTGAAATATTATGACCTTTTATCCTAACTGGCAATAATGATGCTGTGCTGCTTTATTATCTACACAGATTAATTAATAATTCTTTCTCTGTTACGGCCAGCGTTTAAAGAGTTCTTGTTATTTTCAGGTTAAATTATTTTAAGTTTAAATTTGCTTTGAGAAAAATTAATCCTCCTTCGTGAAGATAAGAAACCACGCCAGACCCTTCCTTATCTCTTGCTAAGCCACAGCATGGTTCTGCCTTCCATCGCTAACCCTGGAGCAGTTTATTTCCCATTTAAACTTCACGGTCATCTCTAAGCCTGGGTGACCTGGATACCTGCTTTTAGTAGTCGCTGTATCTTATAATCAAGATGGACACCATCATTATGTTCTTTCTGTTTCTAACAATGTATTTAGCATCTGTTTAGTAGCAACAGTGTGATCTGCATAGGTATGTGAAGAACTTGTGTTCTACTGGACAATGCCGATTGTTAACCATATGTTTTGTTTGCAACACAGGTGGGCCGCATGGTTCTTTAGGCGTGGACTACGAGTTTGAGAAACTCCTTTGTAAAATATTTGGAGAGGATTTTATTGAACAATTTAAGATCAAGCGCCCTGCTGCCTGGGTAGATCTGATGATAGCCTTTGAGTCTCGTAAAAGAGCAGCAGCCCCAGACAGGACCAATCCATTGAATATCACATTGCCATTTTCCTTCATTGACTATTATAAGAAATTTCGAGGTCACAGCGTAGAACATGCCTTAAGGAAAAGCAAGTAAGTATATAGTTGCAAAATTAACCACTCGGTACTGCAAGGAATAATAATTTAAAAATACTAATTACATGTAGATGAATTGATCACAGCGAAAATGTAATGTAATGGTAGAAAAAAATCATACTGCCCCATGTGCAGTTACCAGAATGGAAAGTTACAGCCCTTTTTAATTTTTTTCTCCAGAAGGCTTTCATTCTACCAAAGTTTGCTGTTTCTGATCTGCATTACTCATACTCCTGTATGTGATGACTTTTTCAGATTCCACACTAAGACTTTTCTGATGATTTTAGATTTTAATACTAAATTATTTTTCTAAATCAAATCATTTTTAAGCCCCACCACAGCAGTATTATTTTGTTGCTTATTTGTTTAAACCTGAGTTCCATTTTGCCAAGGGCTAGATCCAGTAAAGGGCTTTCACACCCCAATGTTAGGGGAAATAGTACCCAACTTAGGTGGCTGGCTCCTGGGTTGAATGTGGAACCCTGTGTTGGGCACCTAGGTTCTCTGTACAGCGCCGAAGGAGTGCGAGGCACCTCAGGATGCAACCCAGAACAGCTACCAGGCTTAGCAGGGAGCTATCAAAAGGCAGCAAGCAAAGCATACTGTTGTGTAGAGCAGGGAAGCACTGTGGACAGAGCAGCCCTAACATCCCGTCCCTCAGGCATCTCTTGCCTATGATCTCCTGCTGATTGTAGTGCTTAATCTCTTTTTTCAAAGAGCTGGTTAGTCTCATTCTTTTCTCTTAGCATGATGCTGGGGGTACCCTCCTCCCCTCACTGCTTTTTCTGTAACAACTAGGGCTGTGCAAAACTTCAGGTGCTGATTCGATTCAGAGGAATTTGGCCTGATACGGCAGCCAAATCTCCAAATCCAAACTGAATCAGAAGACCAATAAAAAGTTCCAAATTGATTTGAAGCTCTGCAAATCAATTCGGAGAACTTTGGTGATTCAGGCAGTCCCTGCTTGCTGCCGCAAGGAGCTGGACCTGAACTCCGTGCTGATAAGTAGAGGGTGGAGGAGTGGGGGCTGGAGGAGAGGGGA
>NW_017728951.1:15422232-15437659 GCF_001723895.1 Crocodylus porosus
CCTGCCCCCCACTGCCCTACACTGTGTGGGGTGGAGGCTGGAGGAGGGGAAATGAGACCATAGGGAAATGAGGCCGCATCCCCTGCATGCTCTGCCAGCCCCTCTGAGCACCCCCCAACCCCTGCCCACTATCCCAGCCCCCCCATGGCTGCCCTGCCCACCCCAGAAGTGGCCTCGGGGCTTCTGGGGGCTTGTGGCAGAGCCCCCCATGCAGTGGGGGGCACTGGGGATTACCCCTTTGCCTGGCAGGAGCCAGTGAGTGCAGGGCTTTTTTTTTTTTTTTTAAAAGAGCCAGGAGCTGGGGCCAGGCAGGGCAGCCATTAACGGGGCTGGAAAAGCGGGCGGGGGATGGGGCCTGTCTGATTCAGAGATTTGGCCAATTTGGCAACAACCAAATCTCCAAATCAGATTTGGCCAAATCAGTTTGGGACAGTGATTCAAATCACCGAATTGAGTCACTGTCCCCCAGAATGGCTGAATCTGAAATGAATACTAGCCACTTCGCATACGCCTAGTAACCAATGCTTAGCGCATTTTGATGAGCAGTGGAAAATCCAGGTGTAATTCTCCTGAGGGGCTTTGAACATGCATCTTCTACTGCCCAAGAGAGTGTCCTAACCACCAGCAGTAGGCTACTTCAGGCAGAATAGTGCTCCATCCCTCCTACTGAAACTGGGCAGTAAAGAGTGTAGCATTCACTGGGCCAGAAAGACAGCACAAGAGGGAGCCTTGACTTTGTAACTTAGTGTTCAGGGCATCTCCCTAGGAAGCAGAGATGACCTGGATCCTGCTCCCAGGCATGGCCCCTTATTTGACTGTTTCATGTGAAATGAAGGATCCCACACCTCCTTATTCCTATCCTCATTGGTAAAAGCCTCAGTGATTTAGGAAGTTAGGTCAAAATCACTTTTGCAAATGAGACTTAGATTCTTATGATATTTAGGCATGTTTGAAAATGTTACCCTGCTTACTATGGAGTAGGACCATCTTCTTCCCATTAGTATTCTGAGTGGTGCATTGTGAAAGTAATTTAAATGCCAGAGAAATGGAGAAGGAATCAGCAGGCAGAGCTGACCCGAGCAGGGTGTGGGGCCCAGGGCAAATCAGCCCATACGGGACCCCACGTCCACTCTGATCCCATGCACCCAGGACCCGAAGAAGCTGCCACCGTCATCGGCAGCGGCAGATTTGGTGGGGGTGCCGAGTGGCTGGACATGAAGCTGGTGGCAGTGGCACAGAGTCACCACAGCCACTCCACCCAGCTCCTCAGAGCCCGGGATGGTTACCCCAAGTCACACCCTCCTAGGGATGGCCCTGTTAGCAGGGCAGTACCAGGGGAAAGAAAGCAACTTACAAAGGTGACACTTAAAAATACATCAGTGAGAAGGATAACATTTACTGAGCTGTAACCAGCTCATGCAAGTGAGTCAGAAATACAATTAACTCATTCTTGTATTGATTTAACAAACATTTTCTGGGCATCCTGCCTACACCTCACAAGTTACTCCAAGAACAGAATTGCCTTCTGTGCCAGCCTGATGTTGTTTGCATCTGTAGATCTCCTGGGCCCATTTTATTTTTCTTGTATGCTTGCAGTGGCATCAAGGTTGGCTGCTACTGTTACTGAAATACTGAAATAGTCACATTTTTGGGGGGTTGCATTAACATGAATCCGGATGAGCAGACTGTATAGAAAACAGACTCGGGAGGCAGCTGAACGTTAGGGATGCTGCAAGGAGGCGGCAAGGAACATCACTGGTAAACAGAAGGCAAAAAATACATTCCTCCTGCTAATTGTTACACTGCAATAGGAAAGCAGACTCAGTGTGCTGTGGGCAGGCTGATGTTGTAATCTGAATTTCTGATGAAGTCATGTTATGGCACTGCATTTCACGGTTTGCTGTTAAAATGAAAACGACCTTCCTTTTTTTGCAGCGTGGATTTTGTGAAATGGTCTTCTCAAGGAATGCTAAGGATGAGTCCAGATGCCATGAATGCCCTTTTCAAACCTACAATTGACCAGATTGTTCAACATCTTAGTACGTATCAAGGTGCAATTGTTTCTTGATTGGGTTGAGACTGCGGCCTAGATTATTTAAACACCCACCTATACTAGCCTAATAAGTGGGAATTAGGCTTAATAGGGTGGTGAGTCCCACCTAGCACGCCACAAATGGTGGCAAGGAATTCAGTTTCCGAAGATGCCTGGGAAGGGTTGCTTGAAGTCAGGTAACATCTTTAATCGATACTTTTTTAGCTGTTCTGTAGCTGCGGCCATGTCCACAAGTTCATTAATGTGCTTTAGACGCTGCACATTTAGTTTAGTACTTCCTTAATAAAGTAATGACTGAATGTGCAGTACCTAAAGTTACTGCACAGTAGCACCAGCGTGTTAACCTAATAACGCTGTGCAGTAGGCTATTAGCACGGTTTGTGCTGTGACACACTACTGCCCAGTGTTATTAGGCTAATGCACAGTAAGCATCCCACGTAGATGCGCCCAGTATTTATTATTCACTTGAGTTTTCACAAATACAAAGCTTTAGAGGGCTGAAATGTACCGATTACCCCAGTTCCTGATTTTTTTATTTTTTTTTTGGCTCAGAAAGTATACAAATTAATGGCAGGAAGATTAAAAAAAACTTATTAGAACAGTACAGGACTGTCCTTTCAATGTATTCTTTATTGCTTTGCCCAGTATTTAAATTCTCAGTTAAATATGCTTGAACCCAGTGGGATATAATATATAAAGTATAAGCATAAGAACATTTTTCTATTGCTAAGCACTGTGTAGGCTGTATATTTGGAGCGTAGTATCCAATTTGATCATCCTATATGAAAAAATAGTTAATTTAGAAATGGCATAGCATAAGGCAGCTAATACAAAGTAGTTTATGTGCAAGTAAAGGGGGAGAAAACTAAAATTATATAGCCTTGACAGGTAAGTGAGGCAACGTGACTGAAGTATGTAAACTAGCTGGGTGATGATAAAATTAGACTACCTGAAATTTATAGCAAGGCCAGACCTGGGGAGGTTACATCTGTAAGAATTTAAGGAAGCACTGTTTTTCAGCTGGAATGCCTGTCAGATGAGATTCTGGGGTCAGGAATAGTAATATTATTTAAAATTGGGTGATTGTGTAGAATTCAATAAAAAAGGCTCTTATTGGGGATACCTGGCTGCTATTTTGCGTGTCAGGAGAGTAGGAGGAAGATTTTTACCTGGTAGTTTCCTGCCTGTGGATTGTTTTGCACAGGAATGCAAAGCCAGCTTTCGAATGTATATATGCTTTAAACATTTCTTTTGTTTTGAGTGATATTCCCTGTTCAGGGACATATTCCCCGTTTGGGGCAATCGCGCATGACCGTGGAGCGGTTCAGAATGGACTCTGTTTCTCTGTCTAGGCAATGTGTTTGAAAAGCCAGAAGTGACCAGTGTCAAGTTTCTGTTCCTGGTGGGGGGATTTGCGGAGTCCCCCTTACTTCAACAAGCTGTCCAAACTGCTTTCGGTTCCAAGTGCCGCGTCATCATTCCTCAGGATGTAGGGCTCACTATCCTCAAGGGAGCAGTCCTCTTTGGCCTAGACCCTGCTGTCATCAAAGTGCGCCGTTCCCCTCTGACTTATGGAGTTGGCGTTCTCAACCGGTTTGTGGAAGGAAAGCACCCTCCAGAGAAGCTGCTGGTTAAAGACGGCACACGCTGGTGCACTGATGTCTTTGACAAATTTATCTCTGCTGACCAATCTGTTGCTCTCGGAGAAACTGTGACACGCAGTTACACGCCTGCCAAACCTTCCCAGTTGGTAATAGTGATCAATATCTACAGCTCCGAACAAGATAACGTTAGTTTCATCAGTGAATCTGGAGTCAAAAAGTGCGGCACTCTTCGTCTGGATCTCACAGGAACTGATATCTCTGTGCCAAATCGGAGGGAGATCAAAACGCTCATGCAGTTTGGGGACACTGAGATCAAAGCCATGGCCATTGATGTTGCCACCTCTAAAAGTGTCAAAGTTGGTATTGATTTCTTAAATTACTAACCATCCTTTCATACCCTGCAGCCAATCTGTGACACTATTATTTCACTATTCCATTTTTTGACTTTCATATATAACACTTGAATTTCAGCAGGCTGAGAACAGCCAAGAGGTGGGGATAGATCAGTGGGGGTTTTTTGTTTTGGGGAGTGGTTTGCCCTTGAATGAGCTAAAATGGATTTTGAAAGGCTCCCAAGTGATTTACAAGCACATATCCTATTGGATGTAAATGTTCCTAAGTCACTAGAGATTAAAATCCTGTCCTACTTAAACAGTATGAGCTGTCAGGTGCTAAAGGATTAAACTGAATATTCCAAACTGATTACCAGGGTTGTTATGGAGATCAATTATTTGAATAGTGCAGTCTTAACAATAAAACAAATTCTTAGCTTGCAGCTTTCTTTTAGCAAGTATTTTCAGCCTGTAGGCCGAAGGTAAGGTTCCTGAATCCATAGTTAAGCATATGAAGAAAAGTGGGCAACTTTTAAAGGTACTGACTACCTGCAGTTCCCACCGACTTCATTGCAAATGATGGTGAGTGCTTGGCCGTTCTGAGAACTAGGTCTTTTTATTTTGGGTTCCCACTATAAAATGGATTTAGGGGGGTCTAACATTATGTAGTCAAGTTCGAAAATGTTGGCCTTTCAGAAGGCCAACTACTGCTACTGTTTATCCAGGCTCCACATTTCCTATTTCTTTGATAACAATGAAACTTGCCATTTCAGGGTCTTTCTATTTATATTTATTAGAGAAATCTGAAGGCTGACTGCATTTCCTTTTATAGTTAATGTCCTATTGATTTTTTTTTTTTTTTTTTGGAAACGTGCTCAGTTGTGGACTTTTGTGGAAGATTACGTGAGCGAAAAGGGGGACAGTTTTCTAAGCTCAAAATTGTTACTTGAAAATTATTAACACAAGCTTCTGTTGAAGAAAATATATTTAGAGGGTGTGCCGAACAAAATGATGAGGGAGACAGAGGAGAAAGACCCCAAGCCAGCAATGGGCATCAGCAGATACTACTCATAGTCTGATCAGGGTCTCACATCTCTAATGCAAGTGAAGTACAGTACTAGTTCTGGTGTCACTTTGCTTTCCACATTGTATGTTTTCCTGAGAGAGCTCCCACATTTGCACGCTGGGAGCAACACCTCCAGGGCAATTGGTCACTTCTGCAATTCTTCATCTGTACCAGCAATGAACTAGGAATTTCAGACTGAAATCCAAATCCCCATCCCAGTTTAAGAGTTTGGAGAAATCTGTAGTATTGGGTGAAAACTACGGACCATTTAGCATTTTGTTTTTTAAACAAGGCTGCCATTTCACCTGCTGGAATTCATTATACTTTCCAGACATTGAAAAAGTAATTTTTTCACCAACCCCTCTTCTTTTAACCCAGCATGGGTTAATACTATATAAACCGTTGTTGCAATTGTTTGAGTATGGAACCTTTCTCAATCACTTCAATAATCCTGCACCACTTACCTGAGCACATTAAACTTAACTGGAAGTTTTGCCCAAGTAATAAGTGCTGGATTGGATCCATGTATTTTGCCCTTGAATTCTTTGCAACTCTTGCAGAATTCCCTAAATATGATGTGAAAAAACCATTGTACTGAATTAAATATAAAAAAGGGACTGGAGAATGCTAGTCACATTACCTGGCTGGATACTTCTTATATAATTACAAAGTGTGCTTGCTAGCATTCTGTTTCCTGCTGCCTGCTATGCTTAAAGAGCTAAATATTAGATTTTGTGCGTGTGTGAGTGCGTGTGTTGCCTTCCACGGTTTACAAACAAGAGAAACTTTAAGATGAGTTATGAACAATATAATTTTATGTATATACAATATTTAAATATTGTACAGACTCTTTCTTTCTACAGTGCTATTTTCTTGTATAAAAATGCTCTTTGCCTCTGTTGATTTCATTCAGCTGTTAATTTTAAATAACGTAGTTTCTCAATCAGCTTCCATAATTATAGGCTTTTAAAGATGGCAAGATATGAAATATAAAAGGCTGATCTTATAATAATGGGAAAGAAATGCTGGTGTGTCAGAATACAGCATTCGGTCTGCAGTGCGAGTCATACCAGTTGAGCGTGCGGTACAGACACACTAGTCTGTTCCTGGGATTTTTGTTTCCTTTTTTCATAATTCCATTTTGAGCAGTTCATCATAATAATGGGTGAATTCTCCTGTAAAATATGTGAACATTGAGCACTTCTGTTCTGGGCATTTAGATATTTTGATGGCTCCTTACCTGGCCTTCTCCTCCGTAAGTAGATAACACTCATGTCCAAGTGCTGGCAGTTCATGTTAGCTGGGGAACTGACCCCAAGACTTTCTGATGGTGCCAAAATACAATTTACAAAAAGAAAAGCAGGTTTTACTTGCTTGGCATCCTGCATTAATCCACACGGGTCTGATTCTCCATGGACTTGTACCCTGAGCGGCTCCTCTGAGGTTAAAGATTTTATGTGGCCTTTCAGTGCTGAATTTAGCCTCGTGGCTTTTTCTGCTGCATGCCTGTGACACCCACTCAGTGGAGTGCCACAGGGTTGAAATTTGGCCCAGTATTTAAGTGTAATGTTTTTTCAGCCTGCCTGCAATGAACAAAGGTAGCTTGTGTGTCATCAGAAATGTAGCACCAGACTGGCAGTGATTTTTAGCAATTTTTATACTCACCTCTTAAAAGTCAGACTTGTGCTCAGCTTTTTGTTGCCTAATGGACTCCAGTGTAGTTGCTATAAAATTAGAATTTGTAATTTTTCATCCACTATCCTCTTTCAATCTGAAAGGAGCACTGTTAAACTTATTTTTGCAGCTGTGGGGACTGCAGAGGAAACTCCCACCCACTCCTTATATTTTCCCTCCCCCTCCCCCCCCCAAAACAAAGAGATAGAAAATCTATTTTTTCTGTTTAATGGGAACTCTTAGAATTAGAAGACTGTTACACAATGTGCTGTATAGTTTATAGGCCTTTGAAACAACATAAAACTAAGTGGCATGTAGCGGTCCACTTGGACACCACAAGTTGAACCATTTTGTTAGGATGGTAAAATTAATATTAAATTTAATGGAAGCAGATGTTTCAAATTCAGTTGTTGCTAGAATAGATATTCAGGTGTATTCTGTAGGATGTTCCCTCAGACGTGTTTATCAATAGGAATTTCAGATGATATTGTACAGGGACATACCCTGCAGCAGTCCTTAGGCAAAACTTCAACTTCAAGGGAGCTTTGCCTGAGTAAGAATTTGCAGGTTTGGTCCAAAGTTGCATAGTTCTAGTTAGCAGCTAGTGGGGGTTGAAGCTGGTAAATGTGCAATGATGGCTAGGACAGTAAACACTGGTATTCTCATACCAGTTTTTATATACAGGAGATTTAATGCATTATTATGAGAGAGCCTAGTTACATAATGCAGAGATTTAATAGCTGAGATATGCTGCATATTTATACTATCAAGTGGCTTGAGCGGATGAATAGTATAAAAGTTGTTGGGCATAATGTCACAATACTCACCTGCTTGGAATATTCCTAAACTATATTATAAAACCATTGTGGTCTTGTTCACCTCTGTGCAAGAGAAACTCAAATTTCACTGGCCCTTGGAGCAGTTCACAATTTGTCAGGATTGTATCTGAATACTCTTGTGTCTTCAAAGATGTCAAATAAAATACAATACACCTCTGGATTATGTGTTACAGTGTTTTATTATTACAGTTCACTGGGGCTTTTTACATGGACTTAGTTCTAAAAATGCTCAGGCTGCCTTTTTTTATAATGTGCTTTTTTAACATATATATGTAAGAATGCACTACTTCTGCTCTTGATTATTTCTTAATATGTGTATTAGAGCAAAGGCAGCCAAACTACATATGCTGTAGATTATTAGGAGGCCTGCATGGATTGCTTCACTCCTAAGTATATTGCTGAGGCTAAAATTGCTTTCAGATACTATAGTTGCCAAAAAATTGGATTATGTTCTTTTATATACAGCAAAGATACTACGAACAATGCGAAAGAGCTGGGAAATCACTGGCCATGCAACTGAAGGAGCAACAGGTAGGCATCGTAAGGCATTAATTAGAAATCCTCAAGATACTAATTTGAGGTTGCCTCAAACCTCAGAATCCGTATCAGGATTATAAAGAGCTCCACATCCAGTGGCTGTGTGTATGTATTTATACTTGTACCCAAGTTCAGGGGCCAGAGGGTTTGTTTCGACCATTGTTGTGTCCTTTTACAAATCTGTTTCAGTCACTGATCTTAAATTCAGGCATCCTGAATTTTAAGTCTATTATTTAGCTGAGTCTTATGACCCAACAATGTATTCAGAATACTATATTTCTGTGCACTGAACCGAGCTGCTTGCTGCCCCTGCAAAAAAATTGGGAATGTTAATGTTTACACAAGTTGCCAAAAAGGAGTAAAAACATCCATAACCGAAGCAGAGATCCAGGCTGAGATTCTGGTTTAGATCGAAGCTGCGACTGGATGTGATGAAGAAGGGAAACTGCAGGTAACTCCGCAGCTTTCTTACTAAATGCCAGTCCTAGTGTGATCTCAATCCCGGGCACCTCTTTTTATCTCTCAGCTTGCCCCATCATACCCATGCCTCCTAATCTTGAAGGGTGGGATGCAGCTTGCTTTCAGTACACCATGGAAAGTGAAGTGCAGACAGTAAGCTCCGTCTACAGAAAATAATTGGAGTCCAATGGCCCGCAGTCTTCAACTCTAGTGAGGCACCACACTGGTCAGTAAAACAGATTAATATTGAATTGACCTGAAATAAGACATTTAGATTTTGTTCAACAAAATGAAGCATCTCAATATGAGTCAACCTAATGGAAAATTTAAACATTTTGACATGGAAAGCACGTCTTTTGTGCAACGTTCATTTTCTATTTGGGATGGGGGGAACATTTGGATGAACACTTCATGACGAATGGCAATAAGCATTTATTCGGCTTGAATTTTACCTGAATGCAAGGAGCTTGACAATTGTCCTATTTTTTTGTTTTAGCCATGTTTTACCATTTTAGAACTTCACTGATTTAACTGGAAAACACAAAAGTGTTGTAAAATGTGGAGCCAAAAACATTTTTGGCTAATTATTAAATGATTCTGTCCCACACCCCAGTGACAGAGGCTGGGTAGGGCCTGACGTGGATCAGATAACAGAAATCTTTAAGATACCTACACCTGGCCCTTCCATGGGATTACCTGGATTCAAACTGAAATGTAAATTTACATTCAAAGGAGCCGTCAAAGAATTTGGGCAAAATGTTGCCACAGGGAACCCTTCCCTTGTGAACGTCTCATTAAAGGATGAAAATGAATAAATGTGTTTCACTCCCAGTGCTGCAGGCGGCACCTCCCGTCAGTAAAGCCTGGCATCTTCCTGCTCTTGACACTGCAGGCGGCATTTCTGCTCTCATTAGCACCGTGGCTGATCCTGTGCTTGTGCTGGGGGCGATTCAACAAAACAGCAGTGGCTGCAGGACGTGTGTGCCCAGCAAAGCAGCAGCTGCCAGCTCAGTGTTAAAGATACCCCACCCGTTGGCAACCCCCACCCCCAGGCTATGCCCTTCCTGCCTTGAAAAAACATTGGGGAAACGCCGGGGTCTTTCCCAAGCTGGTAGTTCAGTCACTGAAGCAGCCGATGGTGACCATCCCGCACAGTCCCTGCTGCGGGTCACAATGGGGCTGAGGTCACAATGCCCGGGCCCCACCGGGCAGCTCCGCTGAACAGGGACTGACCCGCCGCAGCTTGCCGGAGCCCCCGTGTCCCCTCCGGTGCCTGCAGCCCCCAGCGCAGCTCCTCCACGCTGCTTTTCGTCCCTGCCTCCTGCCTGCTCAGGTGGTTCCCATTTTTGTGCCTCCTTTGGGTGAGTCCCAGGTTGAAACTCCAGGCTCCACAGCCCAGGGACCTTTCCATCAGGGGGTGGGGGAGCAGGTGCCTCCTCATCCAAAAGTGGGGTGGTTTAATTACAAGCTCTGGAGCTCTGCCAGCCTGCAAGACTAAAGTTTGTTCACGACTGTTTCACATATTCCTGCGACCCTCTTCTGGGTTGCGACCCACAGGTTGAGAAACATTGCTCTAGGGTTCAGCACAATGGGATACAGCAGCTGCTTAATGTCACTGCATACGGGACCTCAGGCCTGGGGGTGAAGAGCACATCCAATACAATGGGCCATTTTTTTCCATAATTGTTATTTAGCCATTTCCTCCCCCACAAAAACAGTCATTCAGGCACCCATGTGAACATGTCTGTTCCTACAGAAAGTGCCTTGGGAACCTGCTGTTTTTCCCAGGTAAAAGTGTGTGTTGTTGCTGGGCCGCTCCAAAACTAGAGCTGGGCAAAGTGTAAACGGCCCCAAGCAGACGCCGTTTGCAAAATCCTTTGATGATTCTGTGGGCTGTTAAGTATGATCTTGCTTACCAGGTTTTTATGCCAGTGTTTTTCCTTTGGGGTTAATAAACTTCTGATTTATGGTACTTTGAGTGAGGGTTTTTTTATTTTTATGCTATGAGCATTCACTGTTGGGTATGTAACACATGTAATGTGAAAATGCAGCGGTGTGACCAAGATATCAGTATTCTAGCACAGGTCTTGCACTTAAGTACTGGCTTCTGCATCTGTAGAAGAAAATCGTTCTGCTGGTGGTGTTGGTTGCACCCTCTTTCTTCACTCCAGTGTTGCGTGTGGCATAAGTGTCAGCAAAGGTAAAGGGGGTAGGAACTGCTCTTTATAACAACTGCAGTGCAGAAGTTGCCTTGCCCATACCTCACCCTGTTGTCTTTATTCCTAATACGTAGCTGACACTTGAGCATCCTCACTTTCAGGCTGCTGTTCGTACTGTCTTTCCCTAGAGCCGTTCCCTTCTCTCTCACATCGTTGCCTTAAGGTTGAATTTTACTTTGTGATCATATCCTTCTCCCCCTACTGGAAATTGTGTTTTCAAGGCAATAACATTTGAGCTCCTTTTGTCACTCCAGTGGTTACGGCAAATTTATTACCTTTCAGGGCTCTTGCTCTAGTGAGTGTCTCTATTGCAGCCTTCATTTTACATATCGCTCTTCCTCGAAGTACTTCCAAGGTTGTCAGCGTGTGCTTGGTTTGGGAACGCTGTTGCCGTACGAGCTCACATTTATATCAGCTTCCTCACCGCAGTCCACCTTAGCAGCAGACTCGCTGCTTTTTTTGGAGAACATGCCTTTTTGTGCCTGCAAGATTTTCAACTTGTTCGTTAAGGGCTGACTTTATACTCGTAGATGCAGTCTTGTGGCACATCAGTGCATTTTATTTGCTCTAGTTTCTTTGAATCATTTTATAGGCGGATATTTGATTACATTTAACTGCTGTCTAGATTTTCATAACTAGCAGATGCACGCTGGTCACTTTAATGCTGACTTCTGTTTTATACAGACACAGCTGTCACTACAATATTTGCAGCTGTTGCTTGTAGGCGGTACCAAGCATAGCACAAGTACAGAGGTAGTGCTATCTAGGTACTGAGGCAAGATCTAAAACCTTAACTTTATTAAGCTAGGGTATTATTTGAAATATTTGACTTGGATGTAAGAGAAACTTTTGGACATATGAATAGTGCAAAAAATAACACGTTTACCTAGCTGGTCTGCTCCCACTTGATGTTATTTATGCATGAGATATACTGCAAAGCTCCGTTCCACGTGTGCTAGTATTACTTCACGTAAAACAGGGGATCTATTATGTAGCTCTCTATACGTTTTTAATATTCTTGTGCATGAGACTGTTCAATAGAAAACAACACTATTAAAACAGCAGGACAGCATTTTTGTTCTTGATTATATTGCAGTGACGTTACTGACATGTGGCTTCAGTGGAATTAACTTTTGAGTTTACACTAACGTAATACATAAGCTGACTTTGGCCCATTAGCTTCCTCTTAAAACAGGCTATTGCTTATTTTTCATGCTATAAGAGATGTATAGTGAATGACTTGAGATGAGAGTTTAGGTATCCGTGTCCCTTTTGTTTCACTAAGGGGGAGCATGAAACCAATCCGAAAATATGTGGATGCGTGCAACCCTCTGCTACCTGGATATACAGGTAAATACTGTTTGGCTCTCCTTTCTCAGCCCTAAATCCAACTGAACTGTCCAGCGGAGAACTACCTGCATTAGGGGAAATCCTCTGATGACAGACCTGCAATAGCAACCCCTATACTACTCCTTTCACAGGGACTGGGTTTTGTGATGAGGGGAACGTAAGCATGGTTTAAAATCACCACTCAGCATGGCTGGTTGGGAGAACGTGGTACAGAATGACAGCGCTGATTTTGAATTCATTTAATTGCATTCATTAGTTAGCTGATGGGGGACACACATATACAACAGTTTGATAAAGACCCAAACCACTTTATCAAATGTTCATTTTGATTTAGATCCAGGATTTTGTAGACTTTTTTTCAGTTTAGACCAGGGCTGTCCAACTGACAGCTTGTGGATTGTATGTAGCCCCTGAAGGGTTAGCATGCAGCGCGCACACAGGAGGTTAGCCCTATTTCCTTAGCGTTTAACATAGTCAAAGCATTCAGGCTGAATATTAAATATTACCTGATGCATTATACAACCCTTCCTTATAATGAAAGTAAGTATGTACATGATAAAATTTGCTTTGGGACTTGCACTTCTGCATGAAATAATTGCTTCTATTGTTATACAGCAGTTTTGTTCTAATACAACCCTGATTTGCAGCAAGTCCAGAATGAAAGATCTGTAAATAATCATAAGTAAGGGCTATAAAATACAGTGAATAGTATCAGCTTACCCCATTGATATATGGGACATGTGCCTTATTCACTGTTAGAGAAATTCACATAATAAAGTGCTTTGTCATAAAGGGATTGTACACACATAGCCCTTGTCAAAATGTGTTTTATTCTTAAGGTTATATTTCCAAACTAAGGAGGTCACGGTTCTTGTTATCAAGTACATAAATATACAAGAAATCATTTGAAGAGCTAAGCATGGCAGATAATTAAGTGTTTGATTATTTACCTCTGATTTTAAATGCTTATATACTTTTCTATTAGATCCTGGGAAATTTATAAAAAAATCTGCTAACATTGCAGGCTACATCCCTCAAAGATGCAATAGAGTTGGCACTAGTTATGGAAACGATTCTTTTGTGTGTATGACCTCCATGTACAATGCTGTCCAAAGAAACAACGACAAGAAGGATGAGCTAAGATTCATAGCAGCCACTACACCCCGACTTCCACCTATCTGCTGCAATGAAGATGTTTTACAAGCCCTTTATGAGTATAATTATAAACACCATCCTTATATGCTAGGTACTGTATTTAACTTGTAAAGAACGTGATTTCAGCTAAACATTCAATTAATGTTACTAGTACAATGTGAAATATAATTACAGTCTTCAAGGACACATTTAAGAACCAGATTTTGCCTTCAGGCTTGCTAGTGCATGGCCCTGATTTCAATGGGAATTGCACACGTGTCCAGTCAGAGACAAAATTTGGCCTTTTCACCTTCTATTTCTTTTCTAAGCCTTGGGTCGCCTTAATTTGGTACATTTACAGGTGCACACTTCTCGATGTGAAAGGATTTCCATGGGTCTTGCACCAATGCTAATTGTGTTGCATAAATGGGACTGCAAACAGATTCAGCCTGCGACATGTCCACAAAGCAAGCTACTCTCTAAAACCCACAGCCGACATTTCAAGTCTGGTGCTAATAACCACAGAAAAAAAGCATAAAATGAGCCAAAAGAACAGCTGTTGCCAGAATGTGAGATCTGACTTTCTCAGAGGTCTCCCTCCTGTTTTCCAAACAACCGTCCTAACCCTCATCTGAACGTCTCTGCAATGCCGGGGGGAGGCTGAGTTGGAGTTCCTTTATTTTGTGGAAAAGTGGCCCGTGTTTCTGAACTGCTGCGCACCGACAGCTCAAATAAACTGTGATGGGATCTGCAGAAGTTCCTTGTCACTGAAAATTGAGTCTCTTACTTTGGTATCTAATCTTAAGACATTTCAGTTATGACATTTTTGCCTGCTTTGTTAGGACTGGATCCTGCCATCTGTGTGTCACAAGCAAAGTACCTTGTGGAGAAAGTGATCCTGTGCTAAAATATTACTCAAATGCAGAGGGGCGTGGGGACAGAACTGAGCCTTTAACCCTTTAATAATGAGGAAACTTAAACAGGTTTTGAGTAAAAGCAAAAAAAAAAAAAAAAGTACATTTGACCCTGTATTGGTCCACAAATTGTACTGTGTATAAAGAACATTTTCCAGCAGCAAAAACTGTCTTGCTTTACCACACTAAAAGTGCCAGTGGCAGGAGTGTCATACAGCCCCTAGAGACAAGAAGCTGTTTCTGCTAGGGTGAATTATGATTTTTAGAGGTGATGGTAGTTGCCACCCATGTCCAGTTTCTTACCTCTAAGCATGTAAATGGCTTCATTTATTTTATTAGGCAGATGAAGTTTGGCACATGGAACTGAATCCTATGCGAGCATATCTGAGGTATTTTGTAAAATCAAATGATAGAAATCCTGAGCCAGCTATGACAAATTGTACCGGTAGCAAATGATAGTTGTGGAGATAGCTCAGCTCATCTGTTTGTGATTTTTGTCTTCAGCTACATGGACCTGACTTCTGACCTGGCTGGAGCCCGCCAAATATTTCCAAAGGAACCACTAGGTTTGCGTCCTAGCCGAGGAGTCCCTTCTAATTCTTTCTCATTCAGAAAGTACTAACATCTGTTTCTCAGTTTCCAAACATTTAACTCCCTGTTCTAATAATAAACGGTGTTAGTTTGGTGCTGATATGGTTAATACAAGTTCCATAGTTAGAGTTTTAGTCCTACCGTATTGTCACATTTCATTGCAGGTTTGGTTGGGGAATCACCCAGCCTCTCTGACATATACAGGAAACTACGAAGTTACTCTCACATCATAACGCCTTAAAACGTGTCCTTCTCACTCTCGTAAGGATCACAGAGTATTCCAGGGATTCCAGTTCTCCCATCAGCCGTACCTCCTTTTCCTCCAACTCCTTCCTTTGCATAAGGGAGCTTATTTTGTAGGACTGTGTGAAGCTTTGGGTGCTGATTCAATTCGGAGGTAGGTTCGGCCTGATTTGGCAGCTGAATCTCCAAATCCGAATCGAATCAGGAGACCAATAAAAAGGTCCACATTGGATTGATTCAAAGCTCTCTGAATTGATTTGGAAAAGATTCATAGAGCTTTGGAGATTTGGGCAGTCCTCACTCCTGCTGCAGGGAGCTGGACCCGGACTCCATGCCGGTAAGTAGGGGGCGGGGACAGGGGGGCTGGAGGAGGGGAGAGGAGACCATGGGGAGACCCCTCATCATTTCCTTC
>NW_017728951.1:15437759-15466268 GCF_001723895.1 Crocodylus porosus
TGTATGGGGGGCTCTGCCACCTGACCCCTGCCTGCTTTCCCAGCCCCCCCTAATCTTCCCCCCCGCCCCATTGGCTGCCCTGCCTGGCCTCAGCTCCTGGCTCTTTAAAAAATATTTAAAAAGCCCTCACTCACTGGCTCCTGCAGTGGCCTCACGGCTTCTGGGAGCTCATGGCAGAGTCCCCCACACATAGGACAGTGCGGGGCAGTCCCACTGCTTGGCAGGAGCTGGTGAGTTCGGGTCTTTTTTTTTTTTTTAAGAAACAGGAGCTGGGGCTGGGTGGGGCATCTATTGACAGGGCTAGGAGAGCGGGTGGAGGATGGGCCTGTCCGATGGGGAGATTCATCTGATTCAGCAGCAGCCAAATTAATTCAGGGCAGTGATTTGAATCAGCAAATCGAATCACTGTTCCCTGAATTGGCCTAATCCGAATCAGAAGCGAATACTAGCCACTTCTCACAAGCCTATTATTTTGTAGTACTTCGCAATTCATAGACTATTGAGTACCTTCTCTTCTTTGAGAAACATGGGCTAGGTGCAGATCTTACCCTTCGTGTGTATTATAGAAAGAACTTCAAAGCCATAACAAAACAGATGTTCACAGCACTTAAAGCACTTTAAAAAGGGTGGGTCCTGCTCTAAGCTAACCCTTGATGGATGTGGTAATAGACTAAAGTGCTTTAGGTTAAGTGCTTTTTGAACATCTGTACCACACCCATCACTCTTCAGTGTCAGTTGCATTTTGCTGCCATCCCAGGGGTCCCTCACTTGTTAGCATTGGTTCATCTGCTCTGGGTAAGCACTGGCCCAGCCCTGTCTTCTCTATCATCTCCCTGCACAGTCAGGTGGGGGGAAAAGGGGGAAGAATGGAGCCTCTGCTGTGCAGACCCCCTCCCCCAAGCTTATAGGCTCGAGTCTTGGTGGGGGCTGAGCCAGGTCCACATGCCAGAGAGGCTCTGTTTCCAACCCCTACTGGATTCAGTTCCCAAAAAACCAGCTGGGCAACACCGTAGCTTCTGGTTGGAGGTGTCAACAGGCTGGGATGGGGGAGGGGAGAAGGGAGCCCCCTGCTGCAATGAACCCACCATAGCTTTCTGGCTGGGGCTTCTGGGAGGGAAGTTGTGTCTGTCCAGCAGGAGGGCTCCCTCGCTGCCCCCCACCCCAGTTCCTGGCACAGCAAAAAGCCAGCCGGGCAGCCCCACGCTGCAGCTCCTGGCTGCAGTTGTCAAGAGGTGAAAAACCAGCTGGGCAGCCCTGTGCCATAGTTCTTGGCTGCAGCTGCAAAGAGGCTGGGGTGGGGGAATAAGGGGATCCCCTGGCCATGCAGACCCAGCCTAGCCCTCCCCCTGACACCCCAACCAGCAAGTTGTGGGGGGGTCCTCGCAGTGGGGTCTCCCTTCCCCCAACCGTCCCCCTCAAGCCACTGCAGATAGTCTCCAGCTGGCAGAGGGAGTGGGGCTAACTCTGGCAGCCTCCTTGAAGGTGTGCAGGAGTGCTCCCCACCTGCTAGCCTTGGCCAGTATGGGCAGGCACTGAGCCCACTCCCAACCACTGAACGGCAAATGTCTGTTTGGTTCATTCCTGCACTAACTTACAGCACTTTAAGTTAAGTGCCATACAGCACTTCCTCCAAAGGACTTTTGGAACATCTCTACTCAGCCATGATCTCGAAACACAAAAGTTCTGGCATGGGGTCATAATTTGCCAAGGCCTTCGTGCTGCAAAAGATGGCCACAACAGGATCCTGCAGATCCTTGGCAGCCGTTATATGCACTAGACTGTTCCCAATTTGGAGTTCCTCAGTCTGGGATGAGTGCTTTTCTCTCTATGTCATTTCATCCACCACTGATCAGCAACAGCCTCCAGTGATTGAAAAATGGCAGCTGCTTAACTGGGCAAAGAAATATAACACTGCAGTTTAAAGCAGGAATTCCAGTTGTTTCCTATTAAAACGGCAGGGGACAGGTATATGGCCAGTAGAATGCTATTTCTGGTGTTGGACTCGGGATAGAGCTAAGGTACTAATGTTCATGCACAAGCATTTGGAGATCACCGATTAGATCTAACTGAGTTCAATTAAAAAGCTCTTACTGACTCCGGTGTGTTTAATTGACCACTGGCCAAAGTCTAGAGGGTGTTTTCTTTTTAGTAAAGCAACAAGTCTTGGTGAAGTAAATTCTGACACCGTTTATATGACTTCTGGTTTGGGTTAGTGCAGTGTTTCAGGTGGCCTAAATAGCACTGCCCTGAGTGAAATGAATTTCGTAGAACCCCGTGAGAGTGTGTGCCAAGCAGTATTACATTACCTCCCTTCTGGGAGCAATTTTTTTCCAATTTGGGACAAACATCCCATTTTAGGGAATCTGCAGGTCAGCAGGGCACTGCCCTGAAAATCAGGACTGTCCCAGAAAACGTGGGTTGATTGGACACTTTGACTTAGGACTTATTCAAAGGTGAGCAAGGACTGCACAATCTGCCCCGCATTAGAAAACAGTAGTGTTAACTAGGTACCACTAAGGTGTATATCAGAATAATGGGCACCTGTACATGCGCTGGACGTCTGCTCCAAGTTGTGCTAATTAGCACAGGTCTAAACAGTTTCGATTAATCGAGTCTCCTAGAGCGTGCTAATTAGCATGCTCCAACATCCTCCGTGTCACATGCATTCAGCGTCCCTGAGCTTCAAAATGGCAGTGGGCACGCTTTAACTAAAGCTCATTGAATGAACTTTTGTTAAAGCACCCCGCCACCATTTTGAAGCGCAGGATGCTAAATGTATCTAATGCTGTGAACACTTCAATTACAGTCACTCTTGGAGCCTCTGTAATTAAAGTGCCCTCCACCCCGAAGCATGTGTAATGATGCCCAGTGAGATTACTCTTGGTAAGGGCCTGGCACATGAATTAACAGCACTTTTTTTGTTCAAGCAGGCATTTTCTTATTGCCTATGATAAAACAGAACCAGGTAATTTTCTTAGGCTGCTCAATGTAATTTGGACTTAAAAGCTATCTTATGATTTTTCAGGGACTAAGGAAACTAGGAGAACCTTGCTAGAGCCACCAATTCCAGGCTGGAGTGGGTTTGTGCCTAGGGCGAAGGTCACTGATCTTGGAGATGGTGTCCGCTACCATGAGATGGCCAAGAATTGCTACCAGGATTTTAAGAACATAATAGATCAAGTCACGTGTGGTCCTTCTAGTAAAATAAACAGGTAAGTTTATATTAGAGTTATATAATTATATTATATTATAGATATAATAACTATATTATATATATTAGATCAATAGAATTATATTAGATAATATACAGGTGAAAAGCATTATATAAGGTTATTATTTTATGAATGGCTTGATACACTAGAGCATATAAGCCTGTGTTGGTTTCTGAAGACTGCAGCATGGTGCATGTCCTTAATACTTGTATTTTAAAACCTTGCTTCTCTATTATTAGTTCTTAATACTTACAATAAAGAGCACACAAGAAGCACTGTATATGGAAGCATGTTAACTCGTGTCTTGCATGTGCTGATGCTTTCTGCCGGCAATTTGAACCATGACACTTAAAGACCTACTTGCCGGGGGCACCCTGCCGATGACCCTTGTAAAGTATTTGCAGCATCTCCTGCTGCATGTTGGATGTAAGGTCTTGTCTTGGATCCACACCTTACTTGCATAAAGCACCCTTATACCACATGGTGATTCCTGAGGTCAGCCAGGAGCAAGGTCCTGCAGATACAACCAGTACTGCAAATCCACTTGGCAAAAACATGGCAGGTTTTTCTCTGCAGTTGCTCCTCAGCTCTGGAATTGCCTTCCTCTCGAGGCCTCCAAAATCCAAGCAATTTGGAAGGGATATAGGACCTTCCTATATGGGCAGGCATTTAGCCACCAAAGCTTGGCTGAGATGTGGTTTAGTGGGTCTCTGTTTTATGTGGCTATTCTAGTTCTGTTTTAAGCTTGTTTTGTTCTTTGGGGTTTTTTTGGTCCCGTTGTTGTGCTCTTGTTTTATAAGCTTTTCTGTCCCCTTATTGCAAGCCTCCCTGAACCTTTGTTGGGAATGGCATCATATAAATCAAATCAATGAATGG
Organism: Crocodylus porosus; assembly: GCF_001723895.1. NCBI lineage: Eukaryota > Metazoa > Chordata > Crocodylia > Crocodylidae > Crocodylus > Crocodylus porosus. Next base: position 15,441,848 of record NW_017728951.1, read on the forward strand.
ATAAATAAAAAGGATGACTTTGATGACCAGTGTTGCACAATTCTCTCATGGATGTTCACCCACGGCGCGTTGTGCGCATCAGGACAGTACATAGCAGTAGCTGAATCCTCAGTCTCGAAAGGGCCTCCTTTTACAGCCAAGAGCACAGTCTGATCTTGGTGGTGCCTGCATGTGAGCTCTGGTGAAGACTGAAAGTTCAGTGGTGAGATGAAAAGAAACTCCTGGGAACACAGTGGTTTTTTAATCCAGCAATACTCATTGGATGTCTACAGATGTCATTTATTTGTTTTGCCAATGATTTCAAACGTCAGGGTTTTTTCTATTTATTTGGCACTTTTATTGCCATAAAACTTCAGTCAGCGCAAAACTTACTGTCAACAAAGCCTTTGCAGTTGTCAGGAAAGTGAAACCAGAGGAGTAAACTAAGTGATTTGTGTCTTTTGTCCTGGGGAGGGCAAGGGTGCCGCTTTACAGGACTAGCAGCCGAAGAGGCCAGGGCTCCTAACAGTGGGGTCCTCCTATTTAACGGCTGAGAAAGGCAAAGCATTTGGCAGCTTGGAAGAGGTGGCAAGGCATCAGATGTGAGGTTCTCCATTCCTAAATCGGGTGCAAGGGAGTTCTTCCTTTCCTCCTGCCACCGAGTAGAAGTTCCTGCTCCTTCTCCCTCCAGCTGATAAGGAAATACATTAAATTCAGCACATCCATTTCCCATAGACTGGTGCTCAACCAACACAAACTCACCCCACATATGCCATCATGGGGTGCATTTACACGAGACACTTACTGCACTTTAGCTTAAAAGCACTGAGCGGTAGTGTGGCAGGTCAAAAACCATACTCATACGCTACTGCGCAGTGGCATTAGGCTAATGCACAGCAAGCATCACAGAATAACCGTGCACCAGCATTACTGTGCAGTAACTTTAGTTACTGTGCATTTAGTTAATATTTCATTAGGCAATTACTAAACTAAATGTTCAGTAACTAAGGCACTTTAATGAACGTGTAGCAATGTCCATAGCCTCTTTGTGAATCCTTGCCGAGGCTGTAATTAAGGTTTTGCTTTAGGGAGGCTGCTAATGCGCTGTGTGTCGAATGTTTCTCTGCAGTAAATACTACGCTTCTTATGGTCACGATCCCCTTCCACACAGCTTTTATGGAATAAAGTAAAGAGGAAAATGCACTGCATTATTGGAGTTGCATGTATTTAGGTCAGAGAGCAGACCTTGGTCCAAAGAATGAAATCTTGGTCCATTGAAATGTATGGGAGATGCAATCTAAGACTCATTTTATGACTCCACTAGTGATGCTGCAGCATTCTCCCTTTGCTCACTTGATTCTGTGCTTTTGCAAAGCTCCCATAAAGGGCAATAGATATGAGGAACGTTTATGTGTTTTGGACATACAAGGAAGGCTCGGTGAGCAGTGCACTTCCAGATGGGAGAATACACATCTCCACGAACTATGGATGAGACGGTTGAAATTCAAATCTGAAAACTATGTGCAATGTGGTACCAGCTAAGAAAATTCCAAAAGCATCCAAGTCCGGTTTTAAAAGGATTCATTCTGAATGGTCATTTTATATTATTTTAGAGGCGAGAAGCCCGACGCTGAAGTTAGCCACACTCCAAAGGTGTACCACAGATCCTACAGGCCTGAAGGGATGATACCAAAATACACTGGTCACGTTCCACGTAAGGACTTTGAATGTCTTGCCTTTAAAAACATACAGTTCACTATTGCAAAACTGTTTTCCAGCACTGATTTACTACTTATTTATTTTGGTTGTTCCCTCTTTTTGAATTAAAAGCTTCCCATCCAATACTCTAGCTGCTCTTAACAATATTTTAAAAGCACTTGTTTAAATATTGTTGATTTACAGCAGTAAGAAATAACCCTGTGTCAAGAGGATTGTAACAAAAACCAACTAGCCTTTCCACAAAATCCTCACCAGTTGCTTACCAGCTAACCCACCTCCTTAGTGGGGAGGAAGAAAGGGCCAACTTGGCAGTTCAACCTCAAGGCTAGCAAACAAGGGAGAGAAGTGAGCTCCAATGGCTCAGACACTAATGGGGAATATTGTGCCAAATACCCCTCTTTTCTCTGACGTCAGTGGGAATCCATTGTAGGCACTCCAAGGAGGCCCTAAATTGGGTAGGGGATTAGCATTTAAGCAATGGACGTTTGTTTCTTGCAGATCAACATCTTATTGTTGGAAAAACCTATGGAAACTTGTGCCGAAGCTGCTCTGCGTGCAGTCACAAGGAGGCGTGCTATGGCGCATATCTCACTAAGAAACATCGTGCCGAATGGAAGCACCAGGAGAACAGGGAATGTGACGTGAAGAGCTGAGACACGTAATGCTTTCGACTTTGGCAAGTGCTGATTAAAAGCCTAATTAAATACTATCTGTGATGCGTGTGTCTAAGCCTTTTAGGCTTGATTCCAACCTTTAATGCTTTATTATTTTGAGATGTGTCGTGCTTTGGACAAATTTCACTTGTGAGGCGAACATAAAATCAGGTTCTATGAGTCATGAACTCATCTAGCGTTTAGCGCTCAGCTTTCTTTTAATGTCCTTTAGCAGAAATACTCAGAGACTTGTTCATTATAATGCACTTCTGTTTTCCTGAATGGAGGGCACTGAGTGTTTGGACTGCGGTAAAAAAATTACCAGGGCGAAAAATTCCAGAGAGCAAGAAATCTGCACCGTGGACAGGGATTCAGTACAGGAGGGCAGGCATCGTGTGTTGGGCTAAAGCATTTTAACAAGTAACATTTAAAATACTGCTTCAGCCAACGTTTCCAAACTGCTGACAGCTGAGCCCCACTTCATAAAAATAGAATCATTCTTGCTGTAATTCAGCCACCCCCTTTGTGATCAAAGTCTCCTCATTTATATTTATATGGGATTGACACATACTTGTTCCCCTGCCTCCTGGCTTAACTTTTTGTGTCCTTTGATGTGGGCATATCCTATGTTTTGGGAAGCTGGAGTATAGAAGGAGGCTGAAGCAAAAGATATCAACAGATTGTGATACAGCCAGTCATGTAGATGTCATTATTTCCAGGACTGGTGGGTTTGGAGAGATCAGAGACTCCTTTTCTCCTCAGCTCATAGCCACAGGGCATTAGGCCTGTGCGAAGCGGCAAGTATTTGCTTCAGATTCAGCTGATTCGGGGGACAGTGTTTCAATTCGGTGATTTGAATCACTGTCCCGAATCAATTCGGCCAAATCTCCGAATCACCCAGGCCCGTCCCCTACAGCCAGCAATGGCTGCCCCATCCACCCCAGCTCCCGGCACTTGTTAAAACCCCCCCGACCCAGTGGGTGCTGCAGGGCAGGGGGCAATCCCTGCTGCTCCCCACTGCACACTGCATGGGGGGCTCTGCACGAGCCCACTGCCCCAGTCCCCCCATGGCTGTCAGGCCCACCATGGTTCCGGCCCTTTAAGAAAAACAACTCCCACCCCCGGACTCACCTTTCCTGCTGGCGGGGGGGGGTGATCCCCGCTGCCCCTCTGCGCAAGCCCCCTGAAGCCCCAAGGCCACTGCAGGAGGGGTGAGTTCAGGGGCTTTTCTCCTTTTTTTTGTCTTAAAGGGCCGTAACTGAGATGGGCAGGACAGCCATGGGGGGAGTGGGGGGGTTGGGGGACTTGTGCAGAGCCCCCCGTGCAGTGTGGGGCAGTGAGGATCGCCCCCATGCCTGGCAGCACCCAGTGAGCACCAGGGCTTTTCTTTCAAGGGCGGGGGGCTGGAGGACAAGGCAGGGGTCGGGGGAGCTGGGGGAGCAGGCAGGGGTCCCCCCATGGTCCCCTCCCCCCTACTTACCAGTTCCGAGTCCAGCTCCAGCTCCCTGCTGCAGCCTCCGGGGACTGCCCGACTCATCAAAGCTCCCCGAGCCTTTTCCGGAGATTCAGAGAGCTTTGAATCGTTTCGGACCTTTTAATTGCTCCCCTGATTCAATTTGGATTTGGAGATTCAGCCACCAAATCAGGCCGAATCGCCTCCGAATCAAATCATCACCCAAAGCTTCGCATAGCCCTATAGGGCATCACTACCAGTCTGGTTCTGATCTAATGAATATGGTTTGTAAAGTTAGCTCAACATACTGAGATCACATACCAACAACTGCACCTGACCTTTCGTCCCACACGTGAATCTGAACCATATTAGCAACTGCGAGGCAGGTTGTGTGAATTTCCCTAATGTGACCCACGGAGCAGGCCACCTCCTTTGTGCTGCTGCCACAGACCTGGAGCGCCACATGGGAACATGCAACAATTCTTCCCCTTTTCATCTCGTTTCCCTTGCCCCTGACCACTTGCACAGCCAGAAACAGCTATGTTAATAATATCAGAATATCAGGATACCTCCTAAAGCAGGACAAGAAGACCAGAAGGATCTAGATCTTAAAAATGGGTGGTCTGCAAATATTTATTGGTACGTTTCCTGCTTGGAACCACGTCAGAGAAGCAGACCTGTTTGGAAAACAAACCAAAGCAGCAGCAGATCATTGCAGCTCCCCAGTTTTGTTATGCTGTTATCCTTCTTGGGGGTTTTGTTATCTTCATATGGTAAGAGAGACCTTTTTTTCCCCTACCAATATTAGCGCATACATCTGTGTCTAGCTAATTACATTTCTTTATTATATGTAAAACTAGTTTGTTCTGTCACAATGATCAAACTCTGACCTGAGGGAGTGATGGGAGGAAGGTTTGAATTTAGCTTTGCTAATCAATTCCATAATATCTCCTTTTTTTTACAATGGCATGATTTAATAGCACCAATTTTTGCTTTCAGGTCTTGACTTCTGCGTTAAGCATTTAAATTTCAATTTTTTTTAATCTTTTAACCTTTATCCCTTTGATTTTTTTTCTCAGCCTATAATTTATTATGCAGTTTCCTGTCAGAGAAGGAGGTAGACTAGGTGACTTTTACTGTGTTGCAAATTATAATTATTAGCGTTATTTGCATTAGTAATGGATTCATTCTTACAACTGAAAACAATTCCATTATCTGATCAGACAGCTATCTTCACATTGTCCGGGATCATAGATTTTCATTAGGCACCTCTTGCTCACTAGGTCAAAAGGAGCACTCTTCTTCAATACAGTAGTAGATGGTCTATCTGCTCATAATGCTTCCCTGAGCAAGAAAAGAGTGCTAACCCTTTAGGAGCAAACCCCTTGCTGCTTCTCCTCTGTCTTTCCATCACACCTGGAAAGAGTATGTCTAGACTGCCATGTATGATAGAGATACCGAAACAACTTCAGAGACGGGAAGCAACCCGAGTGCCCTTCTCAGCATGCCGAATGGCTTGATGTGCTGCTCTGCACTACCACAGATAAACGGCTATCCGTATTGAGGTGTCTGCACTACACTGCAGTAGGCAATGTGGTTCTACTCTAAGTGAGAAATACATGGTTTTTTAACACAACCTACAAATGGTAATCAAAATACCTTTACGTGTGGTCAGTAGATGTTGGCCCAGGCTTGTAATGCAGTTTCAGTGGCAGAAAATGCAAGCGTAATTTTTACTTTACCGCTGCAGACGTTTTGTCTCTTCTTTTAAAGTAAAGGTAGATGTGTCTGTATCTTTGGACCAATAGGAGGATTGCATTCTTCCAGTTCTCCCTTATCCCGCTCCGTGTGAGAGGCAATGTTGGGGACAACCTATCAGCAAAGGATGAGATTGAAATGAATGGAGAATCTTCTTCATCTGTGCTTCACCTTTAAAACATTTTGCACCCTCCTGGGGATATGACAAGCTCACAACAATCGCTGTCCAAATTAGCGAGCACTTGGGAGTTGGAGCCTGGGGACAGGTAAGGGAAGTGGATCTCAGCTTTGTTAGACCTGAGAACCCCCCTCGTTAGGCTCAAGGGTATCCCTTAGAAAGTGCCAACTCTTAGTTTACACTTATTTTTTGACTGGAAAAATAATAGAGCCATTCTTCTGTTGCAGAAAACTCAGAAAAACCACAAAAGGTCAGAATGATTATAGAACAGTTTCCTGCTGAAATCTGAATTTATCTTGTGAATCATGTTTGCACATCTAACAGTGCTAACATGACATAGCACCCCATAGCATTCTTGAATGGCTCTCAAGGCACCCCACAGTGCTGGGGCACCCGGGCTGGGGATCAGTGATGTAAGGCTACTGACTTGGTTGAGCATTTTTAGTGATTCAGAACAACATGGATCGGGGTTGAGGGCAGCAGAGAACTTTTTTTCTTCTCCCTTTCCAGTTTTATCATGTTAAAGTCAAAGTGAGTCAGTTTTTGATCAGAGGAGAAAAGATGACTAGAGAAGGTTCCTGAGCAAGGGCACTTGATGCCTGAAGGGTTCATCAACAGCTCTCCCAACTGCATAGTTGGTCCAACAGAAGATCCACAAAAAACCCTTGACCGTAGAGGAAGTTCATATGTCCCAAGCAGTAATCTTCTGTCAGCCATACTGGGATTTTCTACCTACTATTATAGGCTGTGGTTTAATGGATCAAGAACAGAGTCATAGGTTTATTCCCAAGTATGCTTCTCTCTACTCCAGGCGTATTAGGCAAGTCACTTGACCAATGTGCATTCCAGTTACTACATGAATAAAATAGTGGCAGATACATGCACTTCTTTGTGATGCATTTTAGATACGTGACAGCGCCGGCTACCTAAGTGCCAAATATCAGGCCATTTTTGATGAGTTTAGGTGATAAGAATGCCATCTATTAGGGACATGCTTCAGTTTTATGTACCCAGCTAGAGGTCCTAATGGGAAATTTATTTCCAGAGTGTGGGAAGTCAACACTGGTTGAAAATGAGCTCCCCTTTCATGGCATTCAAACTGCAGATTCGGAAGCTGAGGCACCCCAAATCCCTGGTTAATTTGTGTTTTCATCAGTGCAATTTTAATTCAAGACTGTAACTATCTAAGATTGGTACATCATGAAACACTCTGCTTTTTTCCAGGTTTAGGTTCTTGATTTTTCTTCACTTCCTTAATCGCTTTGAGGACAAATCTTACTCACTGCATCAGTGAAATTAAAGGGAAGATGCTCCAATACCACAAACACACACCAATAATTGTATGGCACTTAGCACACTTGGGTCCCATATAAGTCTTTGGTTACTAACAGAATATAAATGGTAAATGTGGTAGCCACAGTGGCATCCCTTCAATTTCAATTGTATGATTAAATGTACATCTATAACTACTTCAGGATTTTTTATGGTTTCTTTTTTGTGCCGTGATTCAGAACCAAGTGGCATTTGGCCACAGTTAGTATTTTTCAGGTGAGCTGGTCAAAAAATGGTGTCTCTTTTCATGAAAAACACAGATGAAAATGATTTTTCATTCACTGCAAATATGGGGGCAGGGAACGCACTGAACACGGAAATCAAAACACTGAAAACTGAAATTAAAGTGTTAAGTCTTTTAACAAAAATCAACATTTGTTTCACAGTAGTGGACATTTTTAAAGATATAAAAAAGTCAGATGAGCCATTTTCAACTGAATGAAATGTTTTTGACTAAACAGTTTTAGTTACAAGACCTGCTTTACCAAATTAAATACAAATATTCATAGTGTGTCTTTTAAACGTATCTTCTACAATATAGCTAAATAGTATATGATTTGCTTTAAAATCCATAACAAAATAGACTTCAGATATTATTTAATAGACTCCTCATTTGTTATATTTTATGACAAATGTCAGTGGGGCTTGGAAAGAAATCTGTATGCATGAAATGCCAGTAGCAGCAGCTGTGACTCACTGAAGAGAGCTTTAATCTGAGATAAGAAATCTTTAAGAGGTTCAGAAGAAAGAACTCATCACTGCCAAATTATTCAAGAAATATTTTTAAATTGGTGGCACCAAATTAAACCATTGATTTATGTGGCAAACTAAAAAAGATATGTTCTGTAGGCAGCACTGAGCACTGCTAAACCTCAGTAAAATTAGTTGTAAGAAATCTTTAGGGTCTTTTTGACAGGTCTCATATTTATTAGTACATATATGATGAAAATGCATAATCCAGAACAATTTTAAATGTAATGAAAATATATTAACTATATTAGCTCCCACATTTAAATGCCAATAGAAGTGTTGCACACCAACCAGATAATAGTAATTTCCAGCAGAAATGATAAAATCTAAGCTACGATGTAGGTATTACTCATCAAGTTACTCATTCCATAACCACAGTTATGCCATATTTGTTTTCTAATGTCGATAATAAAAGATACATGTTGAGGTTTGAGTTGAATTTCCCTTTTTTGAATAAACAAAAATAAGCTTTTAACGGGCGACAATATAGGACTCCTCTTTGAAAGGATGCAGATAACACCAAAATGTTGCCGCATTTAAAGATTCAATCAAAGACTTGCTGTGAATGGTATGATATTAAAGTTAAAAAAAACCCCAATCTTGTATGTATTTTGAGCATGATTTGTCGCAAATAGCGTTTCTAATAGATAAGAATGATTATATGGTAAAGATTGTAATTTATATATCCCAAGCACTATGCTTTTGTCACTGACATCGTTAAAGAATTTGACATGTTTCCAGGAGAACAATATGTGTCAGCTGAAATATATACCAATTAGCCATAAACGGACTGCTGAAATGAACGATGCATGCACATGCTATACTTACAAGTAATAACATGTGGTTTAAAGTCGTTTGCGTTTTCAAACAAGAATTCTTTTTATGTTGTCATTTGAAAAATCTAATATTTCAAAAGGTCAGGAATAAATAGCACCATTAGCATTAAAAGCTAGCTAACGGGAAAGTAATTTGTTGTTCATTTAACGTTGCATTTTATGTAACAGCTTTGTAAAATGTTCATTTTTACTCTTCTAAAACAAGGTGAAGGCTGCTCCAGTTCATTATTAGAAGAAGATTTTTGTATTATACCATTGTCAACTTTAACGTCCTGATTCCGTTAGGTGTTTGTTAAAATTATATGGTCTGCTGAAGTGGCTATGGCAAAGGATAATGCGGGGAATATCACGACTGTCAAAACAAGTACGTAGGCAAGTATCTGCTTATACCAAGGTACAAGGAGTGAAAGACAAAGGAGAAACTCTCCTGCAGTGTTAGGAAGTTAATATCCCTGGAGAAATTTACCCCAGTAAGAGGCAATCCAAATTTTAAATGAGAGTTCATGTAAAAACCCCATGTGCTGTAGTGCTAATTGGCCGCGTGAAGCAATGAGCTCTGACATCATGTTGCATTATATGGGGTCCCTGTGTAGAGACTCTGTATGGTTAATGCCGGTTGTAGATGGGGTAGAAGGCGTGTGCTAAGTGGCTTTGTCCCTGGCATGCCTACATTGTGTTCTGCTTTGGAAATCACCTATCAAGGTCATGTATTCCTTGTGCAAGGATCTGCGCAGAATCTGATAAATGGGACCTTTGCTGCTTGACCCGTTACTCAGGCAGGCAGCAAATAAACACTCCCATTACTTAAATGCTCTTGCACCTGCACAGTCCAGCTTAATATAGGATTTGGTGCACATGTGAGTCCTCACAGCCGGTGGGCTATTGCAGTTACTATGCTTCCTCCATCCACACTCAGTCCATGCTGGTGGATGCTTTGCCTCAGACTAAAGTACTGAGGTGTATGCCACATTATGGAAACTCTAACCAGGCTCAGCGGTACCTCTGCAGCTTCAAAAAAATTGAATGAAGTCACATGGGAATACCTGAGAGCAAGGGTTACCCCCAGTCTGTCCCCTAACTCAACACAGACATTTCATTTCCATGAGCTTGTTGGGACGTCACAGAGAACCTCTACGGCCGCGTCCAGACATGCAGGCATGTGAGGTTTGGGTGCCACCGATCTCTGCCTGGCACCACAAACAACACGCGTGGAACATTAAAACGTGCCCTGCGCTGCAGGTTTGCAGTGTGGGGTGGGGGGCAGAATTTGCTACTGGGATTTCCCAGTAACAAAAAAAAAACCACCAGGAAAAATGTGGTGCAGAGTGCAGGAAAATAGCATGTGCCAGAAGAAATGGAGTCTTGGTCCTCCCGTGAGATGCCGGCCAACACATCTCTGCTGCTCCATTTGTGCCCCTGGTGCTCCAGCATGCCAGGAGCCAGATGGAGCTGGGCCAGGGCAGTTTGCCCAAAGTGGGACAATGTGTCCCACAACAAAGCGCACGTGCAGGGCCGTGCACCGAAGCACAAAGCAGTGGCATAAATTTGTGCCGCTAGTATTTGTGCTACTGCAAGCACGTGTCCCTGCATGTCTGGACACAGCCTATGACTTTGGAGCTCATCTATTAAAATGCTGACCTGAGGCTCTTCCTGTAAGAGGAAAATCAGGCCAAATTAAGGGTCAGTTTGCACCGCTTGCTGCAGGTCCTTGCGAGGAAGCAAGGCACAGCCTTGCCTCAGTTGTTATGCTGCAATTGCTACTTGCATCATGGGCAGCAGTGCAGGTACAAAAGCCATCTAGGGAGAGCAGAAACAGGCAGCATAGTCAGAGAGAAAAGCACCTTCTCCGTCAGGGAAGATGGAAGGAATTTGGCAGGCTTTTGGCTTTACTGTTTCAAGAAAATGGCCACTTCAGCTGAGCCAGCATAGCAAAAAATGTGGCCCTCTAGGTCTGGCACTAGTGCAGTTTTTTTTTCCTTACTGCCACCTCCAGCACTAGATATGAAGGAAACGGGCAAAACAGGGAATGTGATTCTCTCATTTGTTCTTGGACTGGCACAACTAGACTCTTCCTTTTCACTGGGGATTGTGACAAGGACCCAATTTAATCCTCTGTGTTTAAATGCAGGCATACAAGCTGCTTTGGCCGGAGCTGAAATTGTCAGTAAGTATTGTGATAAAGGAAAAATAAAGAACCTCTTTTTCTCATTTTAAAGGCTCTATGGGTCTTTCTCATAAAGATGTTGATGACTCTTCACCCAGGAGCTCTTTCTGTTTCTCTCTCTGTTTTTGTGAAATAACTCTTCTTTCAACTTCCACCAAAGCAAGAGGCAATAGGATGCTCATGCTTTGCTTTCAGGATGCTCATGCTTTGCTCATGCTTTCACCCCCAAAGGTGCTACCAGGTGCCTGGGCAGTCTCGCAGGTGGGATGCAATTGTTCTGAAAAAAGCTCCTTTGCTTTTTTCTGCTAGGCTGGAGAGCGTTAGAAGGGGTCGTGCATTGATGGAGTGCAAAATTGTGAACTATTGTTGCAGTGAGGTTTGTGGCCTAGGATCTTCCCTTGCTAAGGGTTAAAAATGCTATATGTGATGCTAACTGAAATGGAAAGAGCAGTGGTTGATGCCTGGACTTTAAAACATACTTATCCTAGAGAAATGGGTTCTTGGTCTTGAGGGTGGATCTACTTCTGTATGTCTTTTGCATCCATAGACAAACCTGTTTGTACCCAGGTACTAAGGAGGACTCAAAGTTGAAAGCCAGTGGGGTGAGATAGGGGTAGGGATTGTCAAGAATCTCCTTTTCCCCATGATTTTATGGAAGGTAGAAGGGAATTCCTTATATTCATGGACAAGAAGATGCTTGGGAAGGATGATCTGGGGCTGAGATTTTTCTGTTTGTCTGGGCGGTGCTTCGCTACTTCTGGGTGCTGGAAGGCACAAATAGTAAAAATTGTAATGCATCATCCCATAATGACTGAGGGCCCCAGCTTCTAGTGCATTTGTAGTTTTTATTGGCTTTAACAGACAGCACTGACATTTTTTGAATACTATCAGCAAGAAGTAAGGGTTTGCAGGACGTTCTCTCTCACAGTTTCAGTACCACAGAAATTAAATCTGAGGAGAAAAACATATATAAAAATACTTATAGTATGTCCTTTTTACAGAATTATACTAATGGGTCTATAATACAAAGAAGCTAACCTAACTCCTCATTTGACATGGCCACGATAGGACATTACTACATTTGACTAACAAGAAAATTCTTTGAGTTGCCAAATGTAAACCACAATTTCCAGTTACAATGTCGAGGACCTACATTCATTCACACCGTTTGGCTTCTCTGGCTTGGTTGGACTAAATAACCTTTTGAGATGCCTTCTATTTTTCCATGATACTATGCCTTTAGCTATGTGACTTTAATGCTTTCTCTGATACATTTATTGTCCTTCCCCGATAACGTGTATCCCCATTCAGGAGCCAGACAAGATAACGCACCACCATTGCTGGTCAACTGATTGACACCCTCTGCCTTCAGACGGTCTAATTCAAAGGACACCTTCTGATCAACAGCTGCCGTGTCGTACACAGTGGTTTCCAACTTGGCCAGCACAAGCCGGGCTGGGTGGGGTGCAGACTGGGTATGCACGAGGCCAGGTTTTCAACCTGTGGTCTGTGGACCCCGGGGGTCTGCAGACCATGGCTAAGGGCTCCACAAAAGGTGACTATGATCGATCAAAGCAGGTTAATACCCACACTTACAAGTCAAAGAGGTCTGTGCCCCCATTTGAAATTTCCAAAGGGACCCACACCTCCATTTGACATTTTGTAGCGAATGAAAAAAAGATTTAAACCCACTGGTATCGACATTTCATTACCCAATAGACTGATGTTTGCAAACGAGACAAACATGTATGGAGATTGCCTAAGCCACGATAAATCTGTTTTATCCAGTGCACAGAGGTTTTCACAGGAACTTTCCCCTTCTTGCAGCCATTTAAAATCCCTTCCTTGATACTATGTAAGAAAAATAGTTACAGTACCAGTAGCCTACTGTTGATCCTTCTCTAGTAAGGAAGGAAATTAAATTTTCCTGAGGTATTTTTTAATACTCTAGGTGCCTATTCTTGTCCTATTAACCCATGACCAAGACTGACTTTTATAGCTCCTAAATACGTTCAAGACATACAGAAAAATAGAACTCTTGGTTCCAAAGTGATACCTTTTACTATATATATTTTTTGTATGTCTTTTTGTCTCAGATCAACACGGCTACCAAGTACACCCCTAAATGCATTCAAGATTTTTGTAATAAATATACATACACTTTTCCATTTTCTCCTTCTTGTACAGTGACCTTTTCTGCTCCCAGTCGAGGCAGAGTTGGATTTAGGATATTGTTGTTCCAAAGAAATTTAACCATAGTAACATTTTGAATGTTATTTGCTGCATCAATGAAGTCTGTGTAAGTGTTGCCTGGTTTGAGAGTGCCCCTTTGAAAAAAAAAGTATAAAAACCAGTGATGTCACCTGGGGTTTAATATTAATTGCCAATGCAGTTCAACTGCTTGTGTAGCGATAGCACCATGCTAATAACAAATAATGCTTTCAGTTTGTCACCTAATGAGCATCTTATTGTCCTGCTTTGCCCCATGTACATTCATGTATATGTTCATATAACTGAAGAATCCTTCACTATTTTCCAGTCTAGCTCTTTTGAAACCACTGTATTCAGTAAAACTGCTGCCCAAAGCCACACTTACCTGCTATATCCCTGGCCCTATAGCAAATGCCTTATTTTCTCTGAAACGGGTATTTCTAGAGCAGAGGTCAGGTGTCTTTTAGCAATGACAGGCTGCTGCTTTGTGAATCAGAGGCTGCCAGGGGAGCCTGAATATCCCCCAAATCCCACCTGGTGCATGCCAGAAAATGTGGCTCTAACCCTGTTATCAAGCTCACCCCCACCTCCCCATGAGAGATGCTGCTGATGTGGGGAGAGGTGTCAGTGTGGCCAGCAGCCCGGAGGTTAATGGAGCCTGGGGTTTAATCCAGGCTGCAGGGAGCTCCCCGATGCGCTGGTTCAAATCTCTTCCCGCACCTTGCTGGGCGGATCTGGTCTGTAGATTAGCCTGATCCCACGTCTAGAGCACCCTGGTAAACTGCAGTGAGTCTCAATCTGGTGGCCACATCCTTCTCCATGGTAGCGTAGGAAGAGTTTTGACCACTTGTTGCTCAAACGTTATAGCTTCAGTTCAGATGCTGCCTTATTCTCATGCATGCACGCATACAAAATGTAGGTGTGCTGAATGAATGTCAGGAGAGAGCCGTGGAGGAACCAAGCCTATACCATGGTTGAGTTTTTAAGGCAGGTGGAGTCTTAGTGATCCAGCAAAGAAAAGAGAGGGTCAAGTTGCAACTGGGCAAAAAAAAAGCCTCTTCAATACTAGCCTGCCCCTCTTTCCCCACAATCAAAAGCAACAAAATCTCCATGCATTGCTAAAAAAGCTAGCTCAATGAGCTTAGGAATTATGAGGGGGCTCTTGCTAATATCTCTCATTTCTTTCAGGACCCCTGAACTGTTCTCTGATTAGAGGTATCGGGCTAAATTCTGCCTTTTGCCAGAGTGGCATAAATCTACAGTAATTCCATGTATCTAAGCAAGGGAGTCTATGAAGAAGCAGGATTTGGCTAGGCAGTTAAGGAGGAAGGTGATGAGGTGAACAAGGTCAGGAAGGCAGTTCCAGGCAGAGAGAACAGCGTGAAAGTGGGTGTGGGAAAAAGATATGGAGAAAGACACTGAAATGGGTCAAAAATGTATATGGATTGCCCATCAAGTCAAATTTGCTTACTAAGTGGTCTGTGTCAAAATCCAGCTTCCCTGGAGAATCTAAATTCAGTCTAGCAGAATAAATAGCATAATGAAAATCACTTATAATATCCCCACCATTAAATCTATTTCCCCTCACTATTTCCATGGCAGCATAGCATATTATTAACTGGATCACATAAACTGTAATCCAGTACTGACACGCTTGTCCCACTACAACAAAAACAAACAGGATTATTAACTCGCAACACAGAAACCCGCTCTCACTGCAGCAGAAAAACCACAAAGGTGTGTAATGCATGGCTTTATGTGCGAGGCACGATAGCTGGGGGTTTCAAAAGAGTTTGCGGGATTCCAGCTGAATTTAAAACGCAGATTTTTTGGAAAGTTCAGACCACATCTGTCAATGCAGCTGTTAATGTTCAGTCTTTTAGTAGCAGACGCACCCATATGCATATATTTATATATCTATATGGAAGCTTTATGTTATATAAAGTGCTAAAAAGAATATGAAGGTTGCAGAGTTGAGCCAAGCCATGTGCAGCGTTAATTTGGCCAGTTTGCATAGAAGGATTATGCTAGTGTTCACAGTTATCCGTATTCCCCCTGCTCCTGCCCCTTTTCTGCCTCTGCCTATCCAAATGTCTAGCTGGCTCCTTGCATTTTTCCCCATCTGGTGGACTGTCTTTGTGCCCCTTACTCCGCTCATCTGTCTCAGCCACCCACTCTTTCTCACTGCTCCCATACTCTCCCCAGACCCAATGCTTTCTCACACTTCTGCATTAAATTCAGACAGTTTCCTTCTTTTCTCCTCTGTGTGGAGATGACACAGGCCAAGTGTAGCCGGGACGGGCTGCAGCATGCGCAGGACAGACTGTCTTTGAAGAATTTAGCTGCCAAACATTGATCAAATATATGCCACCTGAGATCTTTTAGATGTCATAACTTGGCCAAATTTGAATGAATTTGCCTGGGGATGGCAAATAGGTTTGCCCTTGATGCCATACTGATCCCTGCTAAATTTAAATGCCATGTTATGAAATCTGGAGGCTTTCAAGCTTTTTATTTATTTATTTTTTGATGCATAAGAATGTGCTTAAGATGGGCAGAGCAGCATATTATTCCCTAGCCTTTAATGGCTAAACAGCTCCTTTAATAGCTGAACTATTAAACTTAAAACAGCTTGATGCAGGTTTGGGATATTTCTGGCCAAATGGTAAAGTCTGGGAAAGTTATGAGCATTGATATAGTTCTTATAATAGAAAATGTATGGCAGGCGGCCTTGACTAGAGGCAGTACTGGTGGTACCATTTATAACCGAAATATAATGGAAAGATCACTTTAAAAACGTGAAAAATAAATGATCAGAACTCCACTAGTGGAAGTCAGCTAACATCTCTGAAATCAGTGTGGTTATAGCAGATTTACACGGTGGACCTGAGATCAGAAGATAGCCACAGATGATGTATTGCTATTCTTATCAAAGACGGAAGGCTAAATTCTAGCTCTTTCTTTTTCTGGTATAAATCTAGAGTCAGTTCAGGTCCAGGTACTCTGGATTTGTACTGGCATACCTGAGAGCAGTATCTGGCCTATAAAATAGGTTGAAGAAAAACAATGAATTAAAAATATTAAACTTTGATATGGTGGAATAGCATATTTTCCACAATAATACTGAACTTACTTGACAATTTCATATTGCTTGGTGTTTCCTCCAGTTCCATACAGGGCAATATGTACAAGCCCTTTCACTTTACTCTTTCCAGATATTGTCACAGACACATGAAACCTCCACCCTACACAGGAGAAATAAAATGAATTAAATCGGATCCTTGCAGGGGGGAGAAAGGGACAATTTTTGGTTTTCTGTCATTATCCTGTACTGAAAGTTGGGTGTGGGGTGGTGCCTATCATTTCCCTTTGAGCTCACAATTATATCTAGACCTCATGGGAATGACTACAGAAAAGTACAGCTGAATGGCCTCATAGGATAACACTCAGAGCCTGGTGTCCTAACGCACTTCTTGTGCAGTCGTTTACAAGTGTACAAAATAGGTGTAAAGCACCAGCAAATCCAAATTCTCACATTGTGTCAGGTCTCCAGGTTGTATCTGTATTGGTGTAGTGGCAAAAGCAATCAGGACTCATGGTAGAGGTGATATCTTTTATTAGACCAACTAGATTTTTGCAATTAAAAGCAATTTTGTTTTTTGCAAAAGAATTAAAAAAAAAAATCTAGTTGGTCTAATAAAAGATATCACCTGTACCGTGAGTCCCGATTGCTTCACATTGTGCATTACACCCACAATGTACATTGCAGACAGTTGTGCAAATTCAGAGGCGTTTGCATTTCTTTGTAAAAAGAATAGCCCATAACATGATAGAAAGGATGTAGGATGTGAGAGCTGTTTGTTCGGTTTGGGGTGGTATTGTAAGGAACCAGTTTGAAGAGTGTGGGCTGGTATTTTCCAGTCCATAATCAGTACACCCTGGGTTTTACCCTGTTTGAAATCCAGAGGAGAAATTCCTTGTACTCAGGAGAACTTTTCGTTGTCATACAACTGGCAGAGCAGGCTCTGCTCTCTCTTGCTCCAGTCTCCCGAGGGGAAGGTGGAGTAGCCTTGGCACTATGTCAGAAGACGGTATGGGCAGACTACCGAGGAAAATGGGCTCGGGGGTGTGGCGCTCCACTGTCCCAGTCACCACCACTGGCAAGCACCTTGTCAGTTAAAACCGAATTAAAGAGAGATGGAAACTGTTTAAATGCCCTACCGGTTTATAAGCAAGCAGATAAGAAGTAAAGGCTTACGAGTAAAATTCTTGGCCTCTCCGGTGTTCAGAAAAAATTTCTGGAACTGAGAACCAAGACTCCCCTTGTATTTATCTGCGTAATGACCCATGTTGGGGCATCCATACTGGGGGCACGGGAAGCAGCTTTCCTAAAGAAAACCAGGAGATCCATTAATGACAGCAATAGTTTAATAATCCCATTGTTTCTAAATCTCTGCAGCAACATGTTCCAGATTAGCCCCTCTAGCTGTTTAGGAAAAGCTCGTGCAATTTAGCTGAGTCCCTGAATGCCACCTCAGCATATGATTTGTTGAAGCTGTGAAGCTGTGTGCAAGTGCTATGTATTGTTATTCTGTATAGCGGGGCTCTGCTCCCTTCTGATTGTGACCGGGCCACACAGGGAGGTTGACAGAAGTGCTGCAGCTTTGACTAACAGTGGGTTATGGATTATGCCTGGAGCTATGGGATAAGTGACTTTAGGCCATTGCCCACCTGCATGATGCCCTTCAGGCCATCTGCAGATGTTAAGTGAGTGCATACCGAACCCTGAGCCTTACATGGGTTGCTCTGTTTTTCATCATTTGAAAACATCATATTTTAAAGTGGTCTGGGAGGTATTACTGAGTTTCTTGCAACACAACAAAGCAGAAGAGGAAGCTACGGAGGCAGCTCTAGCCAAAGCCACCAGGGCCTTCATGCTACTGCAGAACTAGGCTTAGCTGTGCCTTACCATATCACTTCCCCTCTTCATCCCACCCAAACCCAGTCCGGGAGGAGGCCCTAACATGTCCATCTACCAGGCCTGAACTCCTGCTGTAGCCTATTTTTACTGAGCTCTTGCTCTGCTATGGCTCAGAGAAGTGCCACTTATTGTAGCCTGACCCCTCTCCCAGGGAAGGAGAATGACTTACCGTCTCGAAAATTTCATACGAAGCACAGGGGTATCCTAGAAATCCGTCTGGAAAGAGGATGCTGTCAGAATAATACTTGTAGCTTCGCAAATGATTGCAGGCCACGAAGTCACGAGTTCCTGGAAGAAGCAGCTGCTGTTAAATGTCCCACCATGTGGTTATTGGGTGGTGACGTCTTACGTTCTGCTAAACATCTAGATAAGGATGATGGCATTGCCCTGGTCATGTTGTCTGACAGATTCACTAATCCCACGTCACAATTCATGAAATGCCAGAGCTACAGTTTGAGCTTTCATTTTATAGTGGCTGCATGCACTGGTATAAAGCACAGATTTGTAATGCTTGCAAAGGCTGACTGTACAGTCCTGGCCCATGCTGGAGAACAGTTACTCATAAGAGTAGTCCCACTCTGAAGTGCTCTGCAGTTTTAAACAAGGGTTGCTGGGTAACCAGGCCATCGTAGGTAGCACCTCACAGTGTTGTAAAAGGAAACAAAACGGAAGGTGTCCAGTCGTGTCCTGCCTTCACACCAAATTCTTGGACTGGGACCAGTTTATGCTGGCTGAGGAATTTGGGGTGGGGGGCAGGGGAAGAATTATTATTTTCAAGTTGAGAAAAAAATATGATTTTGAACTGAATTTTTCTTTTAAAAAGGAGTCGTTCTGTATAGCTGTGCGTGTGTGTGCATGCGTGTACATGTTTCAAGTCCCCATTACTGATCAGTAACTCAAAACATCCTATTGCCTTCAGCAAATATTTGGCTTGAGCAAAGACTGTAGAAACAGGCCAGTTATTGCAAATAATCATTTCACAGATTCGTACAGAAAAGAATCGGAGCTTTACACCAGAAGCAACTCGAGGGAGGGAGCATGCCTTGTTTTTATTTTGTCAAGTGCGACTTAACTTCGTGGGACTACCAACACCGAGCGGCTCTGTCAATAAAGGCTTCTGTTAAGAGTGTAAAAATAAGAATCTAGGTGCTCTGTCATGGTCCCGACTTTTTCAAACCATCTAAGAATAGACACACAAGGACATCATTTCAGCAGATGCCTCCAATATAGAAGCAAAGTCAATGTAGTGACCCCGGGTGACAAAAACGATAGACAAAGGTTCCAGACCAGAGCTAGAATTGACTGCGATCGCTCCACCCCGAGCAGCTGCTAGGTAACTCCATCATAAAAACAAAGCCCTGACTGCTGTTGTTCAGGACATTTAAGGCTTTTGGCACTGCTCGAGCAGTTTGTTTCTGCTGTCAGATAGGTCTCCCAGAAGCAAAGCCTTTTCGTTACTCTTTTTTTTTTTTCAGTCCCTGCACTAAAGTGAACACATTTGGGCTGCGCTGAAAACTGCACAGCTGTAACTGTTGGCAAACGTAACAAAAATAATCAAAACCGCCTGAAACAAGAAAACTTGGGTCAATTCAAAGTGATGGTGACCCGCGCTAGAGATCATCACCTACTTCCTCTAGTTACCTTCCCAGATTCCATCAATGTCTACAATCTGTGACACGGGATTCTTCTTACATCCTGGCATGTTTTCTCCTCCATTTGGATAAAAATCCATATGCCCAATAGCTTGGCGCATTCCAAAACCTGAAATATTTGCAACAGGGGTAAGCAAATTTTAATTTAATGCTGTCATATGCATGTGCCTACCCACTGGTATGCACCTACACAAAGCTATTGGTGTTTTCTGTACTATCTTTAGTACATCTTTAGTCAATTGTAAACTCTTTGTTGGCAGAAGCAGGTTTTTTCCCCCCCCTTTGGGTCTACACAGGATCTAGCAGAATGGGGTCATGTTCAGTGACTGTGGTGCATAGATGCCGCCACGATGCATATTCTTTTCATTCATCATACTGATGGTTATGTAGATAATAACAAACCTGCATTGGGAAACTCACCCAAATATGGAATCATAGGAGCCGAATCAGTATGGATAATATCAACAAAGGTCGCATCACTCTTATCCAGTCTGACTTCAATTGGAGTACCTTGAAAGTAAGGCTCTGCAGGATCCAGTCCTTAAATAGATGTAGACGTGTAAATAAAGAAAGAAACATTGATGATACCACTTTCTATCGGGGAAGCTACATATTTGTAGCTGTATATGTACATATTTTTGTAGATATATGTATCTATAGTTGTTACACAATCGCTGCTTAGCTTCTTTAATTTCAGAAATAGAAGTTTAAGTAAATATATCTTCAGCCATAAAGACTGTCTTAGTAACAACATGCATCTTACAGTCTTATGCATATACAGGGTCTTCGTAAAGTCCCTGTGGACTTTTAAACTTGAATAACTTAGGCTGTGCACAAGCACTTTATGAAGACCCCGTATTATAGATCTGTTACAGATAATACACCCTGGAGCAGGACCACAGCTGGCAGAAATCAGATGCTCTATTGAAGTCAGTGGATTATGTATGTTGATTTATACCACCTGAGCATCCGACCTCGTTAATGTTTATGCTTGAACTCCGCCACTGCGACACCAGTGGTTGTTTTAGGCCAAGATTTTTTTTCAAATGAACTGTTACTGAATGTTAGGCTGCTTACTCCATATCTCCAACGGCCTACTTCTACTTCAGAAATGCTTTAGGAGGAATGGGGGAGCTGTTGAGTGCCCAAGACTTCTGAAAATTGCCCCATCCAAATGATGGATTTGGGACTTTAACTTTCGGCACCTAGTTCTGATGCGGTGGCCTTTTCCTCCTGGTGCTACCAGAAAACAGAAACTGCTGTGCTTTTTCAATCACTGCAGCTATCCCTGGAGCTTCAAAAATCTTGTAAACTACAAAGCATTTACTCTCTTGTGCTTATGTCTGATACTTTTCATGGGCGGTAGCTTTGGTTTGGTTTTTAAATTGAAATTTGCAGACTATTAGTCCAAGGGTTACCAGGCCCAGACTCCTTGGGGAGATGTAATAACTGAAAACAGCTGAGTTAATAACATCTGAAATTGGCTTTGGTGCAGGAGGAGTAGCCTCTCTGCCTGATGTACTTTACCCTTGGACTAGCTTGGACAATGAGTGAGGAGATCAAACAAAGGACTTTTAAAATTTGCGGGTGCTGAACATGCTTGGAGAAGAGACTGACATGGCAAGCTAGGGGATATGTTGCTTGGATTTGGAGCCTGTTCTTAGGACATCCCTGGTTCTACAAACAAAGTCCTATCATTTATATTTTGTAATGATTTTGAATATTTGTTTATCATTGGGTGTAATGGGTGAGTTCCTGCAGGGATGGAGTTGGGTTTCTGCATCCAGAGGCAGATGTCTGTAATTATGTGGAGAGGCAGCTCCTAGAGAAAAAGCTTATTCCCAAAGTAAGCCAAATTCTCGTTAAGAAATTGTGGGTTTTTTAATTCCATGTTTTGGGCCAAATCAGCCAAATAAGTTCTGAATTCTATCGACTGAGCACAGCATAATCATTCATGTCTGTGTGGCGCTACCACTGGCAAGTATCCTAGCCCCCAGACTCTTCAGCCTGGGGCTTCAGATACTCCCAACTCCATGGCAGGCATCCTGCATGCAAGTCTCAAGGCCAGAGGCCTTGGAGCTCAGCTGCCCTCTAGTCTTGCTTGCCCCTAGCTAAAATGCCAAAGGAGCAAGCTAGTGGGAAAGCCCAAGAGCAATTCCCCCCTCAGCATAAACTGTGGAGCCAAGATCCTCACATCTGGAGGCATTTGTAGACTTTCACAGGGGTCAGCCTGCCTGCAGCACACACCTTCAAACTACACCAAGTCATTCAAAGCCAAGAAGAAAAGTATCTCCCCTGCCAGGTAAGTAAATCCACCTGGGCTGACAAACACCTTCTGGTATCTCCCCTGCCAGTGAAGAAGCTGTGTCTTGTGATGAACAGGATAACAACCGCAGGCAGGGTGCAATTCACAACCCAGGAACAAAGGTCCCTTGTGGGAGTGACCTCGGTGCACGGCGAAAGGATGGCCTGCTGCATCCAGCCCACGGCCAGGGCCTGAGCGCTGTCGCTGCCACAGCTATACTAGTGGCCACTGGCCATTGCGGACTGTCTCCGTTTGCAGTGGCTTTTACTGCCAGTAGACCTGTGCTGCTGATAACCTCTGGCTTCTATCAGCTTCCCCCCACACCTGCACATCTGCATATATCTCACGAGATAACTATGAAAACATTCCCCTGAGTGGGCTGGTGGGGGTGGGACCCCTCCACCCAGCCTCTGACACTGCTTTTTGTCTGCTGTACAACAGACCGGTAGTGATCTGACTGCATTTCAGTCTTCCGGCCGCCAATGGGCTTCAGGGAGGGACAGTCGGGATTTTATCCAAATGTCTCAATAGCCCATTGGGCTGTTCCTGCAAGACATTGAGCTCTTGGGCCATGCTCTGGAAAGGCAGTTATGTAAATCCTTAACTATAAGTACCTGAGTGGCTCCGTGGGCCTCAACAGAACAACTCTAATATCTTTAAGTTAAGCACATGCCTAAATGTTTGACTTAGGAGGACAGACAGCTTGGGTCTTGTAGGCCCATCCCTTGAAAGAGCTGTTTGGCCATCTTCTCTGTGCACTATAGTTGGCTTGTTTGGTGTTTTTTTTTAAATCCTAAGAAATTAAAGTCAGCAGAGACGTAACACGTGTAAATGCATTTCCTAAAGATGAAGGGATTTATGTTAAACCCAGCAAACCAAGGAGATTAAAGGGTTACATCTGCAAGCTCAGCTTCTGCCTTTGGTATGTCAGTTCCAATTCATCCTTTCCTGAAAAAGGATATTGGGCAGCAGAACCAAGCACAAAACAATTAACTGTGCTCACTCCAGCACTGCTTTTACCATGCTTTGGAGGGGCCTGCAAGCAGTGGGTGATCTTGAACACCAGATGTGCCCCTGCACCTGCACAACAAGCTGGGTTAATGAGGGACAGGGATGATAGGAGAGAAACTGCCAGGATAAGGAGTGTGGGAATTGCTATGTCAGGCCTCTGCTTTTACAATAGAATTGGGCAAATGACTTAGAAAATAATCAGAACCATTAAAGCTGGCCCAGGTCAAGCCTGTTAAATGAACCGAGACTGTGGGACTTGGCACTCAGCTGCTTTAGTGAAATAGTAATATGCTGCAGTGTCACCGTGTTACAGCGTACCAAGCCAGAACAGCCCATGCTCCGTGGGCCCATCCCTTGAGGTCAGGGGACAGGATAACTTCTGTAGGATAACTTCTGTATAGGAAAGACGCCATCCTTTCCCCTGCCCCAGAGGGGAGGTTCAGGTCTGATCACTGCCCCATTAGCCAGCTACAGCAGCCTGGCCATTGCACACTGCATGTTATGGGATTCCCAAGGGCAAAGCCTTGATGTAAGTTGGTCTCAGGGATACAAACCTCCATAGCTTCTAGTGGCACTACTGATGAGGAAGGCCAGGAGGGTATCCTTGTGGAGTTTCCTGATAATCAGGAGAGGACTACTTATAACAGAAGGGAATAATCTGGCTCTGTTGGCAATAGAGGGCTACAGTGCAGTGGAGCTGTTTTGACTCTGTCCTGTAAGGAGCACTTACATACACCAGATAGATAGATAGATAGGTAGATAGTAGGGCTGTGTGAAATGGCACTTTTCCATTTTGCCTTCAGTTTTGACAGCTCAAAGGAACAGCTTTCCGTTTCGAATTTCATTTAAATTCAAAACAGCTGTTCTGTTCTGCTCCATCGAAACTGAAAGGCTGTTTCAATGCTGTTTCAATGTTTTGCTGGGGGTGGAGAGTCAGCCCAGCTAGGCTGACTCTCCACCCCCAGTGCTAGATTGCACAGTGGGCTGGGCATCAGCCCAGCTGAGTTGACTCCCCATCCCCAGTGCTAGATCAGTGAGGGGAAACAGAGAGTCAGCCCAGCTGGGCTCACTCCTTCGTCTCCCCCACCCTGCTGCGATCAGGTGCAGGGCGGAGAGTCAGCCCAGTTGGGCTCACTCCTCCGTCCCCCCCTCCACACTGAGATCAGGCGCGAGGGCAGAGAGTCAGCTCAATTGGGCTCACTCCCCCACTCCATGCTGCAATTGGGTTCGGGTGCAGAGAGTCAGTCCAGCTGGGCTGACTCTCCGCCCCGCACCTGATTGCGGGGGGGGCGGGGGTTGGATCGCAGCTCTGGGGTGGGTCACTGAGCCCAGGCTCAGTCCCCATCCCTTGCACTGTTATTGACTTCTGGCAGCAGGAGGTGGGGAGAGCCAGGGCTGCACTCCTGGCTGGTGCGGCGAGCACAGCCCTGGTTCTCCCC
>NW_017728951.1:15466368-15516851 GCF_001723895.1 Crocodylus porosus
GGGGAACGAGCCCAACTCGGCTGACTCTCTGCCCCACCCTGCCGGATTGAAGCGCCCCCTGTTGGATCGCAGCTCTGGGGTGGGGAACTGAGCCCAGGCTCAGTCCCCTTCCCTTGCACTGTTATTGACTTCTGGCAGCAGGAGGTGGGGAGAGCCAGGGCTGCACTCCTGGCTGGTGCGGCGAGCACAGCCCTGGTTCTCCCCTGTCTCTCACTGCTGGCTTGGAAACTTGAAACATTTTGAAACTTTTTGGCTAGCCTCATTTCGTTTTGAGGCCATTTCGAAGCCCTTCATTTCAATTCAATCTCACTGTTTTGAGCTCGAAATTAGTTGAAACAGTGTCGAATCAAAACAACCAGTGAAATTTTGCACAGCCCTAGATAGATGGATAGATATGCATAGGCACCCATGTACACATGCTAGCCAGCTCCAACAAGCACCTACAGGCAGGTTCTGTAAATTATGAGGTAATAGTAGGATTTAGCAGTTTTTTCTAGTATCGATGGAGCTAGAATTCATTAACTTACCAGTTATTCTTGCTATGCCTGGCCGCCGCCTCCCTGCCTCTCCTGCAACGTGAGCTCCAAGGCTATGGCCGATGATATGGACCTTGGAAGGGGAGTACTGGTATCTTTCCTGATAAAAACAATGTTTAAAAGTCATAATTTTTATTGTCAATGATGTTAGGCATGGACAGAGGCTATGACTAACTGAGGGCCAAATTCTGCTGCTTGAGAAATATGTGGAGCAGAGCTGAGGTTCCCGGAACGTAAAGAAGGGCAGAAGCAACAGGGTCGTTCCATAGGCGCTGCTGAAGCCTCAGACCATTGACAGCTTCCATAACTGCTGTGCACATGTGAAATTGTAGCACTGGGCCCATATATTCATAGATCCACCAGCTGGGCTGCTTGCTCCTTCTTCCTTGGCAGGTAAGTGTACTTGGGGTTTTACACCTGGGCTTTTTAAGACGTCAGTGCTCTTCAAAGGTCTCATTCTGCACTGTTCTGAACCCTGTGCTGGCACTAATACCAATGCAAACACTACTATTCTAATTTGCATTTTATACCTGCTTTGCAGGCCTGTAAATAGCACAGGCTGAATGGCAGTAGAAAAGCAGGCCCTTGTTTTTCTTATACTGGTCGTAGAAAAAACAGTTTAGAAAAATAAAAAATTGAGACTGGTCTTCTCCCCCAAAATGTTGTTAATTTCTGGACTAAGTTTTTTAAAGTCCAGCGATCTAGGGACAGAGCGGGACATTTTCAAATGTAAAAATAGCACTGAGGTACATAATTCTCAGTAATTTTGCTTTGAAAATGTCCCTGAATCTTCATGTAGTGTAAAAATGGTGATGAATATTAGCAAGTCTCTAGCAATTTGTGTTAGATGAGGATCTGGCCCTTCAGTCTGGGCTAGATCTCCAGAGGAACCTAGACAAGGTTTAAGCATTTAACTGCCACTTTAGACACCTAAATCCAAAATTTGGATTCTCTGAACCTCTCCTTGGTTGCTGCCTAATTTTGTATGTACCTGTAGCCCATGTAGAGATGTCTTGACAGTGATGATCAATTTAGCACCCATTTGGTGGGTTTAACCAACTAGGAGTTGCTCTACTTATCTTACCCACGGGACTCAAGCTGGTAGAGTGTTATGTCCTGTGTTGTATCAGGGTTGACAGTAGTTTTAGCAAGAGTTAGATTACAGATTTGTTTAGGATGGTTTGGATAGGGATGATCCTGCCTTATGCAGGTGGTTGGACTAGGCTCCATACAACAGCTCGGTTGTACAAAAGTACTTATATGCAGACTGAAAATACTCAACTCTAGTAAGGGGCTGGCAGAAACTTTATAAGCAGGGAGCCCAACACTTTCTATTGTAAAAGAACTCGAACACTTCTGTTGTTTGCAGCAGAACTTTAAAATTTGCCCGCATGATAAAATGTTGTCGGGGAGGTGTCTTTTGCTGGCTGTGTAAATTCCCATTCAGATTGTGTACTCTGATCACATTATTTTCATCAATATTATGCTGTTTTGTGTGCCTAAAAGAAGAAGATCTCTTACCATGAGGACATCTATAAAATAGGCAATTTCAGCACCCACAACACGGACGTTGTTTGATGCCTGGGTATACTGGCATCTTGAACTACTCTTCCAGTCTATGCAGATGCAGTTTACATCTTCCACTTGAAACATCCTCTGGTGAAAATACGTATTTGCAAAAAAAAAAGAAAAAAAGAAAAAAGCAAGTTGCATTAAGGAGGGATCAAGACATTATTTAAGCAACATACCCAAGCTTATCAATGGCATATTCGTTCCTTTTAATT
Source organism: Crocodylus porosus (assembly GCF_001723895.1). Classification (NCBI taxonomy): domain Eukaryota; kingdom Metazoa; phylum Chordata; order Crocodylia; family Crocodylidae; genus Crocodylus; species Crocodylus porosus. The sequence goes on from NW_017728951.1 coordinate 15,468,689, forward strand.
TTTTTCCAAATACAGCACCTATATATACTAAACCATGTCCTGATGATGCAAAAAACAGCGGTGGCCAACCCGCAGCACACATGCCACAAGTGAAACAGGGAGCCTGCGTGTGCGGCGCTTGGCAGATCAAGGAGGGAACAAAGAGCACAGCAGCAGACAGGGCAGGAACCAGAAAGCAGAGCAGCAGATCAGGTGCCCACAGGAGGATCCAAGGACTTAATGGGAGAAATCACACTAAACCCTAACTAGTGTAGTATAAAATGCACTTAAAAATTAGTAAGTAATAAATACATTTTCCCAGGTAATAAATACATTTTCAGATCAAAGATGGACTGGGTTTAAAGAACAGGGCTCAAGCCTTCTTGGGAATTAGTGCCAACTTGAGGCAAAATCTACCCAGTTTGCACCTGGCAGCGTAAGCCATTCTGGTTGCTCACTCACAGAATTTGTTTTTTTGTATAAATGTTAAAAGAAGGTACCTTTCTGGAGATGGGTAAAAATGTGTCAAGGAGATGTTACGGTTTAATGATTGAAGCCATAAGGGAGGATGGGCCTGTTCCTGAGCAGACCAGCTCCTCAGAGGGTTGCTAACTCTGTTTTGAATCTGTTCCAGGAGGTTTCCAGAGCGCCAGCGTGGCAGCGACACACCAGGCAAACGTGCCCGCGTGCTTGTGTGCATCAGGTACGGATGACAGCGCGGAGACTTTACAGCAGGAAGGCAAAGGCACATTACTATTACATTTTAAAAACCCACCGGACCACTGTACAAATTGGATTCAACATTTGATGTTTATTTCAATGAATGCCCTATCACTGATCTCCCGGGTGAGTCTCAGCAGTATCCTGGAGATTTAGATCTAATTCTGGAGACTCCCGTCCAGGGCAATCCTGGAGGGTTGACAACCCTAGCTTTTCATTGCCACTACCCAATTTTTTGTGTCATGGCAGTCTTACCCCATTACGGTGGACTGCCTGCCCTCACAGGCATGTGCCTTACCAGGGGAGCCTCTCTCTTTATCAGCAGGTGTGGGGTGATGCAGCAGACATGAGTATAGCTGCTTAATAAATTGTAGGATCACCTCAGTTTCCAAGCAGTGTCTTACTTGAGCTGTTTTGTTTTTAGTTTTTTTGAGGTTATTTTTATTGTTTTTTGGAGGCAGGGATTGTACATCAGGGAAACAAAAGAGTGACTGGACGAACTTCTGTTACCATTTACTTGTCTAAACCCATTGACTTCAACAAGGAGGATACTTTGGCCCTTTTTGCCTATTAGTTTTCTTAGAGATGTAGAGCCAGGATTGAACAGATTTTAGCGGAGCAACATTTTATGTCATTCTTTTCTAGAGGAAGAAGTAAAAGCTTCTTGTCAGCACAGATAGCATGAGGTACATTGGTTAGAAATAGAAAAAAATATGTAATTTTGAGGAATGCATTTATAAATGTGACCTAAATATCTGTAGTACCATACCCTGCACATGTCTGACAGCCAAGTTTCTTCTCCTTGGTCTATAAATCCATGCGTAATAAAGCGGGTTATCTTGCTCGCGTTGAAATTTGAGTAGTCAATAGTTGTTGGATCGGTTGCAGTGATCTCCTGTTGTAGATAATACAATTGTAAATGTTTAAATCCGAGTAACTCTGCAGATTAGAAAGCATTGCTGTTGCTACTTAAGGCCAGCTTTTACGATCAGTAAGAGCCCTGCTAAATCTTCAAATGAAAGCTGGATAGAAACCAACTACAAATTACATGTTTTCAAGCAGTAACCTTATAGCTGGTTGGCTCTTTTTATAGTTGGATGGACGTTTTTATGGTGTGGTAATGACTTTACAAGTATGGCCGGTCGAAATTTATTGCACGATTAACTAGTTAATTGGAGGGGCTTATCATATGCATTTACTGATGTGTATGTGAAGACAAGCTCATGACTCATGGCTTGCAGGGTTCACACCTGGGGGAAATTCTGTCTCCATTCCTGTCAATGTGAATTTTGCTATTGACTTTGGCTATTGCTATTGCCAGAGCCACGATTTCAGCCTCTGCTTAGGAAGTGCTTCCCTCTGCTTATCAAATGCCCTCTAATACTGCATATTTCCTTAACATTTATCAATGGACATAAAGGAGAAAGCGACTCATGGTCTGCTTTAGGGAAGCCATTTGGTTGGCACAGGGCTGGTGAGGTCTTCAAAAAATCACTTATTGCAGCCACAGGTGAGAATTTCTGCTCCGTGAGACTTACTGAACCTCATAGGAAACTAGACAGGAACTTTCTGAGAAGCTGGTGAAGGTTGCTGCCTGAATATTTTAGAGACCTGGCCCTCTCTATCCTTAGCAGTCCTAGGAGTGCTAACAGCCGATAAGTCTGTGTTTGTGTTTTGTATGTATACAACTCTTGTAATACTTAAACAGCAACAGGTCTTACTTGATAGTAATTAGGATTGATTTTAGTGTAGAGAAGGAAGCGGGCGTTTATCCTTTCCGGACTCCAGGGTAACTTCGCAATTGGCCTTTCTATAGTTCCAGCCCATGGTATATCATCTGAGAAGCAGCCAAGCCTGTCGAAGCAAACTTGCTCTCCTGTAGTGCACAGATCAGATCGTTTGGGTGTGAATGAACAAAGGTGAGGTCTCAGTCGGTCCAAGACCACCCCTCTCCCAAAGCACTTGTTGTGCTTCCAACTTTGCAACCTGAAGACTGATGGTCATTCCCTTTCGTGAAACCCCCTCCCTGACCGCTACCAATCCTAGCAGGAACAAAGAGAGGGCTGCGCCCTCAACGCATTTGGGGTCAGGAAGGAATTTTAGCCCATGGTCAGACTGGTGCAGATTTTGGGGGGTTTGCCTTCCTCTGTAGTGGGGGGGGGGGGGTAGCCCCCTTCCTTGGATCTCCTGAGCTTATTTTAACAACCTTTGCAGCGACAGGACATTGGCTGCCATGGCCCTTCCACTTTACTTGTGGCTGCTTAGGGTGCTATGTCTTGTGGTTGTATCAGGGTTAACTGTGTAGTTTCACTAGTAGGTTAGGCAATGGATCTGTATAGGATGGTTTGCATAGGGATGATCCTACCTCCATCAGGGGTTAGACTAGATGACCCCTGGAGGTCCCTTCCAGCCCTACTTTTCTATGATTTTTTGATTTCTATACAGACCCACAGAGCAGGGAAGACCTGTTATAGAGTGGGAATTATGCTGCATCTCTTGCAAAAGTGTGCTTCAAAGACTCTCTCCTTTGGCCCCTGCACTGCATTTTTCTCTGGACAGCCGGAGCATCCTGGCCCTAACTGACTACCACATGCATCCAGCCCTGGCCCCGATAGACAAGAAAGACCTAAGGCTCAGTGAGGCTTTCCCCTAATATAGTGACCCGATTGAAAAGACAAAACCAATAAAGCTGTGGTGAGGAAGCAAATTCCCCCAAATTCCTCCCTCGGAGCTCCACATGCGGTAGCAAACCATACTGCCTGTGTTTCCTATACATGAAATGCAAGCAATATAACCATAGTCGTTTGGCATAGAACTGTCGCTGTATAGAATTAAAACCCTTGCAAAATAAACCAGAAGAGAAAATCCTGCATTGAAATAAATCTTCTGTCTTACCTTTCACTGCACCCAGCAGAAAAAGCACAGTGGTCCAAATTTTGAGCATCTGGAAGAATCAACAAAGAAACAATAAGACTTGCTTGCTTTGGAGAGCTTTGTGTCCTTTTATTTTTCTTGTGATCATTCTGCAACTTTACCGGACTGGGCATTTCTACACTGCAGTCCAAAGCTGTGGTGACTATTCATAGATTTAAATTAACTCACTTGGATGCCAAGAGCAGCTGTGGCGGTATGGGGCTTAGCGTGAGCTGCAAAACTGACCCAGCGACCAGGGTCAATTCTTGAACAGTCGGTCTGTACTGAGCTCCATGCTGCTATGGCTGTAATAGCACCGGGCAACCCGGCTAATTTAAATCCAGCTTGGGTAAGTCCACTGAAGCTTCACTCTCATCTTTGAACAGCAGTGTAGACATACCCCCACCCCTGCTTCAGCAGCAGCTATTATGGGACAAGCTATACAAAGAAAAACTCATGGTGCAATACTCTACCTTGAGCAGCTGTGCACTGCTAAACAAACTTTGCCTGTTCTTATATAACACAAATTATCCTTGAAAACACCCCAGAAAGATAAGAAAATGTATTTACTCCAGATTGTAGTTTATTGTGGTGTGCCAGCTTCACTAGATTTAAGGTCGAGAACCCTTTTCCTTAAAGGTTGACTTTTCTAAGTGTTTGATGTCCCACATGAATGCTTGGATGCAAGGTGGGGTTAATGTGCCAACTTTGGGGTAATTTATGACAAAGGTTCCTAAGATTTAGTCCCTTCTCGAGGAAAAAAAAAAGACCCTTCATTAGGGCGATAGAGTCTACTGATATATTTTGTTCACACCTGCGGGATCAAAAATGACCTTTTGGGGAAGCTAAATCAAACATAGGAACTTAAGAGATGCCATGCTGGTTCAGACCTCGATTCCATCTAGCCCAGCATCCTGTATTTCCCCATGGCACAGAGTGGGTGCTAAAGGGAAGATGATTTATGCAGAGCCTATCTAGATTCATCCATTGCCTGTCCCTCTTCTCTTATGGCTTCCAGTATTTTGAGGCCTAGGAAGTCCTAATTTGGACATTGCACCTGTAAATGTCAAGTTTAATATCCCCCTCCCCCTCCGTGCACCTGTCCTCCATGAATTTGTTCAATCCCTCTTTGAAGCTAGTTCAATTTATCAGCCTCCACAACACCCCACGGCAATGAGTTCCACCAGATAACTAAACACCGCATGAAAAAGAACATAACATTCAATACGAGTTGAGCTGTCAATATAGGCACGAGCCTAATGTTCATAGCTCAAATATATTCCATGACGCATAAGTAGCCAAAAAAACTTTTGAGTTAGTGCAAGTGACCCTGAGCTCCCCCCTCAACTAATGCTGTTGGAATCTGAGCCCTGGCAGAAATCTGAAAAAATAAATTAATACCAAACGACATGGATCAAAGAGACTTCTTTAGTTTGGGGAAATGTAGTTGGAGTTGAGATTCAGGGAACGTGCATTCAAGAGGAATATACATTACTCATGTGAGTGCTTCCTAGATGGAGTGGAGGGTGAGGTGCTGCAGAAGTGCGGTGGGATAGCAGGAGAAGTGGTTCAGGCTACAAGGTTGTGGGGAGAGTGGGAATTAAGGCGAGTGCTGCTGGGAAGAGGAGAGGAGCTGGGACTCAGGCCGTGAGAATTAGGGGGTGGAGTATGGGGTGTGACATAGGGCAGGTGGCACATTGAATGTGTTGGGGGAAATCAGGAAAACTGATGCATGCAAAGCAGGATGTGCAAAGCTGATGTAAATTATGCTGGTGTTAGCACGTCACCTGTCTGTCTCCTGAGGGTGCCTGAGCCCCTCTTGCTGGGGCAGGTGCATACTTGCCCATCTGTGTTGCCCCCCTGCAGTCAAGCATGCTGGAAGCACGTCCACTTGTAAAATACCTTCCAGCACTGCTGTGGCTGCTCTAATCCAGGAGGTTTGTATCATGCAGAACGGTTGTAGCTCTTCCTGTAAAGAAATGTTTGAAAGGTGGAAATGGACAGCACCAGGTGACTGCCAGACTACCTGAGTCTCCCCTAAACCCACCAACAGTGCCCCCAGCTCATGGCTCCTAGGCAAAATGTGCTTCTGGCTTCTTTACAACTCATTCCAGCCAGGAAGAGCGAACACCAACTTGCAGATGCACTCACAGTCTGATGAAGGGTATTTATACCCAAAAGTTTGCTAAGAAGAATTTTTCCAACAATTTGAGTTGGTCTAATAAAAGATTGACCCAGAGAACCTTGTCTGCCTTGGCCAATGAGACCCTCCAACAAATGAGGGTGACAGGGAGAGCAAACCACGGTGTTGCCTGCAAGATGCTACTTGCTCAGTGTTGTCTGTGGGCCAGTGGAGGCTGGAAACCACTGCCTGATAGGAAGAGCCTCAGTGGGATGAAGAGATACACAGGTGCTGCATGGGCTGAACTGCACTTACAAGCTTTGTCAACCTTGTGATGCCCATAAACTGTATCTTAGAGCCACATGTCCTTTCACGTGCTGATACTCCCCAATCTCGACCTGTGGGAAGGAATGAAAGGTCACCAGCTGGGCACATACCGAGCTGCCAACATCCACAGGAACAAAGTTTTAATGGGTTCAGTGCAGTTGTTCTGGTCTTTGCTGGGGGCTCAGTTCTGCCAGCCTTACTCTATGTTTTGCCATGTCTGCAAGGGGACTTATTTACATGGTGTGGACGAGGTTGCAGAATGGGAGGCTTGGTGTGCCCACATGAAGAATGATATTAGAGAGGGGCAGCTCCTGTATTTTAGGTGCCAGTGGGGGCAGAGTTCAGTGGGTTCCCGTTGTAACTGCGCTAAGGCTCTCATCGTCATTCTCATTAGCAAATCGAGTCACTGGTCAAATCTTCAGCCTGTGTTCAGGCTGGATCTACACTGCGCAACCCACCCTCTGCCCAGGAGCCCCTCTGAGAAGTGGGCAGGGCTGCAGCTTGGAGGCCTCTGCATGAGCACAGGTGGGAAGAGCTGACCGTGAAGAGGATCACTACAGTCCGTCAGTGAGAGCAGCACTTAGGCTGTTTTAAGTTACATCAGAGTTGTCTGGGCCTTTTTACTCTTGGAAGTGGGCTGTGGAAAGGAGGATTTGAGGAAGATAACAGGAGCAACCAGAATCTGAATTCGAGCGGGAATGAACCTCTTAGAGATGTTGTTAAAAAGTGTGAAAGGGGAATGAATGCAGGAGGGGAGTAATGCCAAGCACCCACTAATAGGAACAAGCTCCTTTGACCAGCCTGTTTACGATTTCCTCCTATACCCGTGCATACAGCCTTCTTAAGCAGACCCTAGGATTGCGTGTGATTTCACTGGTGATTTTGCATAGCCCTTTTTAAGAGGCTTTCTCTTGTATGGTTTATTAAGAATTGTATTCCTGTTAACTCCAAAAGATTTTGAATGTGTTGTTTCTATTGCTATCAAAATAGCAGTGAAACAAATAACAACATCCTTGCAAGTGTAGGTACAGGAAGGGAACTGGGAAAAGATTAACTTGTTTTGGCTTTCCACTGTGTAATTTAGCTTACCTTTTTGCTTGACAAAGAGTGCCCGTGCCTTGAACTCTAGCAGCGTCAGCCTGATTGCTAAGATCAAACTTTGCAGAACATAAAAAGGTTTTCCAGGTTTGTTTTTTAAATGCTAAACGCATTTTTTTCAGAGATGCCTGGCATTCTGGAAAGTTTTCTTTCATCACACGCAAGGGACTGGCTCCACATAGAAATTTGAGGTCTGGTGTTATAGAAGAACACAGACCAGCTGACCTAATGGACCCCAAAGTCCTTGACTCTGCGATGCAGGGCCATGATTCTGAAGACACTTACCTATGTGTTTATTTTTACATGCATGAGTTCAGGCACATTAATGATGAGGTTGATATGCGTGTGAGGCTTGCTGAATGGTTAAAATTACCAAATAGAGAGTAGTCCTATTGATTTCAGATGGAGTTCTGACGTGCATGAAGTTAAATCTGCGTATAAGTATTTGCAGGTCTGGGGCTTAAGAAAGTGATGAGGAAATTCACTGGGAGACCCAGAGAATGGAATGAACTTTGAACACTGCTCATTTTACATGCACTGTTCAGGGTATAGAGCAGTATTATCAAGCCTAAGCATGAAAAAAATCATGTCATGCCCCCCAAATCTTCTTAAATACTGAGATGTAAAAACCCCTGAGAGTTAAAATTAAAACTAAAATATAAAATTAATATTTTTATATGCTTTATTGTGCTGGTGCATTTAGTGCTCAGATTTCCAGGTTTTTTGTCTGTGAAGATGAGTGCTGGAAGCTCACTTAAAAAATCGATCACCTGATCCCAGCTTGCGGGCTCTGCAAAAATCAGCAAATATCATGGGACGTATGGTAAAAGCACAACAGTTTGCAATAGGTCCAACTACAGAGGATAACATTTGAGAGCTTCCTAGGAAATTAAGCAGGGCATAACCTTCTTCCTACATTAATGAGTATGTGTGTGGGGGGGTAATTTCTTTCAGTTATAACCTGTATTTTTCTAGGAACACCTGTAACTCATTGCAGCTGATTCTCAAGGGGTAGGTGTTATGCTGGGTACATGTGTGACTCGATATGGCTTTGGTGTATGTCTACACCACAGTCACTGTATAGATAGACTCAGACTAGCTTTAGATTAGCTAGTCTGCTTTCTGCAGACAGTTCAGCCAAGGCAGCATGTGGCTCAGCACAGCCCTGAAGAACAGAGTACATACTAGGCTGGGCTGAACTCGGTGCTTCCAGAGTAACTTTGCGTTATACCCGAGGTAGCTTAGTTATGTCTAAACTACAGCCGTGGTGCTGAAGCCCCCGGAGAGTCTGTTAACCAAATACAACAGAGAAAGGGGCCGAAACAAGGACGCCTGCGCTTTGCAACGTGCCCCTTGCTGCTTGCACCCTGAGGCATGAATGTTTTCAAGAGCCTGGATGCGGGTGTGAGAGTCGGCAGGTGCAAGCTATACGACACCACGGCCCCAGAAAGGGTCAGGCTCAAGTTAAGCACAGCTCTCCTCTCCTCATTTCCTGACGTCTTGCCTAGCGTGGCTATGGTGGCTTTGTTCTCAGGGTCCGACTCTCCCCACGCACCTCGCTGGGGGCTGAGAACACCACGCCGGGGGTGCCCTGGGCCCATGCGGGAGACTGCAGTACTGGGCTTCTGCCCCCAGGAGGTGCTGTGCAAGGCTATATGAGCCTGCTTGCAGTCTCCAGGCCTGCACATGATCCCAACTTGATGCCCTTCATTTGGGAGCTGAGGGTCTCCCTGCTTCTTTCTGTGCTCCCGGGAGCTTGAGAAGACTGAGAGGAGGAGGTAAGAGCATGCCTGGGCCTCTGGGACTGCACTGCAGCAGGCTGGGGAGTGGAGGGGAGGAAGTGGGGGACCTTTGCAGCATGCATTTGTCCTGCCCCTGAGTCTAGCTTGCAAGCCGGGTTTGCAGGGCAGGTTTGGCTGTGAGATGCCATTTGGGCTAGGCCCCTCCAAGGGCTCTTTCTCCTCAGGTGTGTTGTCCCACCCCACGCCCTCGCTTTCTGTCTCTGCATCTCCAGGGGGTCCTCTTGCAGGGGTGGGAGTGACACAAGGTGCTCCTGGAAAAAACCCAGTGTAACCTAGTGATAAGCTAACCCTGCCTGTTTGCTCTCATCGTGCATGGGAGCATAGGGCTGAGAAGTTGTCCCTCCTCCAAATGCAGTATTGCAAAAGAGGGGTTTGATAAAGGGCAAATTCTGGGCACTTCGAAAGTTGGGGGCAGGAGAGAGCTCAGACCCCTGGGTCACAGCCCTCCGCTGCGGAGCAGCCTGCTGGGTTGGTCCCAGCCTTGGGGCTGTCCAGGGCTGGCACCGCAAGCCAGCAGGAAAGGGACGTGAAGGATGCAGACCCACATGAGAAGGGCCATGTGCTATATAACCTATATGGGACGGCCAGGCTGGCTGCTTGGAGAAGAGGTCGCACAAATATCATTTATTTCTGGTGCCCCTGCTCTCTGCATGGCCAGGGGGCTGCGGTGGATCCTGCCACCTGCATCGTGCCTTGTGTAAGTGCAGGGATGTTTCCTGCTCGTGTTGGGGCTGCAGCATGTGAGGGACTGTCACGAGCCGGGTGACCTGGGTTATTTCTGCTTCTTGTTGTACCTTGTGCATGTTTTTTGCCTTGAATGAAACGTTGCAGCGTGTTATTGGAATGCTTGAAGACAGCAGTGCAAATTGCGAGGAGGATGTTCCCATCGGACATTAAAACGCTGGTTCATTCGCCACTCCAAGGGGAATGCTGTTAATAGCTAATTATTTGGTAGCAACTAATTAGTAGTTGTGGGGGGGAACGGGACACTGGTGGGAAATCAGGACTCTGGTGAATTAAACCTTAAGAGTGGCAACTTTTGTCTTGCAAGTGAATTAACCAGAGTTTTGCATGCATTCAGAACAGAGAAAATCTGACAAATGCTAATGCAATACAGACAAATTGCTCCTGTTTGTTTCTGCCACCTTGCTAGTATTTTTGTGTGTGATGGTGTATTTTGATAAGCTCACATATAAGCTTAGGTTGCCCCCCTTGCTCGCTGTCTTTCAGTAAAAGTGGAATTGGAGAAATTTCGGAAGCAATGACTTCTTACTTGCAAAAGCTGTGAGCACACTTACACAAAGCTGAGAAACCAGTCATCATTCAGGTTAAAAATGCATTTTATTTTAATAACTATGTGTAATATGAACCCATTTGAGAGGACAGGTCTCATATGGCTATGTATGCTGCTTATACAGCAGTAACGTCCAGTGATTTTTTGCAAGGCTTAAGCAGCTGTGGAACTTCATATGTCACTGTTTCATTGCCACAAAAGGTAGACCTGGGAAGAAAAACAACTGAAGTCAATATTTCAGAAAGGTTGTTTTTTCCAGAGGGATGTCAGGCTGTTGGTTGCATTGACTCAACATAAGCAGAGACTGCCAGCTATGATCTTGAGTACAATGCTCTGCTCTTGACCAGCCTAAGACCTGTGTGTACTTTTTAGCTCTCATTCAAAGTATAGTTGAGAGGGACTAAATGGGGCTGATATGGTCCGCAGTCTATGTGCAATAGCTGTCTACTCTGGGATGAGTTCCCCCTTATGGGAGTGAACTCTAATATCGAATTTGGCTCTTGAAATATGAATAACGTGAATCCTAGAAATGTAGGGCTGGAAGAGATCTCAAAAGATCATGTATTCCATCCCTTGCAATGAGATGGGCTTAAAAATATTCAGACCATCCCTGACACGTACTTGTCTAACCTTTGCTTAACTATCTCTAAAAGTCGAAAATCTTTTCCTAATATCTAGCTTTTTTCTTCTTCTTTTTAATTTTCTTTTCCGTACCCCAAGCCTATAAACTATTTGCTCTTCTCCAGCAGGCAAGGAGAATAATTGATCAATGTTGCCATGTACCATTTCACTCCCACTTTCTCTCTTTCTTGGCTTCCTTCAGCCTTTTTGCACAGGTCCATGACTCCTAAACTTCTCGTCATTCTTTTGATTTCATTTTGTCTACATCTTTCCTATAGTGTCCAAAACTGGACATAGTACGGGTACTCCTCACTGAACGTCATCCTGGTTAACGCTGTTTCGTTATGATGTCGCTGATCTATTAGAGAACATACTCGTTTTAAAGTCGGTTATAACATTGTTTGGCTGCCGCCTGCTAGTAGGTAGCTACTGTGACATAATTGGATTTGCTTAACATCGTTTTGCTTAAAGTCACATTTTTCAAGAAGGTAACTGCAGCGTTAAGCAAGGAGTAGCTGTACTGCAGCTGAGTCCCTCCTCTCCCCCTGTATCAAGGTGAACAGAATAATTGCATCCTGTGTCCTACCTATGATGCACATCTCAATCCGGTCACCCACTTTTCAGTCTTGGCCAGAACTTTTGGGGGCCAATCTTGGGGGGGGGGGGCGTGTGCCCCCCTCCCCATGCCTCCCCATCAGTTGCCTGTATTGGGGCTGATGGGTTTTTTTGTTTGTTTGTTTGTTTGCTTTTGGGTTTTGTGTATTTTTTTCTCTATATTGTCCAATGTTAATTCCTGCTCGATTTGGAGATCCACTGTCATTTCTAAGCCTTTTTTCCCCACCGTTTTGCTGCCTAGCCAGGCGTTCTTTGTTGTGCACATGCACATTTTGATTTCTCCCTCTGAAGTGCAGTACTTTTCACTTGTCTTTTAATGAAGCTGATCTGATTGCAAAATCTTTGTGTCCAAGGTATCAGGATTGAGGTTAAGGTCTCCTGTTCTCCAAATGCTTGCAGCCCTTTCCAGCATGATGCTGCTTTAACCTGAGCGTACTCACGTGTGTCCGTCTTTTCCATTGACTATGCTGGCTGTAACTGCTCCCAGTTCGGCCCAGGGTGGAGTGAATGGAGTCGTCTTCCAGAGAAATTCAACTTTTGTAATTTCTCTGGGATTCATTTGGAAATCGATGTACTTTGTATAAATGTAGTATTGACAGAGGAATCCCCTACAAACAGGCACAAGAGGAAAACGGTGCTATTGGAAATAGTTTTTGCCGAGGGGGTGCCACTCTGGGTTGTTGTAAAAAAACCAAAAAAAACAAACCATCCAGCACGTTGGTCCTTGTATGTTATAGCACTTGCGTTTTATTTTTAGTATCCTAGTGCCAAGGACCACATCCTGCAATGTAACCACAAACCAAAACAAGACAACCCTTGTATTAAGGAGTTTACAGTGTAAAGTGAAGAGCCACAGATAGATGCAGAAAGGCGGCGTGTCAGAGAATAATTAGACAATATTGGTCATAGAACAGGGAATTCTCTTACCAAAAGTCTAACTATTGCCGAGTTGTTTTCTAAGCACAGCCAGTGAGAGTTTTGAGAAGGGGAGAGAGGTACTTTGCAGCTGATTGCAGAGAGATCTTTCCTAGCATATGGGACATCCGGGAGGAAGCACAAGTGTGCTGGTTTTAGAAGTTAGTGAGTGGGCAATAAAAGTTGTCATCCTTGCCCAACTGGAGGTGGGAGTTGACATTTGATAGCAAAAGTTGCTTTAATCCAACAGTCTGCATGCCATTTTAATGTGGTCTAGATTAATCTTGCGCCCATTTTATGGATGGGGAAAACTAAGGTGCGGTGGTGAACTGGCTTGCGTGCAATCATGCAGCAAATCAGTGACAGCAGAGAATTGTTAGCATATGGGAGAGAATATGTTAACAAGCTTGGACTAGTGCTGTTGTGGGAGTGGCTGTGCAGTGCCTGTGTTAAACTAATGAACATGCCCAGTGTGAGCCAAAAGTTTTCTGGAAGCATGAGCAGCCTTTGAATGAGCTGCCTGAACAGCTGTGCCTTTTCTTCAGTGTGTGGTTTGGACTTCAGCCCTTGTTAAATGTTGTGGAATCAACTCTTTCCCCTGGATTCTGTTTCTAGTTTTAACCATTGGCTTGTAGGTCTTGTCTAGGCTATAATTTGCAACCGTCTTTTAAACTGTTAACTAACAAGGTGGGACAACTAACAGGTGCTTGTTGCTGACAGAGGTGAACATGTGTCATAAACAGGTGTGCATGTTGATACCCATTATTCACTCTGGTGTTACCTGCCAATTTGGTACTGGTGGGTGTTCCCCTTGGTGTCCTGAAAAACCATGTTTATTTCCCCCATCATGCTCCTTGTTCCAGACAGTTTGAGAGAGACCTTCTGTCTCCAACCTACGTAATAACAAAAGTAAAATATAATTAGTCTGTGGCTTTTGCAAGGAACCTAAAACTGAAATAGCAGCAAGAATGAAAGTTGTCTTTTTCACCGTGCAGGTGTTCACTCTGCAAAGGCAAAATGTTATTTCTGTTCTCACTTTATGAACGGGCCATTCAAGAGTCTTAGCAGGAGTGGATTTTAGCGACCAGTTTCTTTTCTTTTTCTTTCCTTTTTTCTTTTCTTTTCTTTGTGGCCAACAACAGTTGTAAGCAAGAAAGGTAGAAACCAGGACTGTCCAGATTATTGGAGGTTTATAACAGCAATGTATACATCGTAGCCTCTTTCTAGTCCTGTCCTTTCATCCGTGCATGTACTTGGGCCATTGTAGTTTACTGCCTATACTTACTAATAAAGGGTGGGAAGGCTCCTGTATTTAAAAAATATTTTTGGTTTCTTTTCTTCTGTTTATATGGAAACCGATCAGCATAGTGACCCATCATTGGGCAGCCTTTCCTGGGGCATGGGAAGCAGGCTCCCTGAGGAAAGGAAGAACAACTGTTAATGACGGATGTCGTTTCATCTCAACTCTCAAGAGACTCGGGCTTCAGCCGAGGGTGCCCTGTTCCTGCCCAATTCTAAGCATCGCCCGCATCCAGGGTGTTTAACCACCGTGTTTGCAGTATCATTGTCTCTTCCTGTCATTTATCGTCGTGCATGTGATAATGAAATGAGTAGATACGTACTCCTGTTATGTAGCTGTGGCCCCAAACCCCTCTAACGGAAGGCATAGGGAGAACCTATGCCCATGCTGCACTAGGCACAGTACAGGGAGAAAGGGGGTGAAGCTAGCTTTCAGTTAAGTTTTTAGACGCACTCTGATCTGGGATCGGTTCATCCTTATAATAAGGTACAGAGACCTATGGTCTACCTGTGGCTCCTGGATCCTGTTCTTCCCGCCAGGAATTGCAGCCTTGTAGAGATGCCTGACTGCACTTATTTTCACTGGTGCCAATAGCAAATATCGGTCCTGTATCAGATCAGCACCGATATAAAAAAAAATCGACTGTATTGGCGATCGGCTTTTTTTTTGGCTGGTGTGGCTGATTAATGCCCCGTGCATGCACGCAGCTGCGGTGCAGCATGCAGGTGGCCAGGAGCGCAGCATGGCAGCATGGAGAGCAGCCGGGTTGGGCTGGTGAGTGTGTTGTGAGAGAAGAGGGGTCAGGGGGCACAGACTGAGGCCCCCATGGTGAAGGGAGGTAGTGGGACTGTGGCAGGGGCAGGTGCCATACAAGTGGAGTGGAGAACAGAGCTTGTCCGGGGAACATGGGGAGGGGTAGACAGCTCCGGTGCTGTGCGCACCCCAGGAGGGCGGGGGGGCGTGTGCCCCCAGATCTGCATGTGGGACGAGGGTGGGCTGCCATTGTGGGCTGGAACCGGGGTGCGCTGGGCTCTTCCTGGTGGGGGAGCTTGGCCAGGCTGGGCAGTGGAGTGGGGTTCGGAGGGATATGGCGAATTTTTGGGTGGCTGCAGGCCCCCTCACCCCATAACCCCTTTCCCAGTGCCGCCGCCATCTGCCCCAAGCACAGCCCAGCCCATCCTCCTATCGGGAAGAGCTTGGCACTGCCCCAGCCCAAAGTCCCAGCCCACCTTACCCTGTGCAGAATCTAGGGGCAAATGCCCCCCATGCCCTCCCAGGGTGCATGCAGAGGCAGGAACTGTCCCCGCACCCCCCAAATGAGCTGCTTGCAGCTACATCCCCACTTTGCCCCGACTGTGCAACCCCTGCCCTTGCCCCACCCCCAGTCCAACTCCCTCCTTCACTGCAGGGGCCTCAATCTGCCCCCATGCCCCGTCGCCCACAACAGACTTACCAGCCAAATGCTTCTCTCCAAGCTGCCTGGCTGCATATTGGAATTGGATTAGTATCGGCGGATTTATAGCCCGTTAAAAATCATGTTGGTATTGGCTCAAAAACTCTATCGTTGCACCGCTAGTAGCAAAGGCCAGGCAGGAAATGGCATGGGACAGATAAGGCTTCCCATCTGATGGTAGCATCATCAAAGCAGAAGGATTTGCCAGTGGAGGAAGGGGATCAGGCATGAGAATCGAGATCTGTCCCTCCATCCTATCGCATCCACTCCTCCTCCAGCTGGCATTGCTTCTCTACTGCTTGAACTTCCTTCTTGCCCATATCCTGATCCCAGCTGGACACTGGGAGATGACAAACAACGCAGTGCTTGCATAGTGTGTGATGTTTGCTCAGCAGGAATGTGGAAATGCTGGGTTTTTAATCCTGGACTGCTGTGCTTACCGACTGGAAGGATTCATACGTCACACAGGGATAACCAAGGAATCCATCAGGGTGCAGGATACTTTCTAAATAAAACTCATGGCTGCGTGAATGATGGCACCAATTAACGTTGAAAGTTTCTGTTGAAACATAGTGATGAAAGTTGTTTTTCGGGTATCCTGCCATATTTGGCCACGTACAATATTTGCTCTTATAATGGTAACATTTCTGGCTGGCACAATAGTATGGCCATATATTATCCTTATGGGAATCTTACCTGATTACAATATCATAGGAGAAGCGTGTTGCCTTAACAGACTAATGCACTCATTTTTTCCTATCTGGAGAATTTAGCTCAAACCTTCTAGAAACCCTGAGTTTATTGATTGTGTTTGTCCATATTGGGATGACAGCCGCACAACATAATACCACTTTTAGTGCCACACCTGGCTGCACAGCTTTATTCTAACCCTCAGCGATTTGCCTTCTTTTCTACCCCTTCACCAAGTGTGCATAAAGCAAGGTTAGTTTTTAAAACAAGTCCCTAACAAAACTCTCTTGTGACATCTCTGTTTAGGCCTGCAGGGTGAGCAGACCCGTGCAAATAAATTATTGCAAAGTGTTGAAATAAGTTTACCATCAACAAAAGATTCAGAATCCGCGTCTTCCCAATTAACTAACTGATCACATCCAGGCATTAAATGTCCTCCATTTGGGTAAAAGTCAAGGTCTCCAGTGGCTTTATACATCCCAAAACCTATGATAAACACATAGTAAGAACCGTGGATAACTTAGTGCCAGGACTGCCGCTGCAAACATTTGCTTGCACGTAGGACATTTGATGCCTTACCTATAACAGGAGAAAGGGCAGCATTACTATGAATCACGTCGACAAGTAATGCATCTGAAGGGTCCAGTCGAACTTCAGGAGGGGCTCCTTCAAAAAACATTCCAGCAGGGTCCAAACCTAAAGAAAATCAAAATATTTGCCAGGTGGCATGGAGTGAAACCGTACCTTAACTTTTCCCCCCAGTGTAGATTATCACTTTGAGATGCAACATAAAGCTTGTTGAATACTAGCTTGAATTTCTCCAAAACCAAATGGACTACGGCTGCATTGCAGTGTGACGAACGCTTCAACGTAATGCATAGTTGGACATTGTGAGGTACTTTCCCAGCAACTCGTAAAATTAATAAGTGCACAAGCAGAATTAAGCCTCAGCATCTCTTTCCTTACTAGCCTCACGCTGGGTCTCAACTTCTTTAAAGGAAGTCTTTCTGTAAATTTATTCCAACACCAACAAAATCTTTTCTGTTCGACCTTATAGTCTTGTATCAGGAGAAGAAGGTAGTAACTCTTCATTAGGGTACCTGATGAAGAATGCCTTGCATTTGAAAGATTGTCTAACTTTATCTCAGCCAGTGAAAGTATTGCCTTAAAAACCCTTGCCTCAAAGAGAAGAATGGGATTTAAGACGGTGGTTTATCTGGATTTTCAAGGGGTCTGAATTGAAAAATGAGGGTGTCCTAGATCTGTGGTGTGTTTGCAGGACCCGCTGAGATGCTCTCACAATCTAATGAGAGGAGGGAAGTATTACCCCCATTTTACAGATGTGCGGAGAGATCATGTGGCTGAAGGTCACGCAGAATATCAAGAGGCAGAGCCGGGACAAGCCCTGTTGTCTCCAGAGTGGTGGTCTGATGCTATTATCATAAGGTCATCTGTTTGTAATGAATACTAATGACATCATTACCATATTTTTCTTGGATCCAACACATACCCGAATAAAACATGCACCTTGTAGGCAGAACATAGAGAAAAAGCTTTTTCCAGGATCATGGCCACCTATGTGATGGGGCAATCCTCCTGGGAACAGTGTGTCCAGAAAATGTAGCAGCTGCCTCGTCCTGCCTGTCCCCTGGGATGCCACGCTTCTTGGATACTCTAGTTCTGACAGGACTTGCTCTCTGGCCCCCTCGACATGTACAGGTAAAGGCACAATGAGATCTAATGTGCAATTCACACGGTTGTGCCTCCTGCCGTGTCTTATGTGCATGGCAGAAGGTGCAATTGTGGGATCTTGAATTGTGTCCCATGGCGCCTTATTGCTGGTACAACGTGAGCCTGCTTCCGGGCTCCTTCTACACCAGCAAGAAGCAAGCTCTTGCAGCTGGGAGCCCCCTCAGCCATGGGGGCACCCCATGTGCCCCCTCTCCCCATGACAAGGAGATGGTTGTTGTGGCAATCTCCCCATCCAGGGGGTTGCACAAAACCCCCAAGGGCAGGAAGACTGCTGGAATGGGGATCTTTCCATCCCAGGAGTTTCATGCACCCCTGGGGCAGAGAGATTGCTGCAGCGGTGGTCCTCCCTTCCCAGGGGTTTTGCATACCACTAGGGCGGGGGGTCACTGCAGTTGTGTTCCTCCCTTCCCGGGGGTTTTACGCACCCCTGGAGTGGAAGGATTGCCGCAGCAGCAATCCTCCTGTCCCTGGGGTATTGCACCCCTCTGGGGTGGGGGGATCGCTAGGAGGCACACTGTTGGCACCCAGCATCTGCTGCTGCGGGATTCTGGAGCCTGGCAGCTGCAGGTGGCAGCTGGGACCCAGAGCCTGCAGCTGCCGAGTAGTTCCCAGCAGTTGCAGGACTCCTAGCCCTGGCTGGGCAAGGTGCACCCCTGTGACTAGGAGCCCACAGTTGATGGGGGACCCTGCTCTACATGCAGATTGAAGCTTTGTAGCAACCAGCTATAATAGTAGTTCTCATTTGTGAACTTCTTCATGTAATAGCTACTTTGCACGTGGAGCTGGTCTCAAGGTAATCGCACAATTAACTTGTGTAACTGCAATGGGTAGAGGGGACCTATGTCATGCAAGGCTAGGTTTTAGACCCTTGCAAGGGCAATAATTCCTTTACGGTAAGCAGTTGTTTATGTACGTTTCTGTAAATAGTGTTGCTTCCACATCACAAGCCTTATCGAGATACTACCAGCAGCTCACTTGCTGCTTTAGGCACAAATTACAGTGTTCGGCTAATAGTTATGGCTATGGGAGGGTTAACATGGGACTGCCATCTTGGCAGCTGCATGCCATGTCCAGCATCTCCAGGCTTGCTGCTTTTCCAGTGAAGAAAACGGCTTCCCTACTTAAAACTTGTACCCTAGTTTGCGGGGTTTGATTTTTTTTGGGGTGGGAAATCTGCATGCTTTGTGAGGAAAATATGGTACACCTAATAAGTCTGGAGAAGACTTCTTAAGAAGGAGCCGACATGCAGCTCGGGAACCCAGCGGCAGTCTCTGCGGCATTCCTGTTGTTACTGCTACTCGATCCAGGAAGCTACTCTGTAGGGTGCATCAGAGGACGCTATGGATGAAGCTTAAGTTTTTTGCTTTGCGAGTAGATTGTAAGAGATGGCGTTAAGAGTGGGGAAAACGTACAGTATTTGCCCACAATATCTCAAGCTTAAGATGTGTGCCAATCTTTTGTATTTTAGCAATTTTTATACTTCTTTTGTTATTTTTGGTCTGAAGCACAGCTGAGAGCGTGGTTTTCAAATAACAGATGAAACGGATGTTTACAAGCCTTTACTGTAGATAAATCAGCTTTTGAATTGGGATATTCACTTAGACTTCATCTTGCTCCTAATGACTATAGCAACAACACAAAAGAGAGGCTAAATTCAGTAGGTTCAGTAGGTCTAGGGGTTTACAAGTTTCTTCCCTATTAATAAGGAAACCATGCAGTGTCTCCACTTTTGAGTAACCTACCAGTTATTCTTTTGATGCCTTTAATCCTTCTTCCTGCTTCTGCTGCAGCATGTGCACCGAGACTATGGCCAATGATGTGGACTTGTGAAGGGGAGTATCTGCGCGTTTTCTGAATGGTTTAAAAAGAGGAGGAAAATGGAATAAATGTCAAGCATAGCAACTGCTTTTCTCATAACTTATAAGGCCAGAAATGTTATGGTTGTTTAGTGCGACTTCCTGCAAACAAAGACAGTGAAACTTCCTTGAACTAATTCATCTCTAAATGAGCATGTGACTTCTTTAGAAAGACATTTCATCTTGCTTTAAATAATTTTATTAAAGGGAGTCCACAGGGCCTTTCAGTGTAAGTTATTCCAGTGGTTCATTATCCTCCCTGTTGTGGACCTTATTTCTGCATTGAATGTGTCTAGCTTCAGCTCCCATCCATTTGATTTTTTTTTTTTTTTACCTGCAAGTGGGAGAGCCTTCATTTATTAAATTGTTGTTCCTTGCGTAGCTACTTAAAGACTCATCATGTCACCTGGTACCCTTATTTTTTTTCTTAAGTTTGGAAGAGATGAAGGTCATCTACAGCTGTGCAGAGAGAACATTTCTAGGCCTTGGCACCTCTGGGAACCATACAGGCCCCTGAAGATGTAAGTGGAACTGAACTGGCGCACTGATCATTTGAAAAGATTAAACTTACCCTGGAATTCAAAACTTGAATGATATCCATCACGACTCTTCATCGGGTGCCTGAGATCCACATCTAACTTCTTTATGTACGGACCAGCATAAATGCACATGTCTACAGTGTTTCTCTCTTTACTTAGTGCTAGATATTTCCCAGGATTCTTGTTAGCCATTTAGGAAGCCACCTTGGTTTAATGTTTTGTCTGTAAAGCCCCTTAACTAATTAATCGCATCTTTAAATAGTAACTCAGTGGTGCATTCATGCAATGAATGGCATGATAAAACGGAGTAAGTCACAAAATTATTACACACATTTTTGTGGCTGATTCCCATCACACTGTAAATTGGACACATGGTTGGTGCACTCCTGGGGTTGGGGGTGCCAATCGCCTGATCTAGTTGCAACTATAATACTGAAATTTGGAAGATAGTTTCTCATACCATACAACTGGCTTGTCCAAGGGGCAGTGGTTTCATTATGGGAAAGGTGTTTCAGTGCAAACATTTCACAAAATTTCAGCTGATGTGTGCAAGTCCCCTGCTAGCTTGTAACTGCTGTAACTTGTTGGTTTGTCCAAACCTTAAAATCTAATTTGCCTCAAGCATGTTGTAGTAGGAACAGTTCTTTACTAGTTACGTGGCATGCCTTCCCTCCAAGGACATTTTGTTATCTAGTGGTTTTTTAGGTTAATTTGGTGTCTTCCAATCATCTGATCCCTTTGGGACCAGCGTCACCTCTGTGGCCAGGTGAACGTTCATGTTGCTTGTGAGTTGCACGTGCAGGTTCGAGTCATAGTTTTGTGATGTCCCTGAAATAGTGGTATTTTCATAAATGCATTATGGCTAGATGTGAATCTGTGCGTGGTTTTTGTTGTTGTTTTTTTTTAAAGAAGTAACTTAAAATCCTTTAAGCAACTAATAAGTAACTTATTTACCTTGAGAGTATTTATGAAATAAGCAATTTCAGCCCCAATAACACGGATGTTGTTCACTGCTCTGACATATGTGTCTTTTGCACCTTCTTCCCAGTCCACAGCAATACAGTTCACATCTTCCACTTGTATTAATCGCTGGTGGGTGCAAACAGAAAGCCGAGAATATAAGAAAACGTGCAATAAGAAATTATGATTCAACTTAAACCAAAATGAATGTATTAACTAATAACTTTCATTATTGGGTTTCCTGCTTTTCAAAGCACAACTTTTTATAAGAGTACCTACATCCACTAAAACAAGGGTCTTTCAGAATAATGCACACTGTACAGTGTGCTAATAAGGCATTTCACGCATAGGTGTCTGATTTGTTAAAAGTGACAGTCAAAATATTTTTCTATTTTTCTCCCTTTCTCCTCCCAACTATGTATGGGAATTATTTAGGATCACAATTGTACAGCAGTTCCTATCAACTGTGCAGTTGCAATATAGTATATATTATGTGACTTATGGTTCCATTAAACTTGTTTTATGAACAAGGCATGTTTTAAGCTGTTTTTGAAATCTTGTATAAAGTATCTAAAACTGAAGCACTCAGAACTGAATGGGAGATGCCTACAAGAGCACATCAAGCTAATGCTTGATCTCCTCTACACAGTCCTACAAAAGTCAAGGATTTTCACTTTTAACTGTTTGAGGCCTGATTTTGTATACAAAGGAAAAACCAAAAGCAGAAAGAACGTAATAAAGGCACAGCATGAGTGAAGCAGGAAAATATATGTTGAAACCTGAGAGTTGCTTCAGTGAAAGTTGCTGATAGCTCAGCACCCCTCGTGTTTTTTCAGGGTTTTTCTTTCTCATTTCTTATTGTGATTTGGCATTTAATATAAATGCTAAGGTTTTGGGTATGCATTTGATTTTGTGAGAATTCTGTCACATTGTACAAACTGCAAAATGTACAAATTAAGAGATCCTTAAGTCCAGGCATTTCTACTGAGGGAGACTTGCATTAAGCTGGTGGCTATGGCATTGTGCTGGGATGCATGACATTCAGGTTGAGTTCACTTGTTTAATCTGATTCAAAGTGTTCTGGGATGGAAAAGCTGCTCAGAAGCAGGCTGTAGAGTCTCCTCTGTCCCAAGTGACCAGAAACTTCCATGGAAACATTTTAGCTTTGATTAAATTGATGTATTAGTTAATACCTGCTCTCCATTAACAATGTCAGATGGATTTTAGAGTAGAAGCTGAATATTGGTATTTAAATATTAGCTATTGAATCTAGTTGCAACTATAATACTGAAATTTGGAAGATAGTTTCTCATACCATGCACATGTGTATCACCCAGGTATTCTTTGCATTGCTTTTGAATCCGTGTACTATGAAGCGGGTTCTTCTATGGGAGGAGAAATGTGAGTTGTCGATGGTTGAAGGATATATTGCCGAGAGAATCTGTTCTGAGTAAAATCATTAATGATTATTGAGACCTTTTTTTGTCATTCTCTTAAATAGGTTGCACAGAAAAGTGCTCCATGTGTGGGGAATATGTCCCCTGCGTGGGAGTCAGAAACTCACTTAAGTGGTCAGTATCTTTAGCTGTTGGAGCATGGGGACCTCGGCATCTTCCCATAGCTTCCCCAACCCATCCTCGAGTCCTCTACCATGCCTAAAGGAACCATACCTCCCATATTTCTTCTGCTGCCCTAAGCCATTTAATCCATGAAAAGGTCCCTTTATTTTGCAGAGCATCTTAGCGGCATAAGATAATATACAAAAGTCAGAAATCGGAGGTGTACAATTTATGGAAAATTCAGCCTCTGCTCTGGCCTGGTGATGCTGCTGCATGGCTAGGCGCGGGGCCAGAGCTTCCAGATGCGCTCAGCCTAGAAGGAACGGAGCTGGAGCCAGAGCCACACCTGACATTAAGTATCTCGGGCCAGAGAGGCTGGGGAGGGACAGGTGTGGAGGAGAGGCCGTGGGGGGGACATACTGCAGGAGGGCAGATGGGGTGGGCAGCAAAGGGCACAGGATGCAGGGGGCAAGTGTCAGGGGAACAAGGGAGCCACCTGCACCCCCCACCACATACCCTTCTGCTGCTGTTGCTTTCCCTGCTGCTAGGGTTGGGGGGAGGGGGAAGAGGAGGGAAAACTTAAGATGACCCTCCGCTGATCAGATTCTATACATGGAAAACTATAACCAATTTAAATTCAGAGTCATCTTAAATTTCAAAGCAGTCTTGGATTTGGATAAATACAGTACTTAAAACCCCAAGGTTCTTAACTTTTAAGAATGAGCATAATGTTGGGAGTCGGAGAGATAGGCATAGAGTACGTGGGCTCAGGCCCCCTTCGGGAAGAGGCCACGGTAACCTCCCATCCCCAGTTGAAGATTGACAAACCCTGGTTGCTGTGGACCCGTGCAAGGGGCTGTGGGGAGCAGGATGCATGGGGTGCCATGTGCATGTGTGCAGGTGTGCACATGGCCAGGAATAGGAATACAGCCCCAGGCAGCAGTGGAGAGCAGCTCCCCCAGCTGCCTCCAGGTAAGTTGGGGGCGGTTCAAGGCCCCCCCAATGAGGGCAGGAGTGGGGCAAGGGCTGGGTCTGGAGGTGCTGTCCAGCCAGGGCAGTGCATGGGGTCCAGGGCCAGAGTGGGGAGCGAGACAGCCACAACTGGCTTGTCCAAGGGAGTGGGGCATGGGGGGGCACATGCCCCCCAGATTTGTGCACTGGTTGGGGACAGGTGTGGGCTCAGGGCTACCAGCCCTGCTGCCCTCACCTGGGATCCCCGCACCAGCCGTGCTGCCATGGCAAGGTGTCTCCCGCCTGCCCAGCAGCAGCGGGGGCAGGGGTGGTGGACTTGTGTCCCCATTGCTGTTGGGTGGGCAGGGGGAACCTCGCCATGGCTCAGGGCTCTTGGGAGCAGGGCAGCAGGACAGGGAGCCTTGAGCCTGCAGCGGACAGCCCGCATCCACCCTTTACCCCCCACGGGCTCTGCTCGGCTCCACTGTGGCCATGGGGGTGGGGGTGGTGCTATCTTAGCCGCCGCTTGACAAAAATAAAAGCCAGCGCCTATGGTCAGAAATGGATCCTGGCTGAGCCCCAAGCTGGGCCTCTTTACATCAGTTTCTTTGGAAGTAGAATAGTAATATCCTATCTTCTGAGGTTTTTTTGCCCATGTAGAATGCTTCATAAATATTGTATTATTTTTCACTTGTTTATATAGGTTCTGCATATAAATATTCCTCACACTATTTTTTTCTTTTACTCCAAATGACTTAAATATATCTGTCTACAGCTGCAGCTGACAACAAATTTTGACTTTTTATTCCCTTGACTCCTTTTTGCATGTTGAGTGACATGGTCTTCCTAAAGGTCTAGTGAACCCTGGCAGGTGCAACTGGCTCATAATGTTAAAATACAGATAGGTCTTACCTGAAATCTATTTCTAGTTTCTTTGGTGTAGAGGGAGAAGGTGATGTTCATACCTTCTGGAGGGTCAGGCAAACCTGGCAGAAATCTCCCTGGTATTCCAGACCATGGTGGCTTATCGGAAAAGCAGCCGATTCTTTCATAGCAAACTTCTTTGCCTGCGGCGCAAAAACCATCTTATCAGTATTTTCAAAACTGTTACAGTCCTGTGGTGCATTTGAGGTTGGTAACAACTTTAAAAAGTTCTGGGCTTGGGCAACTGTCTTTATCGCTGATGTTAAAGTTCAGATTTATTCTTCAGCCTATTTGTGGGTATTAGCTGAAGCAGATAAGAGGGGATATTAGTGACTTATGATTAAATAAATAAAAAAGATGAGAGGACTTGATGGTAGGTGCCAGCTCCTGATTCATATGTCTAGGAGAGGAAGACTTCAACCGCTGCCCCTGTTGCTCCCTCCCCCCAATAACATACAGTCTGTATGAGTTTCAGTTAATTTTAAACATGCTTCCTTTGAGCAGGTGAGCAGCTTTGATGCCACATAGTCATTCAGCTTTTTGCCTCGGACACTGCTCATTGCACCACGCATTCATTTCACTGGTGTGTGCACAGACCATTGCAGAAGCAAGGTGCAGAAGTGCAGTGATATTAAGAATATGAGTGGTGCATCGCTCTTGTGCTACAAACTATAGTATGACTTCAGTGCAAAGGAATGCTTTCATTTGCCTTGTAACTTTTTGGTATGTAAAAATGTGACTGAATTCAACATCCATGATGCAGTTTTTATAAATGCAGTGTCTTACCTGCTGTTGAGCCAAGGAGACAGAAAGCAGTAATCCAAAGTCCAATCATTTGAAGTGAACTGAATACGCCTGTTAAGTCCATCAAAAGCGTTTTATTTAGATACCAACTGACTTAAGAGCATTTCGTCTTTTTAAAAAGTGTGTAGTACAGTAATGTTATCCCAGGAACAAAAAGAACAAGAATACAATATTAATGTTGTATAAATTAATGCCTGAAATAAAGATGGCAACAAAGCAAGCTTTTGCCTGGCCTTTATGCCTAAAATATCCTATCTTCAGTTAAAGCAGGGGTGGGCAAAATGCGGCTTGCCAGGCCATTCTATCTGGCCCACGGGGCCCTTAAAAAATTTAGAAAATTAATATTTATCTGCCCTGGCTGCCTGTCATGTGGCCCTCTGGCTTGACACAACCCAGTAAATGGCCTTCCACCCAAAATAATTGCCCGCCCCTGAGTTAAAGGGTAAGAGGAAATAATGCTCAATATAATTTAAATGAAATATGTCTGGAAATTCAGAAGGATCAAGATATGAAAACAACTGATCAGTAACCTTATTAGCATTGCAGATACTCCAGAGTAATTAGTCGCTAATGTAAATAGTATGTGGTCTCAGTGGTAGCATGACACGTTTGTTTGTCATCTCATTGGCAGATTAGACCTTTCCCTCCTATTCTTTTGTGTTTTGCAAGGCTATTTTCTGTTCCTAGTCTCTATGCTTAATCTAACATTGCATTCACCCCCCAGCGCCTTTCTCGGGGTGCCTTGTGTGTGCAAGGAAAGCAGGATCCATGGTGCTGAAGGCTCTGATTATTCCTCTGAAGAGATGGGCAAAGGCTAGCGGGGAGAAGGCAGCAAGGTGGCCCTTATTTGAGAGGGTCGCATGATCTGTTGTTTTTTTGTAGGCTGAGCACAGCCTGCGTCGCAGTGGCTCCCTGCATTCTTCCCCCTCGTCCCACCCTCTCATCCTGTTCCAACTCAAACCTCCCGTAAATCCCCACCTTATGTCAGGGACCCGCTCCAAACCAGGTATCTTGCTCCATCTCCCTCGGGTCTAGGGCAATCTCCCCATGTTCTTCATTCTTTCCTTTCCCACCAGGGCCAGGGACTCTGTAGCACCCTCCCCCCACTACCTCCATGTCCTTCTCTCCTCAGTCCCCATGGCCAGGGTTTCCACGGGGCCTCTACCTGTTTGCTGCAAGCCCAAGTCCCCTCATTCTTTCCCACGCCAGGCTGGCAGTTTGAGAAGCTACCCCATGCTCTCAGAAGGGGAAAGGAACAGCAAATGGGGGTTTGGGAGAGCAGAACTATTGGACCATGAGTTTGGAGGCAGAGGGAGTGGGTGCAGTCCTCCTCCTGTTTGCTGGCTTATTTTCTGGGAGGCTGGGCTGTGGGATAGGTAGGCTTGTGCTTTCAGAAGTGTGCAGGGTTATGACCCACAGTCGATGCCTAGCGCCAGTGTTTGAAGTGTCTGAGTGTCTAATTACTACTCCTTTTAAGAAGAGGGTGGAGTTGAGCAGACAGGCTTAGTAAACATAATGAGCTTCTAAGGAGCAATTGGGATTTTTGGAGATAATTTTGAGAGGTTGAGGTCTATTTCTAGAATAGTTCTGCCTCTTTGGGGTAACAAGGATCAGTGGTCACAAACTGACAGAGAACAGATTTAGGCTAGATAGGAGGAAAAACTTCTTCACGGTAAGGGTGGCCAAAATCTGGAACGGGCTCCCAAGGGGGGTGGTGCTCTCCCCTACCTTGGGGGTCTTTAAGAGAAGGCTGGATAGGCATCTGGCTGGGGTCACTCTTTCCTGCCTAGGGCAAGGGGTCGGACTTGATGATCTGCTGAGGTCCCTTCCGACCCAAACATCTATGATCCTATGATGGCTGGTGGTAGAATAGCTGTTGTGACCTACAACAAATGTCTTTTTCTTGCCTGAAACAGAGGATTTCTTCAGTGTGACTTGCAAGGTGATGGCTGTACTGAAAGGAAGAGTATGTTACTTGGAAGAACATAGACAAACTTTATGAAGCAGCAGAGACACTGAGAAGATAATAATATAAGTGCCATATTGGGTCAAACCAATTTAATCTAGCATCTAATCTAGTATCCCATGTCCGATAGGTGATCTACCTGACCAGGAAGGAGGTTCTGGCCGGAAGCTGTGGGTCTGTTTTCCTGTCCCTCGTCCATTTATGTCTTTTGGCAAAATTTCACCGGGCAGTGGGTACCGTCCAGTGTACTCTGCTTGGTGTTGCACCTCCTTGATGCACTCATTTTGAACCTCTGACTTTCACTCCCATCCCTGTTTTGCTGTCTCAAGCAATCAGTGATGTGCCCTTAGTGGCCCCTCTTATCAAGCGGACGTGTGTGGGTGGTTATAACTCTACTTGGTGGGCTCTGGACCACATTCTGGAATGGCATATCATAAGGCTGGTCTCCCACCCTCCCTTATCCCACCTGGGGTGTCTTGCCATGTACCAAAGCATGCATGTCAGGGTGGGGGCACACCTCCATGGGGACATGCCTTTTCTGTGCAACCAGGAAAATATTATTTCTTGACTGGCACTGATGCAGCCACTATCCAGTTTTGCATGCCCCACGACAATTCAGGGAGGATGTTGATAAATTGGAGGGGTTGTGGAGAGGGCATACCAGAATGATCCTGGGAATGGAAAACATGTGCTAGAGAAGAGACTTAAAGAACTTGGCTTGCTCAGCCCAGCAAAATAAAGGCTGAAAGAGGAAGTAGAAGACTGTTTTCCATAAATATGTCAAATGAAGGCAAATTACAGGGGTGGAGAATACGTGCTTAAAATAAGTGACTGGGGCCTTGTACAGAGATTTGGTTCTTTCTGGGAGAGTTGCTGTTCTCCCAGGAGAAATCACAAGTGTACAGCTGTTTGAGTTTTTTCTCCCAGAGTAAAAATGGCTTTTCCAGGAGAGAAATAACCTGGAAACAACCAAGGTTAAATTACTCCCAGGAGAGGTTTGTTTGGTTTTTTCCCTGCAAAAGCAAATGTCTGTATATGCCATGGCTTCTGTCAGAACAGGACATAGTCCTCCAGAATCTCTTTTCTCCCCTGCTTCTTCAATTATGTCACTTTCCTGTATCTCTGTTTGGGATTCTCCTGTTCATTATATGTTTTAAACTCTTTATTTGCATCAGACCCTTTCTTAACTCTCATCTGGCTTATATTTGTGCTTTAATCTTGTACATTCCCAGTCCCCAGATACTACAGAAATATATTCCCATTATCTCTTCCTCTGGTACTGTACCTTAAACTTAGGCTTCTAACTATCCCTCCTTTTGCCTTTCAATCCTTTTTCCAAATGTATCCGCTACAGTTTGGCATAGCATTTAGTTGAACACTGGAGAGGAGCAGAAGGAAAGAAAGGACGGATAGTCTAGTAGTGGTTAAGAAAAATGCCTGGGATCCATTTGGCTTGTTGTCAATTTTCTTTTCCACCATAGATGTCCTGAGAGATTTTGTGCAAGTCCTTTTGGCCACAATCTTCTGATAGTGCTTCGTGTAGCTTAACGTCTTTCATGACTTCAACCATTGTCTGTGTCCGTGTATGAGGAAAGGAGTCCAGATTTCACCTGATGCAGTTGTATGGCTTTTGTTCTGATCATTCAGGAAAATAAACTTCGGAAGAAACTCCCCAGTGTTTCACGTCAGCCCTTTCTAATTCTGTCTGTTACCCCAGCTGTGGTGTGCAGTCATCCCAAGGGTACCTCATCACTTGTTAGGGTTTGTCAGTGTTAAGATGCTGCGATCTCTTCCAGTCAAAGCTTCCCCAGAATGACTTGGTTTGCTTCTCATTTGGTGACCTAAATTGCCCTAATATTTATTCCCATCTGCATTTGTTCTGCTGATTATCAGCAGGGGGCCTTGCTGGCCCCCAATATCTGCATGGAAAATAATGAAGCATAGCATCTTTGAAACTCTTTTCCAACACTTACCAGTTCAATTCCAGAATGATGTTGCTTTGGGACGTCTGTTCAGCTCGTTCCCTCAGAAGTCCTGGTTGTTACTTGCCCTCTTTGCTTCCTGGAGTCAGTCCCAAAGCAGTGGGTGTGGGCCGAGCCATGTGATGTGTAATGATGTGTTTAGTGTAGAAGGCTGTGGATCTTGGTAATTAATCTTCCCACTGGTTGTAACCTCATTCTGCTCTCCCATGTCTCCTCCTTTCATATCGTAGCAAAATCTGGTCTATTCCTAAGAGCTGGAATGTGGTGGTGGTGGGGGGGGGGGGCACCAAGTCCACATCTGGGGACCTAAGGTGCAATTCACTGGGATAGAGGTGGCTTCAGGCCCAGAAACGATCCCAATTCAGCACCTGAGAATGTCAGTGATTGATTTTTGGCTGATGAAGTTACTTAAGTGTTACTTAGGATCTGCTCCTACAGTAGCCTGCTGTATTACAATCCCTGGAGAACCTCCTTAAAGACTGCTCATCTTTCTGGGGAGTCTTCTATCTGATCCTGAAACAAGCTTGTATTGCTTAGAGGTAAAAGTTATGGCTTTACCTTCATGTATCCATGGAGGATTGCCTAGCAGCAGTCACAAGAGTATTTTGAGCAGATTTATTTATGATTTCCAACTAATACACACCATCTGCTAAATAAATGAGTCATAAATTAGCACAGGTAAGATAAAGAAAGCATAAATTCATGGTTTAGGGCCATATTAGGCTTAAGAGATGCCTGACAACAGAAGCACAGTGGGGAAAATAAAGATGGAAGTGGATGCCTAAGATGCTTTATAGTTTGTGATTTAGGCTTGGGGACTTCTATATGGAGGGAACAATGCAACTGAAAGGGATCAGATCAGGGGTCTAAGAGTTCAAGAGGCAAATTGAAACTTCCTCCTCCTCCTGGAATTTTTCTATTTCTCAAGGAATGGCTTTGAGCTTCCAGTACTTAAAAACCACAACAAAAAACAAATGACAGGGTCTCCTTGGGACCAGCCATTATATCTAGCCGCTAGGTAGTTTAGAGGTCAGACATGGGACTGTCCTAGGGCGAAGTACCTTGGTGACTGAGAGAGGTTCTTGCTCCAGTCTCAGCCCTGAACTTTTATACAATGCCTTTGCTTCCGGTGTTGTAAGAGATCTAATTGTCTTGCTCCAACAGGTCTAGCACTAGCTGGTAGGAGGAAGAGGTGTTTCCTGTCTCGCAGCATTGTTACGTGTGTGTGCTGTTTGGAACGGAAGTTTGTCATCATCCTTTAGATGGAGATTTTGCTAGCCCTGGTACTGCAAAGGCAAAATGTTACGTTAAATGGCCCTATTCTATCCTTGAAATCTGCTTCCTAGCTGTTTGTGCCCTCTAACTTCCACTGATCCTAGATTCAATTGTTTGCGGGGACTGTTGCAGTCGGTATGGCTTACAGCAGCCTTTTAACATATGAAGCAGCCTGCAGTATTGGGAAACAAGTGAAGCACCTCAGGACAGGGAAGAGGGACCTGTTTTCACAGTCCCCTATGAAGGCATGTCTCTAGATGAGTGATTCTCAACCAGGGTATTGTGGCACCACGTGATGCCTTGCGATCCTTGCAGGGCGCCACACAGTGGTAGCCCTGTTAGACGTGCAAATATGGTTTGCAGAGATTTCAAATAGGAATCTGTAGTGTTAAAAACTTTGTCCTGTTGATAGACAAGGTTCTTGAAGTGAATAAGGTATCTTTTATTAGGCCAACTTAGATAGTTGGGGGGAAAAAATGGATAGGAAGCTTTTGGGTTTAAAAACCCTCTGTCAGGCTGAGGAAGTCTCTGCAGTTGGTGTGGACTCTTTCTGGTTGTAATCCATGTTCTTTGCAATAGAAAAAATTGCTATTTTATTTTACCCTATTAAAAAAAAATGAGTTAAAACTAAAAGCTGGCAATTGCCGTGGGGTACTTTGGGTTTATGTACATGCCACAATTCTTGCCCTTTCACGTGCTGCATCTGCGTGTCTGTTTGCACGAGTGGGATTTCTCAATGCTTTAAAAGTCTTTCTTGTGCATTCAACTAAAACTCCTTGGATGTAGTTTAGTTTGCCTTGCTGGGAGTTACATGGATCTGTTGCATGCAAACACAAGGGCACTCAAAGATGTGTAATGAACCTCTTTGTCCACCAGATGGCTCTTTGACTTTTGTAGTTCACCCCTTCAAGTTGCTTTTGCTTTTGAGTAGCTTCAGTTTGGGGGTGGGGAGGTTGCCTTTTTTTTTTCCTTGTAGTTTGCCAGCTCCATGCTTCCACAATTGCATGGCAGGGCACAGGCCTGTAGTGTGTCGGGGGGCAGGCTCTGATGGACAGTCCCACTTTCCTGTAGCGCTGGCCAGGGACCCGGCTTAATTTGTTTTAATCTGTGCATGTAAGCACAGATGAGACACTCCAAGGCTTAATTCATTTGAAAACCTAGTGTGTGTAAACACAGATGTGTCGCTCTGAAAGAAACAATTTTAAATTTTATAAACCTATTTAATTTAATGAGGATTAAAACCTGTGGTGTGTACAGGTGCCCTTTGAGTCTAAAAAGTTTGAGACTCACGGCTCCATTCCAGAGGTGGCTATAAACTGGAGTACAACCTACAGCCACAGTTTACAAGTAGAAATAACTGAAGGAAGAATCTGGGAAATGTGTTCAATACCAGGGTTGTTCTTGCTTGTTCCAGGAGAAGGGGAAGACAAATGTTATTTATTAATCCAGAGAATGTAAAAATTGGCCTTGATGGGTTAGAGTCCTGGCAAACTGAAAGGGAAGTCATGCAATCTGTGGGCTGGGATTGGATGCTGAAGGACTTTAGAGGAGGAAAAATCCTTAATCTCTTAATGTGGAGGGAGGAAGGTAATAATAGTAATTACAAATATATCCACAAGGTGACAGACCAGCTGTGGAATCTCCATCCTAGGACCAGCTTTGTTTTTTTTTTTAAGACGGATATTTGTCTTTGACACTTTAGGACAGGATTGACCTTGTTTTGAGTAGGAGGCTGGACTAGATGACTCCCTAAGTCTCTTTCCCCCATTATTTTTAAATGATTGTACAACAGGGAGGAAGCCAGAACCAAATACCTGCATAGGAGAGAGCTTTTTGCTGTCAGCATTGTATGATCAGTGTTTCACAACTGTAGCTTTTATAGGCAACGTCAGAAATGACAAATTGCCTATTTCCAGATTGGCTCATCCAAGCCATAAATATTGCCAGAAGCTGAGGCATTGACTGACTCACCCTCACTGCTTTTTTTTTTTTTCCCCTCAAGTTGGTAATCTCGGGTGGGAAAAAACCATGAAGGGAGCATTCCTGCCTCCCTGTTCCACCACTACATAAATCCTATGAAGCAGCTTTTCAGAGGTGGAAACTCTTACCTGAAACCAACTAATGGAAAAAACAGAAAAAACAAATTAGGATGAAGTATTGTGGAAAGAATGCACACATTTTTATGTGCTGAAAAAGAGAGAAACCTCGGGGGGTGGGGGGGGAGAAGAAATTATGGGCAATAAATAACAGAGATGCTAAGAAAAATCTGGAGGAAAAGAGATAAAACTGAAACAGACCATGAGGACTTTCTTATCTCAACAGCTGGAGCTGCGTAACATTTGTTATAAAATCCCATGAGGAATTTGTCAAATGGAGTAAGAAAAATTGCTGTCACTGATTGTTATTTCAACGGATACTGCAAATTCCAGGGACACATTCCTACGGCAGAAATAGGAGCACCGACTGGGACTTCTTGCATGAGAGGGAAATGTATATTTGTGGAGCTTCAGATCTAACATGGAATTGAAACAGGGAAATGATTCTGGTGAAACAGTTCTTCAGTGATACAATGCAGTGACTTCTCAGTATTGCATTACTGCATTTTGGGAGGTTAGATGGGCATGGAGGAGTCTGAGTGTACAACACAGAGAGAACAGAATCAGCATAACGCCAAGGAGTAAGGATGGTCGCATACAACGTACGCTGATTTTTCCACCCGTGAGCTCTGTTTCATTTACAGATTTTTATGCTGTTGGTTGGTGACTAGTAGCAAACTACATGAACACTTATTGATAGACCAGCCATTACTACCCATTTCTTTTGAAACGAAGAAAATGCGTTGAGGCATGCAGCGAAACATAATATTCCTGTTACTAGGAATTCTGTTTTTTGGCTCTTGCTATCAAAGTAGCACATACGTGTATGCATCCTATCTGTAAAAACCAAAAAATCCACCCACAAAAAAACCCCACTCTCAGTCCTAAAAATATACCCATTGAAAGTACTTGTATAAACAACTTATATTTCAACATTATAATTCAAAACAGTAAGTTAATGTTTTGGATTTTTTTCCTACTGCAATTCACTTTTCTTCAGTGGCACTAAAATACCAAAAATATCAAGGATCTAATGTTTTTGTTCTTTTTTTCCTTCCACATCCAGTAACTAAAGGTGTCATGCATGCTGTAGTCCAGAGGGAGTGAACACCATGAAAGATGAATGTTTTATGATGATAGCTATCAGCAGGTTTTTTGGCGTATTCTTGTTTTAATTCTTTGCACTGATGAAGAAGAATGTAGGACTTTTTAAAATATGTGATTTATATTCTAGTTCCAAAATATCAACAAAACCATTAAAAATTGAGCATCAGTACCTTCAGTTTGCATGAAAAATTAGTTTTGTACAAAGTGGTAAATTAGAGATGCAAATTACATAGTATAGTGATACGTCCTCAAAAAACATATTGAAAGAAATGGTGAACAACTGTTCAAAGCATAGTTGTGCCTCTTTCAACACTGCAAAATAATATAGCATTTAGTGTATCTTGCATTATAAACTATATAAAAAATAAGCAATTATAAAAACCTGGCTTACTTTACTTTCAAGTTTATAAGGTGTGAACTTTCTCAATTGCTCCCGTCTTGGTCCAAGGTAAATTGTCCCCTGATATATCGAGCTTTATATTCTTGAATTAGTTACAAAAAAAGAAAGAAAATCTGAAGTGATTGTTTTAAATGTTTTTGAAGTCAGGTCAAAATGTTAACAGTTTCAAAAGTGAGCGATGAAATGGAGAGCGGTGAAATACAGGAGTGGTGGCATGTAGAGCCAGTTGTACAGCAATTCCTGGTTATTGCCAATGTTTGTACAGATTGATGTGAATAATATTACCTGCGATTAACATAGCTGTGATAACAGGAAAAGTCAGTAGTTCCACCCAAATACTTATTACACTGATATCACAGCCGCCTATTACAGAAAAGGATTGAACGAATGATGCTTGTGAGGCATACGTCACAAAACTAAAAAATGGGAAATAATTAAGACGAGAAGTTTTGACAGATTTTTGTAATAAAAAAACCCAACCTGTCTGGCATGAGAAGATGGGTTTTATGGGGTCAGATCACTTCTGACCCGTTTTTGGTATTATAATATAAATTGTTGATGTTATCAGCCCAAGATTGCCATTGCGTTTTGTTAAGAGAGGGGCGTTGTATGTTGTTTGGATTAGCCTTTTAATCTGGCTATCTGTGCCCAGAACCCAAGAGCTTCCTGATGTTTGATGGGCCACCGTTGTGCTCAAATGAGCAACAGGAGGCATTCTTGCTCCTGAGCCTCCTGATCTTTAGGAGGGGACCCCAACCATATGATCAGGGGCCTGGAGGATAGGCCCTATGAGGAGAAACTCTGGGAACTGAGTTTGTTCATTCTGGGCAAGGGAAGACTGAGAGGTGACCTGATAGCCACCTACAAGTATGTCAAGGGTGAACACCAAGATCTATGGGAGCAACTGCTCAGAAAGGTACCCCCCAGGGGGGATGAGGACCAACAGGCACAAGCTAACTGAGGAAAGGTTTAGGTTGAACATTAGGGGAAACCTTTACAGAAAAGGAGTTATCTGGAACGCGCGCCCAGAAGAGGTGGTGTGTTCAAGAGAAGGCACCATCCTTGGAGGTGCTCAAGAGGAGGATGGACAAGCACCTTGTTGAGCTCGTTTGAACACAGTTACCTCCTGCCCATGGCAGGGGAGCTGACTTGATGATCTTACAGGTCCCTTTTGGTCCTTTGATTTTATAATTCTATATTAGGAAACTGCAAAGACCCACCAGGCAGGTGTCTGACCAAGTAGACTTCAACAGTGTAAAGGAGCGGGGTGTTCCCTGCTTGTGTGAGGTGCTTGGGAGCCTTACTTTATTATGTTGGTAGGTTCACTGGGGCACCCTATTTAAATCTTATTTGTTAGCAGCGCTTCATCCTTTGATTGCCTGGTACACCTCAGAAGAGATTGGCAGGATTTTGAAACCACAGCTGAATACTTTTAAATGCACGCTCCATCCTTTGGCCTTGTGCGGTATAACTCATTACATTATTTCCCGGAAAACTCATTTGAAGTATTTCAGATGTGTCTGCAGCAACCCACGGTGGAGTGATGTTGCCAAATGGGTTCGTGGCTATTTGTATTTGTATTTGTATTTTACAAATGGTTTCCTTGTCTAGTCTTTATTTGATTGAAAACCTGTTTGCTTGTCGCAGCTCACATAGGCAAAGTTCACAGTTGACAGGAACGGAGTGGGGGGAGTTAGCGGAGAACCAAAATCTTGAAATGGAGCCAGGCTTGACTAGGAGGTGATGGCAGCTGTCTAGCTTTGGAGCACTTCCAAATTTGGGACAAATCCTGATTTCAGTGCAGCTCAGGGCCAGTTCTACTACAATTTGATGTTTGATGTTGTGATGAGCACAGAGGTTAATGGCACGGTCTGTAGTGTTGATCTCTTGTGCTCATTAATGGGAGGAAAATAAACATGATCCTAAATATTGGTTAAGTCCATAGCTGTAAACATTTATTATTTATGTGGCGGGTGAGCTTTAATGGTCCTGCCAGCCCTAGTAAGTTGGATCAGATGTAGAAAATTCAGCTTTGGTTTCTAACAAGCAAATTATTATTTTGGAAGATGGCCAAGAATTCAACACAGCTGAATAGTACAGTCGTGTTGTAATTAATGAGACGGGCCATCCTGTCCTACAGCAAGGGGTTTTGTGTGGAGGCAGAGCATTCTGGTTGGCTCCACATCCAGGAGAGATGCCCACAATAGTAGCAGTGTAGCATCAGTAACGGGAAGGAAGTAGCTTCTGAGGAGGAAGGAAAAAAAAAAAAATCAAGTACCTTGCTTTGTGTTAGGTTGGCCTAATATGTCCTTGTGTCCTGCAGTGGCAGAGATTTATTTTATTGCACTTCATGGTATGCCAGTATATCCAGTGCAGCTGGTTCTGGCCTGTCTTTTTTGGATGAATTGCCAAGATGTTGGTCTGAATACATTTCTCAGGAAAAGAATCAGGACCCGTAGTAGAGATGATGATATGGTTTATTAGACCAACAAGATTTTTTGCAAAAAAGATTTCTTAAATTTCAGGGAAAGAAGGCACTTCCAAGGTAATTCTAGCCAAACTTGGCAGTCCTTTGTTTTCAGCAAACCCCCTCCACGCTACTGATGTTGCAGTAGATGATGTTCAAGGAACAGCCACAGGGAGAAAAAATCCAGAAATCCTTTGAATGTTTAGTTATCTTGGGAAAAAGGCTCAAAAGAAAATACTGCTGTAGGCAGTCTCTAATGGAAGAGCCTATGCTTGCTCAGTGCATTCTGGCGTGCTAAGGGTTAAAGACCATCTTTTCCCCATTTCATTATATTTTCTGTTTCCATAACTGAACCATGAGTTTGGAGTATTCCTAGCGTATATCTTTATGTTCTCTCATCTTAACCTGAGTTTCTTAGGACTAAAGCTCCATTACAGCATGGATAGAAATGTATACATGAGTTCAGAAACAAGAAAGTGCTTCTGCAGAGGACTGAGCAAATAGTTTGAGTATCTACTGAGAGCGCATAATTTGCAAAGAGTTTATAAATGAGAAAACAAAAGAAGATTTTCTGTACTGTGACCACTGTCAATACAAGTACAATATGTTCATCCATGCTTCAGCAGCGTGGAAGAGTTTGCCAAGTTGTACTCTGCACAGGTCCTTGGCCGCAAAATGTAGACCTAGGAACAGAACAAAATATTTTTCTGTACCATTGGGAATTTTCAAAATGGCAGCTGCACTTAAACATGAAGCCTGATCATCCTTTTTGTGGTGTATCAAAGTGTTTATTTTATTTTATTTTATTTTTTTAAATAAAAAGTATCAAAGAGTGATGTTAAAGGATGCCTAGGTGTGTTCCAAAACACATCACCTGTGGGCCCAGATAAAGCATGGAAAATTTTTAGCCCCAGAGAGACATGTTTAACTTTCTCATGAACACGTCTAGCTCCAAGCCAGAACTCTGATCTGAACTCTTTTGTCCTCAGACGTCCCTTGAAGAAAGCACAGGACATATTTGGCAGTAATATTCATAATGGATCAAATGCCCCTAGACTTGGTTGAAATTTTAATATTAATTTCCTGTATGAGACTCGGTTCTTGTCAGGAACAGGTTACAATAGATGTAAATTTGCAAATTCAACTCCAGCTGTAACTACAGACGGACGGGTGTGAAATATACTTACGTGAGCCCATTTTCTCCTAATTGTATTGTGACTGTTTCTGCTCCCACGTTGCCCCTGCATACACACTCTGGATTTTTTCTCCAGAAAAATTCCACTTTTGTAATATCAGTGCAGATATCTGTATCAAAATAGCGTGTAAAATTGTTGCCGGAGTTGAAGAGTCCGCTGCCAAAGGAAAAGTATGGAAATGATGCTGTACCACCTTTCAACATGGTGAAAAAGACATTATTACACAACACAGCATAATCAACAAGGAGCCTGGGGGTCTTGCGATATGCTAAGAGGTCCCAACAATACTGCTGTCAGCGAATATTACATTTTACCCAATTGCTGAATGTATTATAAAAGGGAATTGCTAAGAGACAAATCAAACTTTGAGTGGAAATTTTTCTCGGAGAGCTGGTGAACGAGTCATTCAAGATGGCTTCAGGAGTTGCACTAGCTACTTGCTGAGGTTATCAACTGCAAGGAAGTTGAAAGTGAATTGAGAGAGCCTCGGTTGAGTCTGTATCTCTTTATTCAAAAGTGCTCTGGTGCAGCTGAAACGCACGTTAACGTGGTGCTTCATTTCAGTGACTGCACCTCACGGAGGTCTTTGAGTGTGGTGTTGACTTTGCCCTAAGATGCTGACTGTAGACCTGAGAGTTTTGGCCATCCTGTGTGCCAGGTGGCCAAAATACGTAATGTAGAAAACTATAATGAATTAGAAACAGGCAGTGAATGAAAAGGTGAGTGCTTCAAAACATAGGCTCAGAAACGACCTGGAGGCCGCGTGGAAGTGTTCCAGCGAGGATAATGCTCTGCACTTTTACGTGATGCTGTTCATCTCGGGAACCTGAGTTCTCAGCAGATGAGTAATTAATTAAACCATTGTGGTGCTTCTGTCAGGTAATCAAGTAGTAGTATCCTTCTCTGACGGATGGGGACTTGGGATCACAGAGAGGTAAGCTGGGTTCATTACGGTGCCCAGAAAAGTTATGCACTGAACATCCAAAGGTAAGTACTTTTATGCATATACCGGATATTCAAATGGTGCAGAAACTTATCCCAGGCAGTACTCTTTAGCCTTACAGATGTTCCCCTTGACTTAAGCACATTATTAAGGACTCTTGGCTTGGAATAATTCGGAATACAAAATTGTATGGGACCACCCACTAGGCTGACCTGTATAGCAGAAATTTGAGGGAAAATCTAGTAGGGAGCAGAAACAAATTAGTATCTGTGGGCAGGACTAGCAGAGAAGCTTGGGTTAGGGAAATTGCCTGGTCCTTGCTCAATCTGAGCTGCTCTCTTTATCTAGCCCTAGTTTCTTTCTCTGTCAGCACGTATGGTGCAAGACATGAAAACATCTCTGGGACCATTAGTCATCTTTTGTGCAACTTTGAGTTGTTTCCGTCTCCTCTTAAACTACCAAACACCCTTTTCATCGCTTTTTTTATGTTTTAAACCTAGAGCCCCTTGATGATGTTGGGGTTGACTCGCACATTCAAGTCAGTGTTGTGCTGATAGGAGAAACTCATCTCCCCAGCTAGAGTCCTGCCTCACAAAGCTGTTGTGGGTCTGAGGGACCAACTCTTTTTCTTTTTTTCCCCCACCAGGCTTGCCTTTGAATGGTGATGGGGAATCCTGTGGTCTTATCCCTTCTTCTTTCACCAGTGCTAAGCTGCACTAAGGGAAAGCCCTTGGGACTGAGTGGCCTACAATTTTTCTTACTACTGGTCAGGATCCCACCATGTGCTTTGGCTTGGGGAGAATCCTAAACTGTAGGGAGCAAGATCCAGGCAGCTTTTACCCTACGAACCAAATACACAACTGCCTGTTTAAAGGTGCAGGTAGATACCCAGGGAGATTTATGAAAATTAGGTAGATGCCTTAATTGTCTCAATGACTTTCCCAACTCAGTGGATTAGAGGGATTTTTTTTTGATGTTGCCATCAGCTGTGTTCTCGGTTACGTTTCTGGAAAATGAGAGCCTCAAATAAGACAGTCTTCCCAAAAAGAATTAAGCTGTCAGACACCTAATGGGGATCATCTAGATAAGGACGGAGGCAAGCTGAAGGATGAGGTAACAAAAGAGATGGAGAGCTTTTGTTGGGTCTGAATCAAGTCAGCAGGGCTGGATGGGCTTCATCCCAGGGTCCTGAAAGAGCTGGCAGAGGAGTTTCTTGGAGCCCTTGGCAATGATCTTCATGAAGTTGTGGGAGATGGGTAGCAGAGGATTGGAAAAGGACCAATATAGGGCCCCTCTTTGAAAAAGGGAAGAAGGAGGACCCTGGGAACTACAGGCTGATTAGCCTTACCCCAATACCTGGGAAGGTACTGGAGCATACCTTAAGGAAGGCCATTTGCAAGTATCTGGAGGCGGAAAAGCTGCTTGCAGGCAGCCAACATGGGTTTATGAAATACCAAAGGTGTCAAACCTGATCTTCTTTGACAAAGTAAGTAACTACTTGGGTGGATGAAGGGAATGCTGTGGATATAGTACATCTGACTTCAACAAGGCTTTTGACAAGGTTCCCCACAACCTTGTCATAAACAAATTGGAGAAATGTGGGCTAGATAAAACTACTGCAAGGTGGATAGAAAACCGGCTCTATAGCGGCAAGCAAAGGGTGATTATTAATGGGTTCATATCAGAATGGCAGGATGTCTTCTGTGAAGTCCCACAGAGGTCTGTCCTGGGCCTGGTGCTGTTCGGTGTGTTTATTATTATTTGCCTGCTGGCATAGAAAGCTTCTTGAGCAAGTTTTGGGACGACACAAAACTGGGAAGGATTGTGAACACATTGAAGGATGCGAGTGCAATTCAGAAGGATCTTGACAGATCGGGAAGTTGGACTGGAGCTGACTAGATGAAGTTCAGTGTGGACAAATGCA
Organism: Crocodylus porosus; assembly: GCF_001723895.1. Classification (NCBI taxonomy): domain Eukaryota; kingdom Metazoa; phylum Chordata; order Crocodylia; family Crocodylidae; genus Crocodylus; species Crocodylus porosus. Next base: position 15,509,239 of record NW_017728951.1, read on the forward strand.
GGGTGCTACATCTCAAGAGAAATAATCAAAAACACAAATACGAAATGGATGACACCTGGCTGGATGGCAGCTCTATGGAAAAGGACTCGGGAGTCTTGATAGATCACGGAGTTAATGTGGGTCTGCCCTGTGATATAGCCACACAAAAGACCAATGAAGTTTTAGACACAAGACATGGGAGGTGATAGCACCTTTCTACTTGGCACTGGTTGGGCTTCATCTGGACTACCGTGTGCATTTCTGGGCTGTCTTTTAAAAAGGACGTGGAGAAGCTAGAGGGTCCAGAGATAGGCTACAAAGATGATCAAGGGCTTGGAAAGTAAGTCATATGAAGAGAAGCTGAAGGAGCTAGACATGTTCAGCATGTGGAAAAGGCACTTAAGAGGGGGCATGATGGCAGTCTTCAAGTACTTGAAGGGATGCCATGAAGGAGAGGAAAAGCCTGTGTCTTGCAGCCCTGCTTCTTTATGACTACTCTATGACTATGAATCTGCATTTATTTTAACTAAGCACACCTTACTACTTCAAATTAAGGCATTTTCATTAGATTTTCTGTACAGTGCGTCTGCAGTCAAGTGTTTTATGGGAAAGGCCAGAAAGATGGCAGAATCTAAAATCCAGATAAACTGGTGCTTGAAATCTTTACAGTGTGCCCCTGGCAGGAATGATGTTGAAGTTCACTCGTTCACGTAAGAAATACCTGGATTGGGGTGCAGAACAGAATTCATGCTTCCTGATATAAGAGAGAAGCGGGCTGCAGCTTTGCAGCATACCACAGGCTACATTTCTAGAGAGGCTCAGCTGTGCAATAGCGTAGCACCAGTCCTTCCCCACTGTAACATCTCCACCAAGTGGCCTCCTGTTTCATATTGGCACAAAATTGTTCCCTGACCTAGCACAGAGTCCTTCCTCCTTCTCAACAAACATCAATTTCAGAAAATAAAACTATAAGCAGAGCGCGTACAAGAAATATGAACACCTTTCAGTCTAAATAGATAGTTTGGGAAATACTGAGCACTCTTTTTTTTTATAACTATTAAAAATGATCGGTATAACAAGATTAAATAGGTGGAAAAAAACTGCTTGGTACCTTTCATAGAGTAACATTGTTGAGAGCCAACTCTTTCACCATAATGCCCGACTTACTTGAACATCATGTAGCCCCTTCTGAGTGTATTGGTTCCAGTCAGGCCAGTATGTACAGACCCCCACATGGTTTGTGTTGTGCATACTTTGACATTTATCTTTTTCCTGCAACCTTCACAAAAGGAAAATGTAATTAGCTGGGGAAAAATTGGATTTCACTGTACAAACAAAATTTTGCCATTTAAAAATGAAACATTATACACATTATTGCCCATTTTTCTTTCATACTCCACTGTTTAGTAAATAGCTGTCATCAATTTCTGGTGCACATCTACTGATTTCTTCCCTTTTATGTCTAATACTAGTCATGTCAATATTGCATTAATTAATACATTTCCACAATTACCACCTCAGAAGGTGATTCTGTTTTAATCACAGATTAAAAAATGTTAATTTTTTTGTAGCTATGCCTTGATGAATTTTGCAGATACATTGTGAAATAAGCCAATTTTATAAAAATGTTCCAACAGCTGCAATGCAATTTAGGTTGCTTTGACATCTTGCAAATGTTGAACAGGGACTTTTTTTCCCAGCTCTATAAATATCTGAGATCATTAAATATTTAAATATCTCACAGAACATGGAAAAACTATTGACATGGAAGAGACCACTGTTAATTGAATTGCTTGCATAATAGTTCCCAACAACTAAATAAATTAAGAGCAAATTCATGACATGCTTCTTTTGGACATCTGAAAGCCTGTTTCTTGGAATGAGTTTCAGGAACGCCAACCATTGGCTTCAAGAGCATTCTGCATACATGTGCAGGTACCTACCCCGATAGAGCTCATTGCTAGATTGGGGACCAATAACAGTAGATAAAACAAAATAATAGTAAATAACAGTAAAATAAAATAAGAGGCAAATAACGTTAAATTACAGTAATCAGAATGAGCACTTACGAGCATATGGTGGGAAAGACCCAGTGTTTAAATAAAACATTTGGAATACTTTCTTGGTTTTTCCAGGAAACGCATCTGCGTAGTGGCCCATCATTGGGCAGCCTTCCTCGGGACATGGGAAGCAAGATCCCTACAAGGAAGAACATCAGTTAGTAAGGATGCTGGGAGTCGGGATATTTCGGTCAGTATTCAGGCCAAGCTGAGATGTGCATTCTACAAAGTGGGGCTGTAGGATGTCTGTATTTTTGAGGTCAAATAATATTCCTGTTCCTGTAGGAAGGCAGCATGGTCTAGTTACATTACCAGACTGGGACTTGGGCTGCTGCAGGTTTTCAGTGATATTGAGTAATTCATTTTAAATCTACCCTATACCAGTTGTTCCTCATCTGTAAAATAGGGATAAAAACTCCTAACCATGGAGGGTCTTTGGGAGGGTTTCATAGATTGTAAGGGATCTTGCAAGATCATTGGGTCCAGTCCCCCTGCACTAGGCAGGAAAGAGAACTGGGGGTCAGGTGACCCCAGCAAGGTGACCATCCAGTCTCCTCTTGAAGATTTCCAGGGTAGGCGACCACACCACCTCTGAAGGGAGTTTATTGCACAGTCTGGACACCCTGACTGTGAAGTTTTTCCTAGTATTAAGCCTGAAACGGTGTGCCAGGAGTTTGTAGCCATTACTCCTGTTTTCCCCAAGAGTGCCCTGGTGAACAGTCTGTTCACCAAGCCCTTGATGTACTCCCCTGATGTAGCAGTAAGCTGCTACCAAGTCCCCTCTCAGCCTTTTCTTTTTTTAGACTGAAGAGTCCCAAGTCCCTCAGCCTTTTCTCGTATGGCTTGCCTTGCATGGCTTGCCCTGCTGGCTACAGCATTGCACTGATGGCTCATGCTCATACTATAGTCTGTTATGGTCCCTTTCAGTTGTGGTGCTAGTCAGTTGGGTGCCACCGAGCCTGTAAATATATTGGGGATTGTTTGTCCTCAGATGAAGCACTTCACACTTCCGAGTGCTGAACTTCATCAAATGGCAGGATCAGGATATTGCTGTCCAATAAGATGACAGGCTCTATGAATGGGGAGAGAGCAGTGGATCTAATATACCATGACTTTAGCAAGCTTTTTGACATGGTCTCCCATGACATATAGTAAGCTATAGGAGTACAGACTAGATGACAGTACTGGAAGGTGGGTACACAGCTGGTTGGATCATCCTGCTTAATGTGTAGTCATTAATAACTCAATATCTTATTGGGAAGAGATATTATGTGTGGCTTCCAAGGTCTCTGTCCTGGTATTGTTTAATATCTTCAGTCATGATTTAGAGGGTAAGACTGAGAGCAACTTAGCAAATTTGCTGAGTTTGGTGGAGTTGCAGAGAGGAGAGCTAAGTTACAGCATAACCTTGAGAAACTGGAGAAACAGTCCAAAATCAATCAGATGAAATCTAACAAGGACAAATGTAAAGTCCGACACTTGGGAAAGTGCAATTGCATGCATATGTACAAACTGGGGGAAGATCCACTAGGCTTCAGTAGAACAGGAAAGGACATGGGGATCACAGTGGACCACAAGCTGGACATAAGCCAAAAGCGTGCTCTTGTTGTTGTAATAGAAACATAGGCAAGTCAAGGGAAGTGCTTCTTCATCTCTGCTCAGCACTAGTAAAGCCTCCCCTGGAGTACTTGGTGCAGCTTTGGGAACCTCACTTCAAGAAAGGAATGGACAAATAAGAATCCAGAAGAGAGCAACAAAATGATCGGAGCATGATTGGGGAGCTCAATTTATGAATTTGAGGAAAAGTTGAAAGATTTAGGATTTTTTAGCCTGGAGGCAGGATTTGATAACAGTCTTCCCATGCCTGAAGGCTCATGCTATGGAAGAGGGAGGTGGGCTATTCCCAGTGGCCACAGGGGGCAGGACAAGGAGCAATGGTCTAAACTTGTAGCAAAAGACATTTAGGTTGGCTCCCCTCATTAAACTGAAGGCATCCTTCAGCAAATGCCAGCTCTTAGGTTTCACTTATTATTTTAGCCAAAAAACAGAACAATTCTTGTGTCGCAAAGCACTCAGAAACCCCACAACAGATCAGGATATTTTTAAAACTACAGATTCTTGTTTAAAATTTTTGGGTTTCTTTTATGAATCATGTTTGCACGCTTAACAGTGCTAACATTGTGTGGCACCCCACAGCACCCTTGAAAGGATCTCAAGGCATGCCAGGGTGCCATGGCACTGTGGCTGACAGTCTCTGGATTAGACGGACGTTTGCATGGGATGGTTTTATCAGTTATGATCCTGCCTAGAGCTGAGGCCTGCAGTAGATGGCCACCTGAGGTCCTTTCCAGCCTTACTATTAAGGGAGATAGTTAGCAGTGTTAGGCGGAAGACATGACAGGGGTGGCACCTCAGGTGGCCTATACACGTGCTCGGGGGTGGGGAGAGGCTGTATTAACTAGAGCGGCTGCCCAACAGTTGCTCTAATTAAAATGGCTCACTGTCATGTGTATTAAGACCCCCTGCATTTTAAAATGGCAGGGGCACTTTAACTAAAACTCATTCGATGAGGGCCCGAGGTAAAGCACCCCCACGGTCATTTTAAAACATTGGGGGTGGAGAGTGGGAAAGGAGTGCTTAATACATGTGATGGTGTGGTGATGCTGAAGCAATTTTAATTAGCATGGGGAGCAGACGGGAAAGGCATTTTTACACATGCAAGCACTGCAGCACCAGGTGCTTTGAAAAGTTCCCAGGGCTGCAAGGCTTGCAGCTGTATAAGTGGCGAAATGCGTGTCAGCACTGAGAAAATGGCAGCGGTGTACTTTTGAACTAAAACACAACAGAGGTGCTTTAGTTCAAAAGTGTACCACCACTGTTTTCTGCGCGCTGACACGTATTTCGCCGCTTGTACAACCGCGTGCATCGCAGCACGGTTGGCCTCAGCTCACGTGCGCGATTAATAGAGTCTGCTCCGAAGCAGTGGACCTCTGGCACGTTGCAGGACAAAAAAGTATGCGTATAAATGTCGGATTAGTCGAGGCTGCACCAAAGCGTTCCAGCTAGAACATGAACCCGCGCATCTCTAGGCAGTCTTAGAGACTAACTTTCTACTTCCCCTGCCTCCTTTGACTAATTCTGCCACCCTGCCCTGGTTTCAGCCCTACTATTCTATGATCCTATGTTTGTCATTTAATTTTAATAGGAAAGAAGAAAGATTTTTCCTTGTTCAGGAAGTAGAATTTTTTTTTTTTTTTTTTTTTTTTTACAAGTTGGGAACATTGGCATTCTTTGCAGTAGCAGGCATTTGGGCATTAGACTAAGTGGCTTAGGTTGCACTATGCTTATGTATGTCATTTATTCTGCTATTGATGGGATTCTTTTCTCAGAACTGAAAGTACGCAGCATACAGAAGTGCACTCATTATCATTTTAATGCTGAATAACATCAAATTTCCATGTTATTCCCCAACATCGCTGCAAAGAGTGATCAAGTTTCAGCATTGATATAATAATTCTTTCTGTGAAGAGACGGGAGAAGAATGACAGACTCTTATTTTGTGCATTAGCCTCAATAATTTGTTCATTAAAGGCCCAATCCTGTCCGGTGAACACCATGAATGCCCATTGATTTCTTAGCTTTAGGTATTTACAGTCTGTTTTATGCATAACTGTGCATCTTCTGTAGAAGTGATTGTTTATCCTCTCCTAAGCAGCTATAGACATGGCTTATTTTTATAATGTCTGCTAAAAGCTGGGTCTCAATAATGCTTGTTGACAGTGCATTCTGCCAGTTAAATTAGGCGTTTTTAAACAAACCTAAATAGTTTTCCCTGTTTTAGAATATGCCTCATTTCAATCCAAGTATATGTTCCCTTATTCCTGCATGGTGAGAGAGGGTAGTAAGAGGACCTGACTTCCTTTCTCTCTAACGTTCACTATTTTATAGGCCATTGTTATCTCATGTCCTGTTCATCTCTCTAAACAGTACTGTCATCTTAACCTCATTTCTATGAAGTGCTTTGTGTCTCTAATCATTGGGTTCCTCCTTGTTCTTTGGCCCCTTTCGGTTTTAAGTCTTTGGTGTTTTGAGTCTTGCTTGATGATATACTTACTAATAAAAAGTTCTGATAGGATCTACAGGGATAGCCAAGAAATCCATTGGGAGATATAATGCTTTCAGAATAGTACCGGAGACTTCTTACATGTGCACATCCAGTGGTCCTGAGTTCTGGGGAAAATAATCATTAAATAATGATTCAGGCTACCGGTTTTCATGGTTGTGAAACATGCAACACAGTGAAGACGTTTGGATTCTTCTGTTTCAATAGAATTGGGAAAACAATGGTTTCTTATATCTTTCTCTTTTTTTTAAGAAACTTTAAAAAATGTATTTTTAAAAGTGCATTCTTCATGCTGACCTTCCTGAAAGACTGGCTCAAACTCATTTGTTATGTTTTGGATGGACAGGAGCCAGTTATTGATCCAGCAAACAGATCCATCCAAATGCGTTCCAGTGCCCCTGCAGAACCCTATCCGCATCAGTCCGGTTGTCTGTGGCTGTCAGAGCGGCTTTTGCGGGGTTTCTAGTCAGTGTTTTGGAGGCTAAAGTAAGGACCGTGTTTTGAAAGTATTTAGTAATTACAGTGAGAGTCACCATTTGCCAAATGTTTCTACAAAGCAGCATTTCAAATGACTGCTATTTTCCTATTTTCTCTGTTCTGAACATAAGAGGGTTTCAGTAACTGTTGTAAGTTTAGTGGCCTGTAGTACTTATTTAAACACTACAGAGGCTGTACCCTTTGACACCCGTGATACAGTGAACCAAACAAAATATCAAGATGTTCTGCAGCTTGTGCCTGGTTTGGTCAGTATTGTTTGTGACAGCTGCGTTTTTTTCCTTTAAATATACTGTTATGAGTGTCTAGCACTGGGGCCAATAGGTGCTATCAAGAATGAGTTTCCTTCCTCGAATGGAGCAAGCACTATCTTCCTCCTCTCTAAAGCACTAGGCAAATCTAAGACACAATTTATAAAATCTAGACTTAAAAAAAATATAAATATATAAATATAAATATAAAAATAAATGTATAGATATATAGGTAGATATAAACATATAAATAAAAAAAAAGCTTGATTCAGCTTGGACAATAAACTAATCCAGGTAAATGGTAACATTTGGCTGCTCTGAAATCAATTGCTCTGAAGTCAATTGGGTTGCCAACTGGCTGGAGGGCCGCCCCCAGAGAGTGGTGGTGGACAGGTCCTTTTAGACCTGGAGAGATGTGGGCAGTGGGGTCCCCCTGAGCTCAGTCCTCGGGCCCGCACTGTTCAACATCTTCATCAGTGACTTGGACGAGGGGGTAAAAAGCACCCTGTTCAAATCTGCAGATGACACTCAGATGTGGGGGGATGTGGGCACATTAGAAGGGAGGAACAGGCTGCAATCAGACCTAGACAGGTTACAGGTGTGGGCGGATGAGAACAGGATGGGATTCAACACCGACAAGTGCAAGGTGCTGCACCTGGGGAGGAAGAACCAGCAGCATACCTACAGGCTGGGGAACTCCCTTCT
>NW_017728951.1:15516951-15519394 GCF_001723895.1 Crocodylus porosus
ACTGGTCAGGCCGCAGCTGGAGTACTGCGTCCAGTTCTGGGCGCCGCACTTCAGGAGGGATGTGGACAGCATGGAGAGGGTCCAGGGGAGGGCACCCGCATGATCCGGGGACAGCAGGGCAGGCCCTATGAAGAGAGGCGACGGGACCTGAACCTGTTCAGCCTCCAGAAGAGAAGGCTGAGGGGGATCTTGTGGCCTGTTACAAACTTGTCAGGGGGGACCAGCAGGCACTGGGGGAGTCTCTGTTCCCCCAAGCACCGCCAGGAGTGACCAGGAATAACGGTCACAAGCTGGCAGAGGGTAGGTTTAGGTTAGACATCAGGAAGTGCGACTTCACTGTCAGGGCGGCTAGGATCTGGAGCCAACTTCCAAGTGAAGTGGTGCTGGCTCCTACCCTGGGGGTCTTTAAGATAAGGCTAGACAAATACTTTGCTGGGGTCATTTGACCCCAGTACTCTTTCCTGCCATGGCAGGGGGTCGGACTTGATGATCTGCTCAGGTCCCTTCTGACCTGACCAACTATGAAACTGTAACTTTACACAAGTCAATTAACATGTATAAAAAATGGGATCATGGTACTCCACGTACCGACCGTCTCAGAAGTGCTTGGTGAGCAGTTACTGGCTGCATCTATGCTTTCGTTAATGTGCCACAGTCACTGAACATTAAGTTTCGTACTTGCATAACCAAGTACTAAATAAACGCCCAGTAACTGCTGCCACTGAGCAGGAGCGCTGGTGCATGGCTTTCTAGCATTGCTAACTGCAGAGTAGCGCATTAGCACGGGGTTTGTCCGGCATGCTGCTGTGCACAGTGTTATTAGGCTACTGCGCAGTTAGCGTCTCGTGTAGACGTACCCGCTACACAGCGTTCTCAAATCACTTTACAAGCACAGCATGAACACTAAATAGTACGGTACATAAATGATTTGCTGAATGTGTAATTTAAACTAGAGTGAGGAGTGAAGGCAAAGTACATTGGTCTGTGCACCCAGCGTGCCTGTTCAAAAGAGTTGGTCAGAAAACGGGCTCATATTTCATAATTGTACCAACAATAAAACATACATGTGCAAGCTGTTATGGCCTAGCTGTCATGCCTGGCTGATTTTCTCCTGATCCTATAACAAAACAGATTCATTAGGAGTCAAAGTTAGTGCCAGGTAGCTAACTTGTATCACTGCAGGATCACGCAGATAAAAGGGGTGACGTCTGCTCAACAGCAGCAACTCTCGCCCCTCTTTTAAAGCATCTGTAACTCATGTTTATCCATACACTGTATTGGATATCTTTTCCCTTCCTTAAAGCATTGATAATTACACAGTGTTCCCATTCAGAAATCCAAAGGATTAACCCAGCCTTTATATCAGACTCTTGTGTACAGTCAGGTATTGAATATTTGAAATCTACTTACCTCTCATTACCTCGTTGACATCGCGACTTACAGGTTGTTCCCGAAGTAGTGGACATCCTGGCATTATTCTCCCGCCATTTGGGTAAAAATCCAGATGTCCAGAGGGCTCAATGATTCCAACAGCTGTAATATGTGATGTGTTCAGGGCTGACTGCCTTCTAAATGGCAGCTGGCAAGCTCAGTGGATCGGTCTCCACGCAAAAACTTACCAAAGTCAAAAAACAAGCGACCAGCATTACTGTGAATGACATCAACAAATTCTGCATCGGAAGGATCCAGCCTGACCGTGGGAGGCGTGGAATGGAAATAAGGCCCAGCCGGATCCAAGCCTAAATAGAAAAGGAACATGCATTGTGATTTATTACGTGTAGTTTGCTAGATGGAAAAACCTTTTTGTTAGGCATGCCACAAATTAGACCCACACCTTCCCCAAGTGCCACTCCAATCCCCTTTCCCTGTCCAATCTGCTTTTCTTTCTGTTCCCCGCCGTGTCCTCCCTGCTCAGTCTGCTGCTCAGCTTTCATTTCCGTGCCCTGTGCTTCCTGGCCCCATCTGGTGCTCTGCTTTTTGCTGTGTGTGCTGTACTGCCCGTCCCCTCGCTGATCTACTGTGGGCCACACAAAGAAGCTGCCTGTGTCACTCGTGGCATGTGTGCTGCACACTGGCCACCCCTGTTTCCACGTGTATTGTAACCTTTCCAGATTAAGGTCTACATTTTGGACTATGCACCCAGATTGGCACTGACAGGGGCAGTTGTCATGATGGGCACAGGCACAATGGTTAGCATCTAAGCGGTAGTGGATGAAGACTTTGTATGATACTTTTGTGCATATGAATAAATCACAGTGGTCTCCAGTGACAGTGAGCCAGTATTGCCTACACCCGATTTGCAGCTGAAGTAGTACCCCGTTCAGTCCTAATGCTAGTGCGCCGCCTTTTTTTTTTTTTTTTTTTTTTTTTAAGGTGAAGTGCGGGAGTTTTAATCCTAGCTCTCTATAAATGAACCACGTGATTTTTTTTATTGCGCACAGAC
>NW_017728951.1:15519494-15537079 GCF_001723895.1 Crocodylus porosus
TGCGGGAGTTTTAATCCTAGCTCTCTATAAATGAACCACGTGATTTTTTTTATTGCGCACAGACATGATTTAGTTACAGCGCTGTTCCTGCACCAAACCAAAAACTTGATTTAAAATAATTGATTTTTTGTATCATTATTTTTTTTTTTTTTTTTTTTTTAAGGTGAAGTGCGGGAGTTTTAATCCTAGCTCTCTATAAATGAACCACGTGATTTTTTTTATTGCGCACAGACATGATTTAGTTACAGCGCTGTTCCTGCACCAGTTAGAATTGAGCATAATGTCCTATTGGGAATTACTATAGCTTTATTCTCAAAGGTCACAACTTGAAGTGTTGAAACAAACTGTTGAACTGGACTGTTAAGAGTAAATAAAATAATGAATCCTGAATGTTTTAAAAGTCTGCAGCCCCAAGACGAGTAACGGTCCCTAACTTATTCAGCTACCATTAACTAATATTTTTCAGCAGACAGAGGAGTCATGGAGCCCTGTGCAAAGTGGCTGTGCTTTTCCTGCCTTTGTCTTAGGCTTGCCTGGCTTCCACAGTGCAGGACTAGAAACACGGCAGAGCTCAGAGAGGGTGAGGAACAGCTGAGAAGTTCAACCTCTGCTGCAATTCGGTCTTCCTACTGACAACTGAAGCCACATATGGATATGGGGAACTGAAGACAATGTTGTGGCATGTGATGAAGGGTTTGTGAAAAGGCAAGACCCAATTTTACATAGACCCATTGCTTCTGGTGGTACTTGTCGAGTACAGTGTGTGCTCTGGATGCACCAGAAAGCAGGGGGTACTTGTCCTTGGTTACGTTATCCTCTCTTTAGTCTCACAAGATGGAATAGTCTCTGGTACCTGTTATTCGAGCAATGCCTCTCTTCCTTCTTCCTGCTTCACCTGCAGCATGTGCTCCAAGACTGTGACCAATAATGTGGATGTTGGCAGGCATGTATCCGTAATCTCTCTGAAACATAGGAAAATGAGAGGGAGGAAAGAGTGTGTGTGTGTGTGTGTGTGTGTGTGTGTGTGTGGAGGGGGTGACTGTGTGATAATTACTGAGCAAGGGGAGCGGGGGTTGTTGGGAGCTATCTGCAGACCCCGTTCCCTGCAGGTGTATCTGATGCTTTGTGCAGCAGAGGCACCCCACAAATATATGGAAAAATATATGGGATATCTAAAGTGGAGATGTAGATCTCATGCAGCGGCCTTGAGCCTGCAGCAGTTCTGAGATGACGAATGCCTTCCTTGCTCATGGCAGTTATGCAGTATTGCCAACTCTCATGATTTTTGGCATCGTTCTTAAAGTCTACGCTTTGGGAACGTGAAAAAACTTAGCTCGCTCTTTTACATGTATTTATATACATACATAAGTTTTTCATATTCCTGAAGCATAGACTTTAAGAACAGATCATGTCAAATCATGAGAGTTGACAACACTGGTTATGTTCAATTTACTTCCAGTGCATACTAGGCCATGACCACAAATTCTGCGCCCCTCCCAAAAGCCTCTGCTGCTTCATGCCTCTGTACAACATTTACTTTCTCTGCACCGGCAAGCCTGGTCCTCACTCCTGGAATTGGTACAGAGACAGCAAATGGACTTTCCTATGTCTCATGCGCTCTGCAGTACTCCTGACACCCATCCCCTTCCCTCGAGTGAGCCCTGGTGGGGGCGTTTGGATTGCTGTCTATGCTGCATTCGTGCTGAGGATGAATTAGATTTTCTTCTTTGGGGGAGTCAGCCCATGCCCTTCCACCAGCCCTCAGTTCATACTTGCACCAACATGAAATACAGAGCAGTTAAGGCAAGAACGTTTGAGCACACCTCTACCCAACGATGGGCCGGTCGACTTCCTTTTCTAAGGAGACACTACCACCTTGTGGCATATTTGGGTAATTCAGAAGTCGTTTGTAGGATCTGTCCAACGCGTTTCATGGTTGTGGCACAGATCCTGCAAGCGTTAGACACGTGGTTAAGTTTCATCGGCATGTCGTGATTTATGGTAAAGCATGTAGTTGCAGGCGTGGAGGCTGTAAACATGGTTCTCTTGCCTAAGGTTATCAGCAACTCTGCTTTCTGTCTATGCCAAGTCAGATCTAAGCATGCCCTTGGTATTTTTTTAGATCTATTGTGAGAAACTTTAGAGGCTGTAAAGAATATAAGATGAAACCTCCCCTACACAGACCATGAGATGTGGTTATGCATCTACACGTAGCATGGAATGGTGGGTAAATAAGATATCTTTACCTCCAGAAGGTCCATTAAATAGTTCAGTTCTGCCCCCACGATTCGAACATTGCTGACTGCTTCCGTGTATATGACATCTGCGCCACCCCTCCAGTCTACGACAATGCAGTTCACATCTTCCACTTGCAACATCAACTGGTGTATGTGTAAGCGAGAGAATGCAAGAAATGGATAAATTAAGAGTAATCCAGGGTAAAGCTTGGGACTTAATTGGTAATGTATTGGAGTTGGCTATGGAAACAGTATCCTTTCAATTATGGTGCTGGATTTTGTGTCCTGTACCCATGAACTTAGCCACGGCTCTTGCAAGAAGTTCATGCTTAACCTGAAATACTGCTTCTCTTCTGTGACTAGTCCTGTTGAAATCTATGGTGCAACTTGTGGACCTTTTTCAGCAATTGCAATGGTAGGGGCCAGACCTCTATTTAGAAACAATAAGATGGAGACCATATGTGACTGAGTTGCTTTTTCTTCAGATATATTCTCAGAAGAATTGCTATCTGGGTTCCAACTACAAGGCTGGATTTGACTTTCAGTTACCCCAATGCCAAGCATTTTCTGCAGTAAATCATAAGATATTTCTGAGAACTTGGGTATGAAAAAGAATCATATGAGGGGTTTAAAAACTGAGATGATAGTTCATTCATATGATTTAGTGGGAAATCACGTAGTAAATTGTTAAAAAAAGGAATGGAAGCTAAAATTTCAAACCTGAGTGGAGTAACATTGAAATAAAATACTCATATTCTACCTTGCACATGTCTATTAGCCAAACGATGTCATTTCCGATAGAATATCCATGTAGAAGAAAACGAGTTGTCCTGTTGGTTCTGAAATTTGAGGCTTTGATAGTTGAGGGCTTTATAACAGAAATTTCCTGTATTTGGGGGGGGAAAAAAAAAATCTGAATCCTCTCCTTCAGTGGGGGTCTAGGTTATGTCCCTTTTCCAGTGCCCCTCTGGGTGACCTTTGGCATATCATTTCCATTCTGTTCCTTTGTTTTCCCATTTATAAAATGAAGGTGATGGTATTGACCTTTATAACATAATTGCAGCAGGGCGGTCCCTAGGGGTGCCGTGAACTCCCCTTAGCGTCCCTGCCTACCGTGCCAAGCCTGGGTCTCAGATGCACCCTCTGTCTCGCCCGCCACATCTTGTTGGTAAATATTTAATGGGAGGCTGCCTTCCTGCCCTCCTTGGCACGGGACCTGCCTTGCTATACTGGGTCTCTATCTGATGTGCTCGCTCCCCCCTCGGGTCTACTCGATCTGTTCGCCCGCCCTGGGGCTTACTGCGTACAAGCCCTCTCCCGGGCTCACTGTGCACTTACCCTCACTGGGGCTTCTCAACCAGCTCACCCGCTTCCGGGGCTTTTTCCCTTCACCGACAGTGCCCCACTGGGGCCTGTCTCTCCATGGTCCTCGCCCGCGCTCGGGGCCCGTACTCGCGCTCCTCGCCCACGCTCGGGGCTCAGGCGGCTTTAGCCTTACCTGGCCCCCGGACCCACCTCTTCGGGCCTATGCCCCACTGGGGCTTCTGCCTACGCACAACACTGAGCTCTTCCCGAAGCTGCCCGCACTGGGCCAGGGTCGGGACACCCCAAAACGCAGCGCCTCCTGCGGCGCTGGGAACACCCCCACCTTACTGGGCAGCTCCTAATGAGGCCTCCTCCACCCCTACAGCCTTGCCCGGTCCTCCGGTTTGTAATTACCACTATCAACCCAAAACAGAAACTCAAAGCCCCTCGGCTACAACGTAAATCTTAAGCCAACCTGGCTATCCTTCTCTCATCCCTGTCAGGGTCCTCCTCTCCACCCTGTATCCACACAGTGGCGCACAACACCGCCCTGCTCGCTCTAGCAGAGCTCTCACTCCTTAGGCTGGCAGAGGGGAACTGAGCTCTGGCCTCAGCATCCTCTGTTTATAAAGGCCAGGCCCTGCCCCCTTCCGGTCAGCTGACACAATCAGTTGCTTTAGCAACTCACACCTGTGCTGCCCTATTGAGTGGCAGCTAAGCCCATGTTACCATTATCAGTAGCAGGCACCTTACTGCCCTGCTACAGTAGTACTAAGATGTACTCATGAAAAGTGCCATAGAAAATCTTGGTAGTATTAAAATGCATCAAATGAACACTGAACATAACTCCTACAGGATAGAGACTGAAGGCTGCATGCATGTTTGTCCCTATTTTTCTTTTCTTTTCTTTTTTCAATCCCTAATTCTGACTTCTTTAAAAAACAGGACAGAATTTCATCCCTTCTTTCTTTTTGTATTATTAAACACTTTGTGAGCTACAGGGAAGAAATGTCAGGATTATAAGGCTGGCGACCATGGATAAAAGTGTATTTGTTGCTAGGGGAAACATGTCTTTTAACTTAACTTGTGAATAAATTATTAATTGAATTTTGGTTTACTTTCAAACTTTGATTTTTGTTTTAATTAAGATGTATTATCTTAGACAGTCCAATAAGTGATCGGGATAAAATGTTCCTCAGTTCATGCCTTGTCTTCGGTGAAAGGCTGAGAGAGGTCTTTGGTTGCATCAGAACTTGCTTTAATAAAAAGTCTCTGTAACCTTGTTATGTATTAAGTAAAAAAGCAAAAAATATCACTTTTTCACCATTGTCAGCTTACCATTCTTTTTTTTTATTATTATTAGTATTATTATTACTAATTTCCTTCTAATTGAATCAGGACTTGATTGCTTTGGAAGTTGTTTTCCTTCTGCCACAAAGTAGTTTCTAGTCTAGCAAATGCATCTAGTGTGTAAGGCAGTGCCCTTACTCTGAACACCACCATCCTTTTGAGAAGTCGGATGTAGATATAGTCTACCCTATATAAGTGTTCCTTTTAGGACTGATAAAGGCTATGCAGGTGTAGCAGGCTTACCTTTCCTAGTTTGGGTTGAGCCCCAGGCTTGAGAGTCTGCTGCTTGACTGGTAGAGCCTATCCACCAATCAGAAGGCAGCAAGAGGAGTAGAGCCATGCCCCTTTCCTGAGGGGAGGGGGAGAGGAGCTCCATGGACCTGACTGTAGACTGCCCTGAAGAGCTTATAAAGAGCAGCGTGCCTGGCACGAGGGGCAATGTGGTGAGAGACTGAAGAAATGTGGGGCAAGAAAAGCTGGGGAGCTCTCCCCCAGCAGGCAATAGGCCCAAGGCTCCTGAAGCCACTACTGGAAGAGCAGACTTGGGAGTGGTGTGAGACCACTCGGGCTGTTGACGGCACACGGGGACAGTGCATAAAGCCCTGGCCCTGGGAGTGGTGTGAGACCGCTTGGGCCCATCATGGTGCGTGGTTTGGCATACGGAGTCCAGGCTTTGGGAGCCGCTAGTGGCGGTTCGAGCCTGCAACGCCGGTGGGTGGCCGGGTGTTACGGTGTGTGGTTCAGAGCATGGAGCCCAGGCTCTGGGAAGCTGCAAGTGGCGGCTCGAGCCTGAAGCCCTAGTGGCCAGCAGGTCACTCGGTGCGCGGGGTGGCGCACAGAGCAAGGGCCTTGGGAGCCACAGTGCAGCGGCTCGGGCCCCAGCTCCCCGTACGTGGGTCTCGCGCTGCGCAGGGAAGCGGAGCCAGGAAGCAGCAGAGGCTGCACGGGTTAGCCACCCAGCTAACCGGGAGTTACTGGGCCCTTGGGTCCCAGAGTGGAAAATGTTTGAGGTGGGCAAACCCCAGAGACAGGGTGGGGTGAGCAGTCTCTTGCCCCACCCCCAGGGACCCCATTGAAAGAAAGACCATCTCTTGCCATGGGTCCGACACTATATTAAGGAACAGATGTTATTGAGATTGTTTGTTTGTTTATGTCTGTGCCTTTTATTTTGTAATTGAAATGTTGTATTGTGTTTGATACTCCTGAAATTGTTTTATTGTGATGGGTAAATAGTGTTATGACTGGGCAGAGTAATTTCTGAAAAGCACCCTATTAGTTTCTTTGATTGCTAGGTCCCCTAACTGGGTAGGGGTCCATTGATGCATTAAAGAAAGAAGGGCTGTTCCTTTGTAGGAGTAAAATTACTTTTCCCCTGTTAAACTTTGTGAACACTTTAATTGAGTATGGGTTCCCCACTGTGGGGTGGGGAAGCTGTGGGTTTATTGTGTATATATTGGGTTTTCCTGGAGATTGTGGTTGGAAGCGATTTCCCCCGCCCACAGTGTTAGTTAGGGTTTGACCTTGGTTGTTGGTTAACGGCCACTCTGTAAATCTATGTATATTATATGTTAAAAAATATTGTAAATAGTTAAGAGCCTATCTAGAGTCTAACCCTATGGAGGAAGGAGGGAACCACGTGTCAGTGATGGTGATCCCTCCCACAGCACCCTCACTTCTCACCACGCTCCTGTGATTGGGATCAGGGCACACCCTTGGGTGTACCCGGGCTACATGGGACCTAATCTGGTAAATAAACTTTTGGGGCCTCAATGGCTGTGATACCCAGTAATTAACAGAACCACCTGGATTCATTTGTTTTGTGCCTCATACAATGTTGTTACCTTGTCTGAGTGTACCTCATGCCCTTAATAACAACCTTGATATTCACAGGGCCTACTCAGTTCAAGGTACTTAAGCCTTGAGAGAGATGGTAGCTCCTAGTCAGGTTAAGCAATCTGGCAGTTAAACAGAGTACATTTACATTATGATGGGCTCACGAGTTCCCATGTACTTAAAGTAGTTTATGCCTTTATGCAAAGTAACCAACAGGCACAAAATTGGGACTGGCATTATGTTGTAGTTAAGTGAATTATGCACTCAGCTGATATGAAAATAGGTCTGCTCCACACTGTACAAACTTCACAGATGGCTGGCTGGTCCCCAGAGTGATAGGTTCATGTCTCCATCTGTTTTTCTATGCTTTATGAATAAATAATGCTTATCGTCTCCCTCTGTCTGCTAATGCAGCAAGTCCGGGGATCATTAGACTAAAATGGTCCTGCCTAGATCAAGAGGTTGGAAGACACCTTGAAGCCCCTTCCAGCTCAGTATTTTCCCCTCTGCCATGAACACTGGCAGGAGGTGTGGGCTGGGCAGCATTACCCTGATCTAACTCTTATGGAAGTAGATGGTACTACCAGCACTGAGTTTAACGGCACTTTGGCCAAGTCCCAGCGGGGCAGTCCCATTGAACTCTACCCTTTTTCTCCACACTTAGCCTCCCCTGGCACTGCTCTGGCTGAGGTTTCTTGCGTGGAAATTCAGAGGATTGCTCCAAAGGCAGTAGATTTCAGGGTGATAATGAGTGTATGCATCTTGTGTGTTTTAATGAATACCTTATCCTTTTACATTAAACTTGAGGAATAAAAGAAAGAACATATTGTGTCCCTTGCTTTCATGCTTTGTCTTTCCCTTCTCTCAGGGCTCTCTCCCAATATCTCTGTGTCTTGCCATAGCCTTTTCTCCAGTGCTTTTCAATGTCATTTTTCTTTTAGTCTCTCCTTTCTGAAGTGTGTTAATAATTGTTCCTTCTCCTTTCCTTCCATCTGTCCCTCCTTCACTACCCTTTCCTCTGCTTCTCTCTCCTTTCTTGTACATACGCTCTTTAATTCTCCTTCCTTCTCTCTTGTGTCTTCCTTGTCCGTCTCCTCTTTCAGTCTCTCCTGTTTCCCCATCCCTTGTACTCTTGTTTCTCTTCTTCTTCCCCTACTGTACAGCCTCTCTTTTATTTTCCCTTCTAATCTGTCTCCTTTCTACCTGCCCTCCATTACTACATTTTGCCTCACTTAAATTAACATGCAGGCAGGACCTCTGAGAGCAGGAGTATGTGATTTAGGAGTCTCACTGCTTAAATGTATAGGCTGTACCCCAGATCCTCAGGTCTACCCTGCAAAGTCTTCCTAGACTTCCTACACCTCCTGCCAGTGTTCACGGCCGGGGGGAGGGGGGGGAGGGAATATTGAGCTGGAAGGGACCTCAAGTTGTCCTCCAACCTTTTGATCTAGGCAGGACCAAGTCTTTGGAGGCTTGTCAAACCCAAATGGCAGCAGAACAGGTTTTCCTTGTAGCTCCTTTTCTGGCTTTGGCCTTTGGGTAGCAAACTTGAAGCAAGAGTTTGACCCTTTGTTTATTGCAAAGTGCACACGGGGCGCTTATAAGCGTCTGGAATACTTCAGCAGACTTCAATCACTAAAATGACATTGTTGGAGGCTTATAATGGATACTGTGTAAATAGATGTGGCTTATTGGACTAAATGCCTGGAAAAAGGCAATGGAATAGGGAGAAATCAGCAGGTAATAGTGGGATGGTGGATGCTGCCGAACTGAGACTGTTCTGGTGGAGAGCATGGGGAAAAGGACACAGATCTTTTTTTCAGTAAAGAGTAGTTAGCGTTTTCAATTTTTAAACGAGACCTGGCTCTTCTTACCTGGTATCTGTTGGGGTTGTCTCTAGTGTAGAGGAGGAACGTGGTTTTCACTCGTTCGGGAGAGCTGGGAAAGCCTAGCAGTGGTCTTTGCAGCGTACCAGTCCATGGTGGGTTATTTGAGAAGCAGCCAACCCTCTGATAACAGACGTCTCTTCCTGTGACACACAAAATTTCGGTGCATTAGAAATGGGTTCCAGTTTGGCTCTGTAGCCGAGACTACCACCACTTTCAAAGGAAGTGATGGAGGGATTTGCTTCTCTTTGCCATTTTTGAGATCCCTGAAGCAGTGAATTCTTTTCTGGGGAGGTGATTAGTTTTCCTCTGAGCATCACTGTTGAGGTCAAAACAGTTTCACTGGGGACAAGTCAGGTTCCCAAAGGCTTCAACCAGACTCCAAGGGTGCACCTAACAAAACTATAGCATACGTCCTCTATATCCTGGAGGAAATGGGAATGACCAAAGCATCTACATCACAGAGGATCTTTTAACCTTGTCTCTCCTCCCATCCCAACCTGAGCACTCCCTGGGTACCATCGGGCAGAGATCCTTGAGCACAAGACTCGCACAGGTTCATTTGGGCCACAGAGGTGGATGGAGGACTTGCTTCGTGCATGGTGGGCTAAAGAAACTCAACTGCCTTTTTTGCTAATTAAGCAAATTGCTCCTGAAAAGAATAGCTGTGTTTTTCTCCTGGGCTTTCTCTACTAAACGCAGGGAAGCCACTGATTTTGAACCATTTCTGTAAAAGGGCAGATTGAAGGCTTTGGCACCTTTACAAGTTTTCTCAAAGTCTGCCACTTAATTAAACCAGTTAATTTAACCAAGCCTGCATTTTAGCCAGTTTTGCTCATATGCTGAAGGTTTGTTTTGAGGCTGGGCTGCTTGGACTGCAATTTCTGGGGGAATTTGGTTGCTGTGAGGTAGAAGTTAGTTGGTTATATAAAAATAGTCCCTTCAGCTGTTGTCAGTTGATCTGAAGATGGCTCAAGGTTGTAACCTGGAGAAGCTCTGCTTATAACACCCCTAGATACCATGTCTTGAGTGATCTATTGGCCTGTGCTTTTTAAGAGTGGAGGGAGTTGCAACAGGAGGAAATATTTTTAGCCGCCAAGATTATTAGTAGATCATTGATATAAATAACCAACATTATATGAGCATTAAATAGTTAAGAAAAGGTGTTAGAAGAACGCGATACTTTCATGCAACCTCTACCTAAGGAGCATCAGAAATAATTTTCCTGTAGAGGCAGGCTATCCCGTAACTGGTTGCAGCAGGGTTTCTAGGACCTTCCCCAGAGAAAGCGGCTAGTAACAGGACTCTGTGCTCCATATGACAGCTCCTGCATGTGTAAAGTCTTACTGGGGAGGGCACGGTTCGAAGGCAGAGGCAGGACAGCTGGTCTTCATACCATTGCTAAACTTGCTTGGTAACTACAAAAAGATGGAAGGTGCTTTTATTTTTTAACCACTTCCAGACTTTCTTTCAGGGGTGCAAATTTTTGCAGATTGCACCCCTTCAAGAAAATGTATGCAGCCCTGACTAAACTGCCTCAAAACAAGCAACGCCTTTGGATCGCTTTGTTCAGGGAAGTTTTTCACATGACAGCCAACATACCATGGATTATCAAGCCCACATCTTAAATAACTTCCTCTATTACCCAAAAGACTTAAAGGGAAGCAGAAGTGTCCAAAGCAATACACAGTCTCAGTGCATGCCTAAAACTTAGTCATTTTGTCACGTTTATTGTTTAAATACAATAACGAGAGACAATCTATGAGAGTTGCCATTAAGAAGTCATTTACCCAAACACTTTCTGCTGTATCTGCACCCTGAGGAGTTCCTGCTCCAAATGGAGAGAAACAATACAAAGATACTCGGGTGCTTGAGAGCAAATGATGACTTTTTAGTAGGAGCAACAACCATGCAGGTTATTTCACACTCTGTACAACTGGCAAGAGCAATACCAAAACGGTATTATGGACCTGCAGATGCACTGTAAGTTTGAGACCTTACAAGTGATCTGGGCTTTTCTTAAGAGTTTCCAATCACTTTAGGAACTTGGGAATCATGCCCATAGATTATATTATCATTGTTGTTATGTAGCTCTTGGCACGTTATTGATTAAAGATCAGACCTGCGTGCCTTGTTTGTATATTGGGACCCCCTACTGAAAAAGCTACAGCCTAAATAATTAAAGTCACTGGCTTCCATTGCCTCATCAATGTGCATTTGTACAGAAGCAACATGCATTTGTGTAGGAGCAACATGCATTTGTCTAGAAGCATGTACATATTTCCTGCATGCTCGTATATACAGCCTTACGCGTTTTGTTGACCCCTTAAAGTTGCTATACATTAAATAGCAAAGTAAGTGAAAGAAGCATAGCAGGGGTCAGAGTCATTAGCTGTCATGCCGAACAGTCTCATCTCACTGTTTTCTTGTGTCTGCTTGGTATGTCTATCGGAGGCCACCTGTTCAATCTTGTTTCTAGCTAGAGAGTAAGCAGTTTGGAGCAGGGACCATCTAGTTCTGTGTTAGTGCAGCACAGTGAAGTCCTAGTCCGTGCTTGGACCACCAAGATGATACCATAATACAAACAACAAGTAATAATTATTATTTTGAACAGGAAACAGTTGTTAAAGGATTAGACTCCTCTTCCATACAGAGATATAGGGTTTTCTCCCTTTCCTTTGGCCTGTTGAATCTTTTCTTAAAGAAAAGGGTGAATATGGTGAAGATATTAAACTAAGGAACAAATTGGTCATAAGGAGAACCACCATTCCAAATCAAACTATTATTGTAACATTTTTGTTAAAATATATGTAAAAGTATTGTGGCTTGGACAAGAAGAATTCAGTCACTTGATAGTCCTCATCTGTATCTAGTCTTACCTTTGGCTGTGTCGAGCAGAAAAAGTGCAGCAATCCAAATGCCAAACATCTAAAGCAAAATAAATACAGTTTAAAGCAGAATAAAATGTGCATCTAGAATTCAGCTAAGATTAGATTCATCCATTTACAAAAATACTGTCATGTAGTAGGAGCATTGTCAACCTCCAGCATTTCAGCTCATTGAATGGACCCAGTAGGTTCAGGATTGGGTGAAAGATCACGTTTCCAAAGAATGGAAGTGGAGTTTGTGTTTCCTGCAGGAGTTTCAGATTTTTCTCTGTGAACATCAGCGCTAGCAAGTTTTTTTGTTAAAAGGAAACCTGAGTTTCTTTTGTAACCACTTGACTCCAGAAGTTAAAGCTGTAAAAGAACCCTATCCAAAGACTTCAATAAAGTCAGCGAAGCTGGAAATGCTGAAGTAGAGCCCTAGCCATTTAAACTGCATAATCTTTGGAGCGGGGGGGTCTTTGCATAGTGACCTTTGAACATGAACTAGGCACTGGATGCATCTACACGTGCATGTACTGCGGAGTTGATTAGCTCTGCAGTAAAGTGTCACTGTGTACACATGAACCAGTGTTGGGACGCAGGTAATTAATTAACTCCGCTATAAGTTAACACTGTCCCTGTCAGTGGCAGTACTATCCTATGGCATAGTTACTTACTACACTGAAATGCAGGTATAGATGGTGACAGGGGCTGGCCGCCTCATGGCTCCATACTTCAGCACTCTTGTGCCCGAGCCAGCCGCTCCTCTGCCTGGGGTTGACCCCCTGAGCCTGCTGCCATCCCGGGGCTGGTCTGCCCCATCTCAAACTACTTCTGTCCCGGGCAAAATACAGATGCTGCGCCTGGGAGCAGTCAACTCTGCTGCAAACAGGTCTGGAGTTTATCATGTCATATTGACTGCACATGTAGATGCACCCACTGTGAGATTCATGGTCCATACCTAGGCCTTCTGGGGGCTACCCCCAAATAAACAAAAACCGATCCTTGCTGATCTGCCTCCGTAATGGACGTCCCAGACACACGCACAATACAGGAAGCTAATCTTGCTCTTCATATGTTAGTGTAAAACCTTTTCTAGCATTGCTTCAGCACTCAAGGTGTAGCTAGGGTAACCTGAAATTAGCCAGCTGTGGCTTATTGAGCCCCGAGTACTACCTACAGGTATCATTGTGTTCCTCGTGCCACTGGTTTTTGGGGAATGTTTTATTGCCAGCATAAGCCTTGTCCACAGCATGTGTTCATTTCTGCTTCAGAGCGCTGCAGACAATCCATCTCAGGGTACATGTGCTAATTGCTGTATATTATCTGCGAACTCTGAATGGGTGCCTTGACAGGTTCTTGCTAGGGTTATGTCATTTAAAATGGTATCACTGGAATGCTATTTTTTCTCCATTGCTTTGCAGTAGGACCTTAAATTGAAGTAATGGTCTTGAAGAAATGATCAGTACCTCATCAGGTCAGGGAAATTTACAGGGAAATAAGTGAGACTTTTGGTGATCTGCTGAAACAGGGTTGTCATAAATACAGCCCATGAGGAGCTGGGAATTTGTGGGGCAGTGCCTGCTGCCAAATTCCCATTTATGGAGCCCTGATGGGCATGTCTGTTGGCAGCAGGAGGGGAGCAAATAACTGCTTCATTAACCCTTGCAATGTTGCTTGCCCCACTGCCACCAAATCTGATTTCAGCCCAGGAGCTTCCTTGCAGTCTGGACCCAGCTCACAAGATGCTCCATGGTCCGGATTTGGTCTGGGGTGCAGGTTAGTGTGATATCTCTGTGAAGCACTCTGCTAGAGTGGTGTCAATTCAGAATTAAAGTTTCACCTAATATAGAAGCATTCTTGTCAAATTATAGTATTTATACATCTTGGAGAGGATTTTCAAGAATCTAAGTAAACCAGGAAAACAAGTGTCATTGGCTTTGAATGGGACTTGTGTTCCTAATTGACCTAGAAATGTTTGAAAATCTCAAGCATAACTCCCGCATTTGTACTCATCAGCTCTCATCTGTCAAACCACTTAATCGCTGGCTTACCTTGTCTTTGGAGTCAATTAAAACTGCTTAGAAGTGTTTTATGTGTGTTGCTTACTTGATACCCTGCTCAGGTAGCTCAGCACATACAGCAAAGTTTCACAGTTTATGCCATCTGTACTATGAAAAATTAATGCACTTCAAGTTCCAAAGATTCAAAGGCCACTTTGCTAGCTGAGTTTTGGCATAATGTGGATTTAAACGATACCTTTTTAATGGATTTGCTAAGTTATTTAAGTGAAATTAGTCATTAAAACAAACTCAATTAGTAAGTTTAATCATGTTCTAAAACTTAAATTTAGTATGCATATTTTGTTCAGATAGAGGGGTCTACTACTTGGGACATAATGTAATAGTAAGTTCTCAATAGCCAGGAAGTGCAGTTTTTTTACATATAACATTTTTTTCAGCAAACTTTGGACCAGTTTGTGGTGCTCAAATATATTCTTGTCTCCCACTGAGTTCAGTAAGAGCTGTCACCTGTAACTAAGGTCAGACGTTAACCTTGCATCCCAAAATAAAATATTTTAAACCTAGGCTTGGCAATTTACGGGCTGCAGGCTGGATCTGCCCCATAGACCCGCTGGCTCTGGCACCATGGAGCTGGAGGGCTTTGCCTATGCTCATTCTTGTGCCAGAGCTGAGCAGCAGGAAGATGCCCCCATGCCCATGCTGCTTCTCCTTGCCCACCCTCCTCCACTTCCTAAGGCTGTGGCCCGAGGGCAGCTTTTAGCCACTGGGCAGCTTTCCCCTGTGCCCATGCTGCATCTGGGAAGTGGGGTAAGGATAGGGTTCAGTGTGGACACAGCTCCCACTGCCTGGCCCTGGCACAGCTCCCCACAGGCTACAAGCTGCACTCAGACCCCACCTGGGGAGAAGCAGGTAGCAGCATGGGCGCAGCTCCCTCCTGCTTGGCCCTGGCACAGATGCAGGGAACCCCCTCCCCTCCTCCACTGCCGTCACACTGCCAAAGCCCCCCCAGCCCACCCTAGACCGGAGCTGGGTTGTTGTAGCTCACAGCTTGTTTAAGGGAGCAACCTTTCCAACAGATTTTATCTTAGTTTAAATCATTATCAGAAGGCAGAGACTGAGAGATTATAAGCAGGCAGTTAAGACTGAGAAGGAGCTGGATGTGTGTGATACAGGCGGGTGCTACAGGAAGGAAGAGGGGTAGTAAACAACTTGAATCAGTTTGCTAGCCTTTCATATCACCCGTGCAAGGAAAGAAACAAGATTGGCCTTTGAATGTCCTTGCTTCCATTTTAAATCTATTCTCAAATTAAAGGGGAGATGAAAAAGCAATCAAATACCATTAATGAGTCAGACCCTGTAAACTTAAAAAAGTCAGGATTTATGAATAAGATGGATTTAATAGCCCTGCTCTTAAATTCTGCATAAATTAGCCTGGTGTTGAGCATTACAGATCTGCTAACTGGCATAGCGGGGGTGGGAAAGAAGGGCTTCCTTTGCTGAGCAAAAGTAACATCGTCAAAGGAGCAGATGAGAAAGCTCTCGTCCAATTTCAGTCACTGCGTTCCCACAGTATCCCGCTAATGTTAAGCTCTGCTTGGGGCGAGGGATTGATTTGTGTAGATCTCCTTGTGAGCTCAGAGCATAAATTTGTCCTGGTGCTGTCTGGGCCTCTTCATTCACACAAGGGATAGCAAGCACCCTGGCAGGACCCATCTATGGCCTTAGGTATCCCCGGCACTCGCACACTACCCATAGAAAAGTTTGAAGTATGAACTTTAGATCTGTCACGTTAGGCAAGGATTTTGGAAGACCTTTCAAAGGGCTAGAAGAGAAGCAAAACTCCCAGCGCACACCTCCAATGGAGACTTACCCTGTGGTCATTACTCTCCCTTCAGTTTCCAAAGTATGTCTTCAGCTTGAGAAGCTCCTGACAGCACAAATCCACGCTGTGTTAGAGGTATGTTTCCTTTTAAGAAGACTAGAACCAGGTCAGACTAGTTTTGTGAGCCTCCGCCCATATAAACCCAACAAAAAATGTTCCAATGTAACCTTATTGTTCTAGCTGGTACCTGTTTGTAAAGCTACTGTAGTGCCCAGATGCACAATAGGAGCCTTCACTTTTGATAGTGATGTGTAGATTTTACCATTTTAAGAAGGGATCATTATGCAGAAATGTAATCTGGGATTAGGTCCTTTGCTGCATTGGGGGTCAAATGATTTGCTTAGGGTCACATTGGTGCTAAGCCAGCTGTTGGGCTCGGGATTCCCAGGTCCAAGCCCAGTGCTGTCATTGCAAGACTATTGGTCCTCTCTCAGGGCGTAGTTCATGCACCAAAGGATTTACAAGTTTGTAGTGTGCGCTTGATGTTCAGTGCCTAAATCTGGTGTTTAGGCACATAACACTGTGGTCACAGGTGCTGGTTCATGCCATAATTCCTGCTGGAGTCGCTCCTGTTGGAGTGAGCTGCCAGTATTTAGGAACCCTGTTGGCTTAATTTCATATGTGACATAGGAGAAGGATAACCGGAGGAGAGGAAAAGAAATAAGAATGGATAGTGGTTGCAAATCTACGCTGCCTTTTGACTGACTTTAGACTAAAATGGCTTGGTGCTCCTCTTTATAGACAGAAAATCTCCTGGCTGACTCGCTTGTTGTATGCACCTCTTGGAGTTTATTCAAATACATTTGTTGTTCACGACTTTCACAGGTATCTAAGAAAGTTAGGACGCAAAGGTGTTTTTAAACATGGTCCTGACATGCTCCTCTTCCTCAGATCATCTGAGCATGCATTGACCTAGTAACTTTGAAAGTAAAGCAGTGGCAGGGTCCTCCTCTTACCTGATTTTTACCTGTGGCATATCAGAGAGTATTTTTGGTTTTGCTTTCATAACTTTCTTCATGGCTGTGGTGTATATGAAGGGCTGGGCAGTTTTTAGGGCTGTTTTGGGCAGATGCTTGCCTGCAAACAATTGCTTTTGATAGCTCAGAGGCCTCTTTTGGTCCAGTAGTCCCAAAGCCTCATTGCATTTGCTGAAACCTGTGATGGTTACACTACTGATATCTATGGGGGGCAGGAAGTCTGCAGGGATCATAGGATCCCAGCACGATAAACATCCAAAAGTGTCTTGAAAGCGTTCAAAGTGGGTGCTTGAACCGCCTCTGGCGCAGTCTATTCCAAACCTTGGGGTTCGGACAGTAAAGAAGCTTTTCCTTATGTCCAGCCTGAAATGGTCGCAGAGGAGTTTGTGCCCGTTCGACCTCGTCATCCCTTGGGGCACTCTGGTGAACAAACTTTCCCCAGATCCTGGTGAATACCCCTAATAAACTTATAGGTGGCCATCAGCTTGCCCTTGAGCCTGCACTTTTCCAGGCTGAAGAGCCCCGTGGCTCTCAGCCTGTCGTCATAAGGTCCGTTTTCCTCACCTCTGATCATGCACGTGGCTCTCCTCTGCACCCCCTCAAACTTCTGCACATCCTTTTTGAATTGTGGAGCCCAAAACTATTCTTTTATTCTGGTCTGTTCCAGTTCTTAAATTCTGCCTTTCATCAAATGCTTATTTTGTCTAGGAAACCTTAAGGGAACATTTGCATTATCGTGCTCCAAAAAAAGCCACTTTGAATAATCAAATTCCAAATTTCTACTGCAAACTCTACCCAGCCCTGCCACTAGCTTATGAGTTTTCAAGTTGATGCGACTGTGCATGTAGATTTTGGAGCACGAAAATATTCAGCTTCTTTTAGGCTCCTCAGTAACTGAGAACACTTTACACATCCATGGGGAGAAGGGGAGGGAGGGGGCGGTGACTCTTTAATTAAAGCCGCTCTGAGAGCCTCTCTAATTAAAGCACCACTGCATCTCTTGTATCAGAATCCCCGTGCTTAAAAATGGTGCTGGCGATGCTTGAACTGAACTAGAGCTCGTTGAATGTCACCAGCCCTGACATAGTAGGGATCACAGAAACGTGGTGGGACTCATTGCATGACTGGGCGGTGAGTGTCAAGGGCTATAGGCTATACAGGAGGGACAGGATAGGAAGGAAAGGTGGAGGAGTAGCACTCTACATCAAGGAGGAATATACTTCC
>NW_017728951.1:15537090-15539638 GCF_001723895.1 Crocodylus porosus
CACCTTGCCGGGGTCATCTGACCCCGGTGCTCTTTCCTGCCAAGGCAGGGGGTCGGACTAGATGATCTACCTAGGTCCCTTCTGACTCTAGCTACTATGAAACTATGAAATTATGAATGAGCTTTAAGTGCCCCTGCCGCCATTTTTAAGCATGGGGATGCTAATACACGAGATGCAGGAGACTGCTGGAACGCGGTACTTGCCGAGGGCTAGCAGACTCAATTAATCGATTACAGCATAATTACAGCGTGTTGGACTAGCCTCCGCGCTTGTGTACAGGCACCCTGAGACATGTCACAAAATAAAAATTTAAGCTTTTAAGACCGTATTACAGGTATGGACACATGATGCCTTCCAAGTCGCATTAAAGGTGTATCTGAACCTAATAGCCCATTGAGCTAGTGTGGTGAACCTTTGAAATGAGTCAGAACAGGGCTTGCTTGTTTTTATACCTTTGGAGCCAGCGCGAGATGGCTTACCTGCTTTGGGGGAGCTGGTTATGTATGTGTTCTTTAGTACAGTGTGTGATCTGAGATGGATTACTCTGTGGTAGGCTTGTCACGTATCCACATGTGCACACTTTCTGCAGATACATCGCTGCTGGTCTCCTTGTCCAGAGCAAAACTTCTGGCTTGCTTAGGGTATTTTGAGGTGAATATACTGGGAACCCTTTAAAGCTATGTTGTTGTATAGCAGGGGCTGTCGACGGGGGTACGTGGATTGGTCCTAGGGGGTATGCATGGGTGGGCAGGGACAGAGCACCACTGCCTCCCAGGAGCAGGGCCAGGGTGGGGCGAGGGCAACAGTAATCCTTTGGGGGGGGAGGGGAGCTCGCACATGGCAGCCGCCACTGCCACACACCAGCCCGGTGAGCTTCCCTGCCCCACAGAGGGGCACTTCTGCCCTCACCCTAGCTTGGTGAGCTTCCCTGCCTCACCCCAGCCCTGCTCCTGGGTGGTGGTGGCACCCCAGCCCTGCCCACCCACTCGGCATCAAACTGCATACTACCCCCCACCCCCTGCTCGGCGTCCAGCCACCGGGGATACTTAGACTAAAAAAGGTTGGACACCCGTGCTGTATAGCAGTGAATGTGAGACCACACCTCCTTCTCTAGCACCTCGCAGGACAAGAATACAGGGAAGTCAAGGGCTAATTATGACACTTTCAATTTTGTAACACCTCACTTAAAGGATTTACTTGAATTGTATTTTGAATACTAACTTCCTAATGATAGGAATATTGTAAATGAGCAGTGCTTACCAGCAATAGCTTTATAAATAGTTTTTCCTTTAATTTGAATGAGCAACTTCAATATCCATTTGTTGCCTGTGTAGAAATGGTTGAGTCACAAAATACACAGTCTTAATCCCACAAAGAGCTGGAGCATTTAGGTCTATGGTTTCTAGCCAGTCTGTCTGAAGAGGGGTGGACTTGCTTTGAAGGTTGGATACAAACCTGGATTGGGATTCTTGCCAGATTCCTAGAATTCATCAGGCTGGTGAACTAAATCTAGAACTGGCTTAGGTCTAATGCAGTGACTTTCGTTGGTGGTGGTAATCCTTCTGTTCAAGGATGATCTCTACCATGGTTCATTGAAGGGCCTTCCAATGACTTAATAGTCCAATCCTTGAGTCACAAATCTGTCCACAGAAGTCTTTTTTGCAGGGGAGAGTGGGGTGCAGGCTGGGATTCCTCTCCTTTTCCTGGCTCCTCTTTCTTTTCTCTGCTTTGAATGCAAGACCCTTTCCTTGGTTGAGGTTGAAGTGCCACTGAAGTCATTTGGCAGCCGGTTCCTCCTAACTCTTGATGTTGGTATCTGTTTTCTTGAGGTTTGCCTACAGTGTGTCCTTGGTGACCACAAGATCTTGGGCTGTTACTGGGAGTAGAGGACTTGTTTTGGAAGTTGAGAGTCAAGCATCTACATACAGTGACTGGTCCAGCAAAGCTGGTGCTTGAGGATCACCAACTCAAGGCTGGTAACCTTGGCTTCAGCAAGTATGCTGGCATTTGTGTGGTGATCTTCTTATTTCATAGTTTCATAGTTTGTAGGGTCGAAAGGGAACTGACCAGACCACAGAGTCCAACCCCCTGCCATGGCAGGAAAGAGTGCTGGGGTCAAATGACCCCAGCAAGGTGTTCATCTAACCTCCTCTTAAAGACCCCCAGGGTAGGAGCCAGCACCACCTCTCTTGGAAGTTGTTCCAGATCCTAGCCATCCTGACCGTGAAGTAGCACCTCCTGATATCTCCCCTAAATCTACCCTCTGCCAGCTTGTGACCGTTATTCCTAGTCACTCCTGGTAGTGCTCGGGGGAACAGGGACGGCCCCAGTGCCCGCTGGTCCCCTCTGACTAGCTTGTAACAGGCCACAAGATCCCCCCTCAGCCTTCTCCTGTAGAGGCTGAACAGGTTCAGGTCCCATAGCCTCTCCTTGTCCCCCCCTAGCCTGCCCTGCTTCCCCCTGATCATGCAAGTGGCCCTCCTCTGGACCCTCTCCATGCTGTCGACATCCCTCTTGAAGTGCGGCGCCCAGAACTGGACGCAGTACT
>NW_017728951.1:15540038-15541324 GCF_001723895.1 Crocodylus porosus
ATCCCTCCAAGTCGAAAATGACCCGTCCACCACCACTCTGTGGGTGCGGCCCTCCAGCCAGTTGGCGACCCAATTGACTGTGTGGGTGTCGACACCACAGCCCCCCAGTTTCTTAATGAGAACGGGGTGAGAGACAGTGTTGAAGGCCTTTCAAAAGTCCAGGAACACTGTCCACTGCTTCCCCTGCATCTAATGATTTGGTGACCTGGTCATAGAAGGCCACCAGGTTGGTCTGACAAGACCTGCCTCTAATGAACCCATGTTGGTTTTCCCTAAGTATAATCTCCCCCACTGGCCCTTCGTGGACATGTGCCAAAATAATTCTCTCAAAAGGCTTCCCCAGGATTGAGGTAAGACTAACTGGCCTATAGTTTCCTGGGTCCTCCTTCTTCCCCTTTTTGAAGATGGCAACCACATTGACCCTCTTCCAGTCCTCTGGTACCACACCAGAGCACCATGAGTGCTTATACAGCTGTGCCAGGGGTCCCGCAATGACCTCAGTTAATTCCCTTAGTACTCTAGGGTGGAGATCATCCGGACCAGCTGATTTGAATTCATCCAGTCTTTCCAGAAGTTCCCTAACTAGTTCCTCACTAACCCTTGGCCTAGGTGCACATCCCCTGGGGTCTGAGGGGGTCCCAGAGGGGGGGTGGCTGTTCCAGTCCCTGTTCAGGAAAATGGAGGTAAAGAAATTGTTAAATATGTTAGCTTTGTCATCTGGTGTGATGACAAAATTTCCTAGCTTGTCTTGCAGGGGACCCACATTACCCAGAACCTTCTTTTTGCCTCCTGTGTATTTAAAAAAGGACTTCTTGTTGTCCGTGATCCGGGAAGCTAGTCCCAATTCCATCTCTGCCTTGGCCTTCCTGGCTGCCCCCCTGCCTCCCCAAGCAACTGCAGTATAGTCATCCCTGGTGATGGCTTCTCCCTTCCATTGGGTGTGCGCCTCCCTTTTAGCTAGGAGACACTCCCAGATGCTTTTGGTGAGCCATGGGGGCTTTTGCGCCCTCCTGCCCCCTTTGATCTGTGTTGGGATTACGTCCCTTTGGGCTTGGAGGTTCGTCTTCTTAAGGAACGACTACTCTTCCTGGACACCTGGCTCCCTTCCCCTCCGGGACCTCAGTGCTTCCCCGACTATTCTCCCTACCTCATTGAAGTCCGCCCTCCTGAAATCTAGGGCTGCTGCCTTGCTGTAGGCCTTTGCCACCTTGCGCTGGATGGTGAATTCCAGCAGGCGATGATCACTGTTGCCCAGGTGGTCAAGCACCTGCAGGCCCCTCACCAGG